>NC_141904.1:67173750-67481093 GCF_057802395.1 Ceratotherium simum simum
GTGGTGTTTGTTGTATGCTCCAAGTTGGAAGCTGATTCTTTAGGGATTAGACCATTTGGGATTGCTGAAGAGCAGTTTATTTAAAGTCTTTTTGAATCACAATCACTGTTTCCTCATTCCTTTCAATCTATCAAGATTTTTCTTTCCATTTTACATATAAACATCCATAGGTATGATTACAGATGTATGTTTCACACACATTTGGGATGTGTGTGTGTATCTCATGTGCACATTAGTATATTTCCTTTCATTAAAATCTGGGCAGTTATACTGAAGTCTAATAAAAGAACCTAAATTTGCTTACATAGTCTTTAAATAATTTTCAACCAGCAGAGAAAAAGATTGGACTTCAAAAAGATGAACTTGTATATATTCCTCTGATTTTGGCTGATGCCTCTTTTCAGGAATGTATAACTAGGGCAGCACATGATGGACCTGTGTTTTTTCCACGCTGGGTAAGGTTAGGAGTCAGAATTCTACAATTTTATCCCACTGTAGGAAAAGCCAGTACCTTGGAACCCTATTTAGGAGGGGAAAAGGCTTTAAACAAAAGATTGCAATTAGGGTTCTATTAAATATGACACTGCGTACACGCTTTTGAAATGTGTTTTGATTTAAATCCAAATAGTCAGGACGCAGCTCTTCTGTAAAGCAAGGCACACCCACAGAAGGACAGAGCCTTTTCTGGAGACCAGTGGAATCGTGTTGTATTTAAAGTAGTGGGGGCAGAATTATGAGCACTCTGGGGCTGCTGCAGCATTTCTGCTGACAAGTTGCACGTCACTTTTCTGTAGTGACTATTCTTTACCTGGAACAGCTTCTCCATGGCAACCCCTTTCACGGGGTGCATTCGTTACTTCTCTCTTTTTAAAATGAACACATTGAGAAGGAAATGGAATATATATGTTTTGAGTCTCTAAATGGAGAAAGGGAGGGAGCAACAGACACTAGGGAAAGAGTAGAGGATTTTGTTTTCTTTTTCCTTTTGTTCTTTTTTCCTTTGTGAGGAAGATCAGCCCTGAGCTAACATCCATGCTAATCCTCCTCTTTTTTTGCTGAGGAAGACTGACTCTGAGCTAACATCTATTGCCAATCCTCCTCCTTTTTTTTTTCCTCAAAGCCCCAGTAGATAGTTGTACATCCTTCTAGTTGCACATCCTTCTAGTTGCTGTATGTGGGACGTGGCCTCAGTATGGCCGAAGAAGTGGTACGTCGGTGCGCACCCGGGATCCGAACCCGGGCCGCCAGCAGCGGAGCGCGCGCACTTTACCGCTAAGCCACGGAGCCAGCCCTCTTTTTCTTAATTTGCCTCCTCCTTGGATGGATATGGGTCAAAAAGAAATGATTAAAAATCACCTGGTACATTGGATTCTCTCTTCCATCAGTGAACATCCTGATGAGATATGGTTGGATCAATTAATTTGTATCTCAGTTTATACCAAGTTTTGGCTCGGTGACTTGTTATAGTTTCAAAGGATACTTCAGTGTCCTTTTCACCTGTTTATTAATGATGTCATCAGCCACTCAGGCCTGGAGGATTTGGCTGAGGGGAAAATCTCAGAATAGTGTTTTCTAGGGTGTAAGTTTTCGAAGGAGAAGAGTGAAAGCACCAGAATAATTTTTCCATTATGTTAAAGGAACATTGTTTTCTAAACTCTTTTCTCAAGGTCTAGAGATAGGAGTATTTTGTAGGAAAATCTCTCTGTTCACAGGGAATAAGCTGAGACTCCTCTAAACAGAAAAACAAAACAAACAAAAACCCTCAAGCATTCAGTTACTTCAAACTGTTTCATATAATTGCCTTGATTTTTTTTTCTTCCCAAATCTTCTATTTTTCATTATTCTTTCAACTTTTTGATTAAGGGAGGAGCAAGTGTTGACAAGGTATTGACCTTCCTTCAATGCTGTGGCTATCTTAAATAATTTATCCCATCAGATTATATTCAGCCAAAGAGAGTTTGATTTTAAATCAAGAAAGTATATTCCACATTGCAGCATGCCTGTAATAGTAGTAGGAGGTGGGACTGTGTAATACTGCACAATAGAAAGTCCTAGAAACTTGATGGGTTCCTGGAACATACAAAAAGCAAAAGAAACTAAGACCAGTAAGTCTATGGATGCAGGGATTCTTCTACTCTCAAATCTTGGCTCTATGTTTGAGTGAAGTAAAGAAGGATAAAGGGAAAGGATGCATATCACACAAGTTATCACCCCTGACATGGATGCCCTTTGGACCTGTACTTGTGTTGGTCAGCTGTGTGTGGTCAGAAAGCGAGGGCCTGGACAGAATCATGAGAGGGATGTACAGAAATATCCGAATAGGTCATCTTCTCATCTGGCTGGCACTTAAACTTGATGTTTTCCCATAAAACCTGTTGAGAGAAAATAGGAGCTGTGATATTTAGCAAGAAATGGCAGTGTTGTTGTGTTGGTAATGGGGCACAAAGAGTCCAAATCCATTTCTTGCCTCCCTACAGTTATCTTTATGAAAGGTATTTTCTTGTAGCCAAATATCCGAACTGCTAACACATATGACTAATCTTAGCTACCATCTAGAATTAAAAAATGTGGATTCAATGAGCAGATATTTACCTCCCAAAAGTTAGGGCAAAGAACTTGAAATGCCTAATGGAATATGTTTGCAAATGCCCAATGTATAAGTTTCCTCCTATTTAGGAATCATGGAAAAGAGTTTCATGGTAGAGACACTTGTTGTTCATCAAATATCCAGGTGCCCACCTAACCCTGCTTTTTCCAACCTCCTTGCAGTTGGGCAGAACCATGTGACTAGTTTTGGCCAATGGGGTGAGAGAAGAATTGATGTGTTATTTGTGGGCTGAAGCATTTAAGAACCAGTGCAAGATCCCCCAGGTTTTACTTCCATTGCTGTGGGAATCATGGTGGAGCCACAAGGGAAAAGTATGCAATACATACTGAAAATACATACATAAAAGTATGGAATACAGAGGTCCAGGAGAATTGCCTGTCTTGCATCAGATTTTGTGGCTTGTGTTAAGGCAGAGATTCTGGGATTAATCTGTTAGCACAGCACATCTTCTTCTATCCTGACTAATAAACATGAAATATTTGTTACCAAGTTTGAATTTCTTCAGCCATTTTATTTAGCGTAAAGGAGGCAGTAGAGCGATTGTTAAGATTGTAGACTGTGGAGTTAAACAGAGCTGGATTGGAATCCTAACTCAACCACTTAAGAGCTGATGGACCATGAGCAAGTTATTTAACATCTCAGTGCCTCAGTTTCTTCCTGTGTCAGATAGAAACTCCTTACACGTGAGCAGTTTTATATGAAATAGCTAGTGTAAAGCATTCAGCATTTAGTGCCGAGCACATGGTGTGTATTCAGTAATATTGGCAGTTGTCCTTATTGTTGTTATTACTGATATTTGCTTTCTAGAACAGTGAGGTTATATTTAGTAGGGAATTGAATCAATGCAAATCTTTTCAGGGTAGAATTAGGATATGTCTGACGTTGCTGGAAGTTGCTAGGACTAGTGGAATTGGGGCTCTAAATGCCTCCAATAAAAGGAGAAATTCTGAATGAACCAGGATGTGACAATTCCTCTGTTCTGTGGATTACTGCCCTTGAGTGTGGCCATATAGGATCAGATTGTTTTTGTCCTATAGTTTAGATTTTCACTGATGTACCTTTAGAATTCTGGGAACTATGAACATGTTTTAATTGCTAAGGAGTTCCTTTGGGAAATGAATTTCTACTGCATTGTTACATCAATCATTATATATAATATTTATTTATGTTAACACATGCAAACACTGACATACCAAATACCAGGTCACTTAACCTTAGAAATTAATTGTGTGTTTAAACAGCAGTAAGAGGAGAAATACGCACCATTGGAAATTAGAGTTGGGAATAGGTTCTGTAAAGTGAACACTGTTTCAATAATATGTGGGAATGAATAATTCTCCCTGAAACACGAAAGTAATAATGTACTGTAAGCATTACTTTCCTCTGTAGAATTTGCCAGGAATTTAGTGGGAGACAAGTAACATTATGGGGAAATATTGATTCACTGTGGGCACAGTGAGTCTTGTTATGATCAAGACAGAGTCTGTGGCCATATCTTTTCTCATTTTCTTCTTTTTTAAAAACTAAATATATGGAATTGTGCATTGGAATTGGGACATTTATATTGCTTCCTTTTATAGGATGAACTTGAAAATTTCTGGGGTCTCAGTAATTTTTTCATGACCGGGACACCCTAAGGTCATAAAAATTTGAGCTCATGCAATTATGGTTTTTACATTTTGACTATCCCTGGAGTCTGGTATAGGATTCCCTTCTGATCAATAGTAAGCCTCGTTGAACTTATCTGCACTCATCTTCTGCTTATCAACCCATGTCACATGGGAAACTGGTGGTTAAGAGTATAAGCTCTTCATCAATGGCTGGCTCTTCTGCTTACGACCTGTAAGCGAGGTAGTGACCTTGGACCAAGTACCTCAGTAAGACTCATTTTTCTCATCTGCAAAATGGGGATAACTTAAGCCATGGGGTGGTTGTCAGGACCAAATGAAATAATGCATGTGAAATTCTAAATAAGTCCTCCATAAATACTACATGTCACCCAACTTAGCTTTCCTATGGTACCTTGGGCTCAGTTTCACTCTTACATCTCATCACATCATTTATGTGAACAACACATAAAAGACATGAGTGAAAGCAGTCTTGTCTTCTGGCCTGTCATAATTTCTGTCTATTTGCAGCTTAGGTGGGAGGGTAATTTGGTGATAAGCGCACTTGACATTGATCAACAAAGTAGATTCAGAAGATGCAGCCAGCGTGGGGTCCAGTGCCCTTCTTTGTTCATTGCATGTAAAGTTGATCTGTACCCAAAGCTTTGAAGGAAGAGGACTGGGCCTTTTTCAGAGGTAGCTTGGTATGATGCTCTCTTACTAGAATATCAAAACAAATCTCTTCTTCCAGATTAAACTACTGCATTTTCTATTCAAGAATCATACCCTTTCCTCCTCAGTCATCTTGACTGATAGCCACTACTTCTGGATCGCACGTTTCTTAATGGAGGAAGTGCATATGTCACCAACTCTTCCTCTCAGTGAGCATTTTTTGATTGCCTACTATGTGTGAGGCTCTGCGCTGAATACTTTCCTGCCATTTTCTAGAGATGTACCTTGGTCAAGTTCCTGAAGCTCTTGTGCCACTATTTGAAAAATGGAGATGATGATGGTACCTACCTCATGGAGTTTAGTATGAGGATTCTATGCGTAAAAGCACATATTTAGAGCAGCGTGGGGAACATTGAAAGTGCTCAGTGGGCAGTAGCCAGTATTACCATGATCTCTATTTTATAGCAGAGGAAACGGTCACAGGACAGTTAGACAATTCTCTCAGGGTTTTAGAGCCCACTCTGCCTACATTCAAAATCTCAGCATTTAGACCCGCTACTGCCTTGCCTTCTAGCATCCACCCTGCACAATTATGAGTCCAGGGCCTATCATCCTTAAAAGCCATGTATTCTTGGTTGGAGTGACCCCAATGAGCTTCAGAAGAAATATATCAAACCTGCGTTGGAGAAAGACATAGCAGGAATGTTCTGGAATAAGTTCAAATTTCTGCTTGCCTATGGGGTTATCAGACTACAGATTTATGCTTAGAATCTTGTACACAAGCTAAGTCTCCTGTTCTTGCTTTGATAGCCTTAGCGTTTTGGGGTCTGAGAATAACTAAAGGGGAGCCAAGGGGCAGTGGCTGGCAGGAACTTGTGAAAGTCTGCTTTTCTCAAGCAGCCAAACTGCTGCAGAGAATGGCCCGTGGCACCTATTTCCAAGGTGGCCATTTAAAAATAAGACTTAAATAGCTCACAAGAAACTTCTTCTAGTCCAGCTGTACATAATCTACTCTGGTTTCAACCCTTGCTCAACTCAATTCCACATCCACCCACATAACATAGCAAACGGAAGGAGGCAGGTAAGCCCTTTATCAAGAAAGAGAATTTGGGTGGTCTACAAGTGCAGGGGATGCTTCTGTTTTTGCCTCATTAGCATCTATTCCACCGTTTCCTGGTTAATCCTCTGCCCTCTCCGTCTACCTGGTTCGGGTGTGGTGCCAACTGCAGGAGTAGGCACATGACCCAGGCCTGACCAAAACAGACTGAATCCTGAGACATTCACCAGAGTGATTGGGGAAGATACGTTTTGGTCTACTGACCTCGACAGTAAAAGGATGCCTGCTTGGAGCTCCTGGGGACCACCACTGCAGAGCGCCTTTCTGAGAATGCAGCCAAAACAAAAGAAAGCAAAGCTAAGAGATGGAAAGACAGATTCCCAATGATCTCTTTTGATCAACTGGATACCACCTGGCCTGAAGCTTTCCACTGGGCTTCTCATCTATGATGAGAGTTGATAGATGTCTTTATTCCTTCAGGCAGTTTTAGTTGACTTATAATCACCTGCCAGTGAAAGAGACCAGTTCAGCAAATTTTATCCTTATTCTGAGATCTCTGGCCTCCGAGGTCACTTTTACCTTCCCATGAGAACTTCGCATGATGTGAGACTCCATCAGTTGTCTCTGAAGAATCTGAGACCACTGAGCTTCTTGAGTCTTGGGTTCTGCCCTTCCACGTCTAGGTTGGCAGAATTCCCTAGGTCCTGCATGGCATGTTGGGGAAACGGGAAAAATCTTCTAAGACAAGGAGAATAGAGATCATCTCCAGGATAGTTCTCTTTCATACGTGGGGAAATACTAATAATTAACAGAAAATTGCTTTATATCTCATTCAAGCTCCTCAAAGTCTCAAGAGAGGTACTAATATCCATCTCTGTTGCACATGGGCAAAGTGGAACTTGGAGAAGATAAATAAGTTACCCAAGATCGCACAGTTAATAGCTGGTGTATCTGGGATTCAAAACCATATAGTCTTATTTGCAGGTGACAGAAAGGCAAACTGGGAAGCTGTATCCTTCTTCATACAGGGTCACCTTTAATTCAGACCTTTTATGCTTTGGTGTGGAGCCAGAGTTCTTCTCTCAATTCTGTTTCCATGATGCACCATGCATCTACATTTCTTGAATATTCTTGCATTTGCTGGGGGTGGGAAGCCTTTTTCCAGACCTCAGCTTCAGAGCTGCCCACCCAACCATCTGTGGCAACAGATTTGTGTGTTATCAATTAAAGTCTAAAGGAAGTTGGCGAAACCTCCTACTCTAACAGGATGGGCTAAAGCAGTTCCTGTTAAAACAGAAATGGGTTGTGTCTGTGATATTGGTAATTGGTAGCTTTCCAAGAGCACTTTAAATACACCCCATGCCATAAATTGCTCAGCTCTGATTCTCTTGAAGACATTCCTCTCAGAGGTGGCTCATTTCCAAGAAATGGACCAATGCACAACTCAATAGGGTTGCCTTTGTGGAAAGCAAAGCAACATCCACAATTTGGAGAATCTGTCCCTATGATTTTCACTTTGGGACTCACTTTGGAAACCACAATTATTTTTTAATCTACAAAATCTTCACACATATGGCATGTTGTGCCCCATTTACAGTCACAAAGACTCCTTGGTTTCAACTACTCTGGAAGACTATCCATCTTTCTGGAATGCCTCACCAAGGGACCCCCGAAATACAGGTATATGAAATAGCCTGTAACTTTAAGATAGACCATCTCTAGTACATGCCCCTAATTTTGTGAAAATCTATCTTGCTGTTTTTACATAACTAGATGATTTAAATTTTTACTTAGAGATTTGTAAAATATATATTAAGCATTTACTATAGGGCATTCCCTGTGGTAGGCCCTGGAGGAATACAGATTAACCATACTTGGTTTCTGCCCTCATGGAACTTACTGTCCAAGAGCTAAGACTAGCTGGTCAGTAGAAAGTTAGGTCAGTCTGAACACAAATAGTGAGTTCTACATTGGCTTATGAAGAAATGTGTTTCTGAACCATAGAAATTTAGTCCCACTATGGGTAGGTCCCTGTACTGACAAACATCACATTATCTGCCTTTCCACCAACACTCTGACAGCAATATACAAAGATTGATGCGCTTTCCCCTCTCTCTTCTGTGAAGTTTATCAACTTCAGCATCTTCACTTTTGGGGCAGATAATTCTTTGTTGCAGGGGCTGTCCTGAGCATTGTACGGTGTTCAGCGCACCCCTGGCCTCTACTCACTAGATGCCAGTATTGACCTTCCTTCCAGTTGTGACAACCAAAACAGTCTCCAGACATTGTCAAGTGTCCCCTGGATGGGGTGGGTGGTTGAGGAGGAGGGAGGGCAAAATCACTACCAGTTGAGAACTAAGACCAAGAGTAGGTGTGTAAGAGTGAAATTTGAGGGGGCATTTTCAGATTGATTCATAGATCCACCTGCTTCCCATTATTCTCCAAAACAGAATGAATTTGTTCTTTCATGGTCCAAATTAATGGAGAGAGGTGAGTCCTTCCTGGAGACAGAGGAATGGACTCACTCACCCCTCAAGATCCCTGTTGACCCTAGGATTCTAGGACACTGTTAGCCATGACCTGGCCTAATTCTTCTCTCTCCTCGTCCCCGTGGGCCTGTGATAATGATTGTGCCTGTCAGGCAGCCTCATCATCCAGCATGCCCTTTATGTCGGCAGGAAGCCTAGAGGAGTCTTTCTTTTTTTTAAGTGTTTTTGGAGAAAACTTGGCAGAAACATTTTTTGAAAGAGAAAGAAAAAAATAAAATATAAGTGCTATGGAAAAATAACTTTCTGTGCTCTTAGGTACCGTAACCGACCATTTGTTAGAACCAAACGTCTGCTAAAGTGTGAAAAATTCTTGGAAGGCATTTTCTAAATTTTGTTGTTGTTTTATCAGTTCATTTCCATGAGCCCTCTCATTTGCTGTCTGTTGGCTGTCTAGGCTGGGCTGGCCAACTGAGGTGTGTACATACCGTCTTTTATCATTAAGGTCCAAACATTCAACTGATGGTTTGGAAGGGAGCTGTGCCACAGTGGAAGGATTTGAAAGCTTTAAGACTTGGTGTTTTAATCTTATCAGCATCACTTCCAGACTTTAAGATCTCAGGAAAAAATCCTTAAATTTCCATGCCTTACCCTACCCCTAAAAATGTGGATGGCAAAACTCTCCACTGGATTGCTGTGAGGATAAAACAAAAGAGTAGTTCTTTGTAGATTTCAGAATTACTATGCAAGTTATTGGTCAACATGATTAGACATTGTAATCATGTAGCAAACGTCTGTTTCATCGTTGTCTACTTATGCAGGGTTCTTAATTTCAAATTGGGCAAAACCAAGACCATGTCCCCTAAGAACACATTCTGGTCACACTTTTTATATTAATCTCTCTCTTCAAATACAATCCCTAAACTCTCCTTTATTTCCCACCTGTAGCTATTCTACGGGTTTTTTAAACCCAGTTTTTCTGTTGTAAGAACATGGTCTCTCTGAAGTTAGATTTAGGGTCAAATCCCAGTTCTACTATTTTCAGGCTCTTTGATCTTGAGAATGACACGTTTTATAAACCCACAGGAGCCTCCATTTTCTCATCAGAAGTTGGGATAATAATAGGTTATATCTTAGAGCATTGTCATGTTGATAATATACAATAATGACCGTAAAGTGACATCAAGATGCCTAGACCCTATTAAGTGCTCGGAAGGACTTAATCAACTATTATTGATAACTCGAATTAATTAAAGCTCTTTGACAAAACTGATATACAAAAGCTCTGTCTTCCACATGGCATAGTGTCAATTTTGAAAATATTTTTTTGGCTTACACTACTCTAGGGGATATTGTCCACTTTCTGTTCTATGGGACTGGCGCTTCCTGAGTTGTTCAGCCACAGCCCTGGCTTTGCCAGCCCTTCAGTGGAATGTGGAAGATGTGCTACAGAAGGATCTACTATTGACACATTGGTAAAGGTTTCCTCAAAGCCAGAATGATGAAACCTGGGAAGGGGTTGAAAAACATGGTGGATTAGAGCAGGGCATCTTAAATTTTAATATGCATATGACTCCCCTGGGGATCTTGTCAAAATGCAGATTCTGATTCAATGGGTCTGGGATGGGACCTGAGATTCTGCATTTCTAACAATCTCTCTGGATGCAGCTGAGGCTGGTGCAGGGACCACACTGTGTAGCGAGGCTCTAGACAAGGAATCTGGGAACTAGGGGAGACTGGAGTTAACAGATTGGATGGAGGAAGAGCACAGGGACTTTTAAACACCCCTTAAAACCCTTCATGCTATTGAATGCATGTCTCTATCTACGTCTGTTATAGGCTCTGACCTGAGAATTTCCTTAAAACCCTTGAAACATTTGAAAGAAAAACATTTTTGATAGCTATATTGGACATGAGTTCCACTCCTGGCTCTTTTATCCACATAAAGATAGACTTTGAGCAAAGACATTTAGTCCCTCTAGGTGTCACCTTCCTTGTGCATAAAATGGGGCTGGCACCTGCCCTGTCTGCTTCTCAGACCTGTTGTGCAAATTAAATATGACCATGTGAAATACTTGGTAAAATATTATAGCAAAAACATGTAAAATATTATGAACTATTCTTATTATTGTGAAACAAAAATGTCATCTCTCCTTCCGAGAATTAAGTAAATTACGTTGCATCTTTGATTATATGCTGCAGAAATTTGTTTGAGAAGAAACAGTCCTCTGTGTCTGCCAGTGTTCTTGTATTTGACTTCTGCCCAGTGACTGGGTGCTAATTGGCTCTGTGCAGAAGAGACAGGAGAAACTTTGTTATCTGATATGTCTAATTAATAGCCACAGGTCAATTTGCTTATCATTTGCTTCTCTTATAGGTTACTCGTTGTTTCTGACTAATGGGTCATGTCCGAAGATGGCTCCAAATTGTGCCACAAATTTACCCTAATACTGATAAAAATATGACCATTTTGGGGGCTGGCCCAGTGGCACAAGCAGTTAAGTGTGCGCCCTCTGCTGTGGAGGCCCGGGGTTTGCAGGTTCGGATCCCGGATGCTCACCGACGCACTGCTTGTCAAGCCTTGCTGTGGCGGCATCCCATATAAAGTAGAGGCAGATGGGCACGGATGTTAGCCCAGGGCCAATCTTCCTCAGCAAAAAAAAAAGAGGAGGATTGGCATCGGATGGTAGCTCAGGGCTGGTCTTCCTCACAAAATAAATAAATAAATAAAATAAATGAATAAATAGAAAAAAAATATATGACTTTTTATGACGTTTTGAAGTTAACACAGCTGTCTATACCTTGCTAGAAGGCTTATGTTTTTAACCTCATTCTCCCATGTCATTTTGAACGAGCATTTTCTACCTGCTGGGTCCCTCCTTAATGGGCAATAAACTTTGACACATTTTCAGATCAGTTTGTCTAAGAAATTTCGCATTAGCATTCCTGTATATTTGCATTGTCCTATCTTCCTAAATTTCAGTGATAGGAACTGAAACACTTAACATCATGGCAGACCTTCCACTTCTCATCTGTGACATGATGGGCACTTGAGAAAGTGGCTTCTGGAGAATGACACAGAGATTTCAGAAAAGCATTTGACCTGTGTCCCTGTAGCTTCTCAGCTCTGACTCCATCACGTCCCCTGCTGTGTCCAGCTTCCCTCCCAACTCCCGTAGCTTTCTAAAGCAGCCTGCCTATTCCTCCTCACCAAGTGGCAAAGAGCTCCACGTGCAGTTCTGGTCAGCTCTCTCTGGAGAGGTAGAGTTAGAGGGCCTCCCAACAATGCACAGGACACCCTTTTATAAAGGGATTTTTATCAAGATTAAATATATGCACGGCCAAGATGCTTTGTAAAAATCCAGTCCCCAATAGTATCTGCATCAGAATACTCGAATGAGAAAACTTCTTCCAAATAAGTTATAAGCTCAAGACTTGGGATTTGTACACAAAAGAAACTTTTAAAAAAATTAGCAATATTAATTTATCTTATGTATTTGAGGTACAGCTGCTGCTATTACTATATATGAGTATAATATCTAGTGTTTGCATGCCTGGAAGTAAGCCAGGCACTTAAATGCATTATCTCATTTCATTGTCCTGACAACCATATGGGGTATAAAGTGTTTTTATCCCCATTTTATGGTTAAGGAAACTGAGGCTCGGAGATACTAATAAACATTCACTTAAGTGCTTATTTGGTGCCAACCATCACTCCAAGTGTTTTATATGCATTAATTCAATTAATCTAACTCAATTAAACTTACAGAGCTTGTGAGGTCGGCACTATTGCTATCCCATTTAATAGATGAAGAAATTGAGGCATAGGATTTTAAGAAACTGATATCAGGCTTCTAGATTGAGGTAGCACTGTTAAAGTTGGATCCAGCTTGTGTGTTTCTAAAGCTTGTGTGTAGGCTTACTTCTCTATCAACAGGAACTAGAATTTGGAGACATGGGAGATGGAAGTGGGGGCTAGGTGGTATGAAGTACTTTGGTCCATTACCTTGATTTCCCACTCCACCTGAAAAACCGTAATTTATTTCATTTGAGATGCTGCATAGGAAGCAAAGCAAAATCTCTAGTGCTGAGAGGCAAATACTGTAATCATCTGCATGACTTGATTCTTTATTCCAGTAATATGAAAATTGTCAATTATGAATGAATTATGGATGCTACAGATACCTGTAATTTGCAGCTGCAGTTTTGTAAACACATGCAGCTGCCTTTAATTTTATTTTACCAGTCATGTAATTCATTAACACACACCTGCAGTTACCTAAGATACAGAAACTAATGAAGCTAGTTTTCAATTTCCACTATTTATGTTTCTTACACCTCTCTGTTTAATTACCACACTCAGAGGTTGAGAAATTGGTTAAAAACAGATGCATCCCAAGAAGAATCCTAGTGATTATCCTTTAAGAACGTACTCAAATTGCCACCTCGGTCATTGACTTAAATCATTGTTTATCAGCTGAAGCCCAGGCATTTTGGAAAACGAGAAAATTGTAGAATTGAGTTTTTTTGCAACTGTTATGGCAGCAAAGGCTAATTATTAAAAAATGGGTTTGGGAGATAGCCATTGGAAACCCCTTAACATCAGTGCTGGTTGGTTCTTGCTCCTCTGCCGTGTCCCTGGGCAAAGGCCAACCAAAGCCTTACCTGGGAAATGAGGCAGTACAACACTAGACTGGTGGGAAGTACTTGTTTTGTGTCTCCATATTCTTCTTTTTTTCTCATTTATTGAAATTGATGGCTTGGGTTTTTTTCTAATTGTTTCTTCTCCTCCTGTCATGCCTCTAGAAATATGAAAGGCTTTGTATGTTTCTTTTCTGCAAAAACTTATCCTCATCTTGCCAGTTGTTTTTTGAAAACAGGATCTCCAATGAAACAACTTAGAATAATAATAAATAATAATAGTGGCTACTTTGTAGAGCATTGATCATATGTCAAGTATTCTATTAAACATTTTACATCAATTATTTCATTGAGTCCTCAACACAACCTACCAAGATTGGCTTCATGCTCCACAATTTATTCACTGGGAACCAGAAGCTAAGTGACTCATCAATGTGATGGCTCATCTAGTAAATGGGGCCTCTGTGATTTAAACCCAGGAGAGCTGGCCCTCCTTCAAAGCCTGTCTTCCATATCGGGATGCCATACAGACTTACACCTTGTATAGGTATCCTCTTTTTTCCCTCCACAACTTTCACCATTAACGTTCTCCCTTGTATAGCTATTCCTGTTATACAAGCTGCAAAATGCTTTGTGATTTTGTACCAGTTCCATTGCCTTACTAACTTCTGTGTTTATGCCATTGTTGTTTAATGTACAAAAGTTTTCATCGTGAGGAGTATAACTGTATTGGCAAATTTAATGTCCTAAGTGGCTTTTGGCAAGATAATAGGTAAGATAGATGTTTTTTTCTTTGGTATTTTCCTGTCCTTTATATACCAGAACATTTATCAAGCTGAGAAGTAGAGCCTGCTTCCTCTTTTCCACACCAAAATTTATATATCCTATGCTTCATTGCTAGAAGGTTTTATATGCTGCTAGATTCTAGTTAGTAATAATTGGTTTATCTGAGAAGCTAATCCATACAAATGAATTACCAATAGATACTATTTATTGGAGCCTTACTGTATGATACACTCCATGCTAAATTCTTTATAAACATTATCTTACAAAGCCCTCTGTGATGGCTTTATTATCTTCATTTGTAAATTAGGAAGCTAGAGCATAGAAAGATTAAGTCGTTTGTCCAAAGTATAGCTTGTAGGCAGTAGAAACAGGATTTGAAATTCATTTGTATATGACTTTAGCCCCTGAGCTCTGATCTGCTCATCACAATACTATTTCTTAAAGTGGGGCTACCTGTCTCAGAATCATCAAGGCTGCTTGTTGAGAATGCTGATTGGTGGAATGATCAAAAGACCTCCTAAATCAGAATCTATCCACATAAGGCTTAGGAATCTGCAATTTTTACAATTTTCCCAACTTCCTTGGAATCCCTATAACTGTTACTCAGATAAAAAGCTCATGACTTTTGGAAAGTCTCTTAAGAAGTAACTACTACTATAGTTACACTGGTACAATCAGTGAGCAAGATAATTTTGGATAGCCAAAAGTACATTATGACTGAATATACCACCTTTATGAAAATCTGATCCTGATGCTATCAGTTTAATTCAGTCCCATGATAGTAGACTTGATGCTTTCAGATAAACCCAATTCAAACTGGGTGAAGCATTTGCTTATGTACAATACAGCTAGATCCAGGTGCTCAAACACAATCATTATGAATACCTTTCTCTTCATGCTTTGGCTCACCTCTCCTCTGTTTTGGCTTCATTCTTAAGTAGCCACTTCCAAGTAGTAATGAGGTGGCCCTCACCACCTCCAGGGTTATACTCTGCCAGGTAAGAATTTCCAATGGGAAGAATACATATTTCAACATAATTACTCCAAAAGTCCTAGAGACTTGGATTCAGATTACTACCGTAACCTCCCTGAACCCCACAGAAGTCATAGGGATGGCATGCTCCCCAAGTGTGGCCAAATGTGGATCCTGTCCACAATTCTGAAACTGGTGGGAAGAAACAGAGAAAAGTAGAGTCAGCTGCTCACATGAACTGAGACTGAGGGAGGTTGGTTCCCAAAGGAAAGCTGTGTCTTAATATTCCAAGTAAGCGGAATGAATGTTGGGCAGGCAAATCAATGGATATCCTTCTCACACATGACTGGATAAAACAAGCTACACTCTTTGCTCATAGCTCAGCTGTCATTTTCTCCTAGGTGATTAGATGTAGCATAATTTTCTTAGCAAATATTTTTAAATGTTATCATATCTGATGTGATCCAGTGCTCTGTCAGGTGTGTCTCCATATAGATCGATAGTGAACTATTCACGTCAGACCCAATTAGTGTTGTAATGGAATTTATTTCCCAGATGCTTCAAATCACTGAAACAGATAAAGTGGTTTATGACAAGTCACAGGACACTTTCAAGGACCAGTTAAAATCTATTGCGGGTTTGAGAGAGCAGGAAGGTCATGATTAGAAACTGAAAAAATGCAGAAGAGGGGCTGGAAAGAATGAGAACTTTCTTGGGAAAGCTAAAAGATAGGGACAGAGAGGAGGGTGTTTCTTAGGTGTAATTTGTAAAGCTCTCCTGTAGCTTTGAAGGGCTTAGGAATTGAGATCTCAAAGATGAGTTTATTTTGTGTGTTCATATTTTATTTGTTTTAAACCTCCAGGTATTAGCATCATGCATATTTGCAGAGAGGACTTCATTGGGTGATTAAGATTCAGATGCTGGTCTGATGAATCAATGGTGTTCTTGTGGTGAGATGGCTATGAGACAGCCACTCCAACCTTGACATTTTTGAGTGCGAGAACCCTGTCATAAGACTCTCCTGAATTAGTTATTAGGACAAACCATGGTATAAAATACTTGCCTTTTGTAAGTCCTGTTGCTCACATGTTACTTCGACTGCTGCATGGAAAATCCAATTTTCCTAATAATAAAGCCATGCACAAACTTAGGTATGAGTTATATATTCTTTACTTTCCTATATCACCCTCATTCTGTTTTCTACTCTCCACATTTTAGGGCTGGTGAAAAATTCTATGTCAGGCATTTTATTAATCAGAGTAATTAATGCTAGCCATTCTAATAAACAGCATCCAATTCTTAGTGATTTAATATCATATAAATTTATTTCTCAGTCTTATCACAGTCTGATTGCATATTTGGGAAGTGACTTTTCATGTTGTGGTTCAGGATGGATATCTTTCCTTTCTAAGACATTCTGAGATTCCCCTACCGCATCCTATGCATTCAGTTAGCTAATGACCAAAACGAAAGAGCATGGCACAATACTTGAATGGGTTTAGTGGCCTGGAAGTTGGGTACATCACTCTGTCCATATTCTATTGGCCAGATCTAGCTGCAAGCCCCAACTTAACTACAAGGAAGTCTGGTAAATGTAATCTGCCTGTGCACCCAAGAAAAGGAAATGGGTTTAATGAGTATTTAGCTACTTCCTGCTACAATCATTACTGGGGCTTCTTTTTACTTCTAGATTATAGTAAAATCAAGGGAACTTGGTTGCAAAATGGGGCCTCTTAAGTCTATTATGTTTGCAGCTGGCAATCCTCTGATCCTCTTACCTAAAACCCATGCCGTTGCCTTGAGGCTCTCGTTTTTCTTCCATCACCCCCATGTGGGAATTCATGTTGAGGCTGGGAACATGATGCCTTGGTCCCCCTTCCTTAGAGGGGCGGTGTAGCCATCCACCCAGTGGTCTTGCTACTACTCTAGGCTTTGCCAAGGAACATGTGGATTTCTGTGCTCTGGAGGCCCACAGACATCCTTTCTCTTTCCTGTCCTGGAGGTAGTTCTCCTCTCTCTCCCTGAAATTCTGTTGTTCTCACCTAACTTCTCCTCCCCTAGCCTTCATTGCACACACACACAGACTTCTAGTATTATCTTCCCAATGCACTTGAGACATTTGGTTTAACTTCTATTTGCCCTCCGAAAGCTCCGCAACAAGAAGCATAGAAGGGCTTGGCTGCTACTGTGGAATAAAGAGAGAGAGGAACACCAAAAGAAAAAATACAAATTATAATTTCAATCAATTATCATGCCACAAATCAGTGTTAAAATGTATTGCTTATATGGTTACATATATCAGGCTCGTGACTTATTACATTTCATCATCAAACCAACCCTATGAACTAGGTAACATCTCTCTTCATTTTAAGATGTGGAAACGGAGACTTGAAGAAGTTACGTTACTGGTCTCTGGACACTCACCTCATGAGGTGTAGTCCATGACAAATCCTAAGTCACAGACAGCTATATCACACTATAGTGCCTGGTCAATGGGGAAGCTATAACTACGACAGGGCCTCAGTAGAAGGCTTGTTGATCCCCTGAACTGAGCAAAGGTTAGCAGACAGCGGTGGCACTTTAGCATTTACCAAGCATTGACTTTGTGCCAGACAGTGTGTCAATCAATTTGTACAGTCTGTCTCATTTACTTTCTCCAGCATTACTATTACCCCTATTTTACAGATGAGGAAATGGAGGTTGAGTGAGGTTATCACTTACCCAGTTGTTTAAGGGTGGAGCCAGGACTCAAACCCTAACTCCTATGATCCAGTAGTCCATAATCTACTCTCCTGTGCCTCACTGAAGACCTGTCACAGCCTGAAGACCTACCTACCCAAGGAAGAAGTCATCCCTCACGGTCTATGAGACGCATAGCCATATTTTTCAGTTTGGGGCCACAAGTTGGAAATTAACAAGTTATTTTATTAGCAATGGGTAAATAGAATGAGTTGGGCATGTACATGACATTTGAGGATTAAGTATGATCCAACTCTGAAGAAAATACTTACAGAAACATTATTCATAGCTATTTTCCTTTATTTGCTGCAATTCTCCATTATATTCCAGCTTCATGAAGTAATTTGGAGGGGGGGGGTGGGTATTAAGCTTGAACAGCTTAAAGTTATATAATTAATTGCACTAAGCTTCAGTTACAGTTACTAATTGATCCAAGCCTGCCAGCTTAGCACCTGGCAGCAGTCAGGAATGCAACAGTGATGACAGGCAGGTGGTTGCAATAATTAGGTTATTACCTTTTTTTCCCCTTCAAGTACCAGGTGTTCTAAACACCAGGGTCAGGCACGCTGCCTTTGGCCCAAGGGTACCATTTATGACACTGGGGTTCTTTTGGAGAGACTAAGAGCTGTGGTAGAATAGGCTAGTAGATAAGGAAAGGGTGAATAAAGCACAAGTACCTACTGGTTTCACTGAGGCTGAATCTGGGAAGAGGATCCAGGATCCTGAGATAAGGTCTGGAGAAGGGAGAAACTGTTAGACCAGCAGTCATTGTATCTCTGAACTTTTGACTTTCAAGCTTACTCCTTTTAACTGGACTCTCTGGGAAGAAAGGAAGGATGAAGATCTAAAGGCAGGCATGCAATCTGAAATTGTAGGCAATGTTGCTTAGTGGTCATAAGCATCGGATTTGAAATCAGGTAGGGTTTTGTTTGTTTGTTTTCTTCCTCTCTTGTTTGTTTTAGACTTGAGGCAAAATACATGACTTTACCAGGCCTCAGTTTCCTCATCTGCAAAATGGCAATGGATAATATGGCTGTGGTGCCCACTAAATGAGAAGATACACACACATTGCTTAACACAATGTCTATTGTACAGTAAATTGATCCATTAATATTAACCTATTTTACCTGTATTGTATCCAAAACAGGAAACTATTCAGTGACCTACCTTTTGAGCTAGGATGATTGATAACTAATAAACTTTGAAATGATAAACATTACAATCATCTTTATAATAATAACAGCCACAATTTATTGAGTATGAATTATATGCCAGAGAAAACATTAGGTCCTGTGCTAGCTTGAATTCACGTTGTGCTTAACCTTGAGACAGATATTAACATCCCCATTTTATAGATGAAAAACTGAGGCACAGAGAGGTTATGTTACTTACCTGAGGTTTATACCTATTTTTAGCTAGTAAATGAGGTAGCTGAGTTAGAATTCAGATATCTTGATTCCGTCACCATTAACTACTGTGTTTTTCTGACTTTATGAACCCTGAGGAAATTTTCTCAGGTTCCTTTCTGCAACATTAACAAGTTTTTATGTTGGAGTGCCAGGTTATGGTAGCCTAGCCTTTGTATTTTAATTCAGATTGACCTCGGAAGCAATCAGTATGCTACAGAAGATATGCATTCAGAGCATATTTCAGAAAGAACCTGGGAAAATTATTGTTATATATATTTATTTATTACATTTTTTTATTGATTAGTTTTTCTCTATTTTTGTTTGCTGTCTTTGTGCTTTAAAACTCACTCTTGTGCACCCCATCGAAATCTGTGCTGAGATCAGTGTTCAGTGGCAGGTGGGCTACTCTGATAGGTCCGTGATCTTAAATCAGAAAGTAGAACAACATTGCCAAGAGGTGTTAAAAATAACTGCAATAAAGATGATCACTGCTCTATCAAGAACATCTGACAAATAAGCTCTTTCTTTACTGGAAACTAATTTCTCCCAACTGCTGTAGAGAGGCGGGGAAAAACCTTGCTTGGAAGGCAGACAAATAGGGGAAAATGCAGTTTGTTTATTTTTAAATAGTTTTGGAGCTGTCTTCCAATCAATAGAAATGACTAAGAAATCCTATGGTCTCATCTCCCAGGTTTTATGTTTCCCATTTATTTAACCAGGATAATAAAAACTCACATGTGGTCTCTTTAGTCATTTCCAAATAGGGTTGGCATCTTTAGTTTATCTCCAAATAGCTCTGGCTGCAAATTTCGTTTTAGAACCATCTTTAGCATAATCCACTGCTAGGTGGAGAGCCAGACATCACCTTTGGTTTTCTTATTAACGAAAATAAGTCTCCTTCGTTTGAAAGTCTTGAGTTACGATCATGAAAAATTGTATTGTGTTTTTTGGCCCACAGGGAGCCGCTGTGCGATCTGGGCAATTTTCACATTTTGAGTCCTTTCACTCTCAGATCCATCCTCTCCACCTTAGATTTAACAGGTTCCAGAGGTCAATATCTTTCAGTAAGTATCAGCTGAAATTAAAATCTGTGATGAGGTTTCACCCAACACTTTTACAAAATCTGCCCTGAAGAGCAGCCCAAATATCCAAGCCCCAGTCAAATGGGTTTGCTGGACCTTTATTCTCTGGACAGCCTGAGATTGATAGGAAATAAGGCTTCAGATTTCAGCAAATCATTTACGCTGGCATCCTTTGTCCTGCTGAAGTTGCTCTGCAGCATTGCCAGTTCAGACGTGCCTGCCTACTCGATTGCACGGTCCAAGGAGCTAGCTTCCCAGCATTCCATGGGCATCCCTACTTCTTATTCATAACTGCCAACAGTGAATATGTGACACATACAGTATAGTGGAATGGCGTCTTATGCAGGGGATGATTTCAATTCAACTTGTAATGTGTAAATTATATAGATTGCTCATGAAAGTGATGTAAATTTCTCTTCATTGAATCTTGGTGACATGGATACTAGATACATTGTGGCCATATTGATGCCGGGTTGGAGATAGATATGAGGGCTCATCAGTCAAAAAGTCCTACCCAGCCGAGATTTCAGGGTTGGTAAAGTTTACTCTTTCTTCCATTGAATATGAGATAAAGTCATTGGCTTGCATAGAGGGCCATTTCATATGAAAAACACACCATGAAACCCTGGAGTCCTACTCTGAGAGGAGATGGCCTAAATTGAGAGGACCCCAGGAATTTGCAACCAAATTAAATTATTTTTTTCCTCTTTTTTCTTTCATTTGCACATTTTCTCTTTTACAAATCAAGCACCTCTGATTTTGTGTAATTTAAATAAACGTATGTTATAACTTCATACATATGTTTTGTATCAGGAGAGGGCATTTTGCATGTATAGAGGTAAGGAGAGAATCTTGTAGTTCTAATGAGGACTATCTGCATCTTTGACGTTAGCCAAGCCAGATGCTGACTGAAGAAAGAAATCACCAACATTGGGAAAGGGCCTGGCTTTTTGTTCAATTACCTATTCATTCAACAAGCCATTACTGAGTGCCTCCCATACTACAGGTATTGTTCAGTTTACCGAGGACAGAGATGAGAAGGATACAAACTCTGGTCTCAAAGAGCTCACAGTCTTGTTTGAAGAAGGAAAGGGCTGGTAGACAGCAATGAAGTCATGTGACTAGAAGGAACCTCGGTGAGGACTGGATAAAGGGTGAGAGTAGGCAGCCTGGGGTGGTAGAGGAGGCCCTGGAGATCCATGGTTTTTAGTCCTCCAGAGCAGAAGTCAGCCAATGACAGCCCTGTAGACCAAATCTGGCCCACCACTTGATTTTTTTAAATAAAGATTTATTGGAACACAGCCACACTCATCTGTGTAAGTATTGTTTATGGGCAGTTGCTTTTACACTACAACAGCTGAGCTGAATAGTTACAACAGAGGTCATATGGCCCACAGAGCAGGAATTCTTTACTATTTGACCTTTTCCAGAAAATGTTTGCCAATCAGTGGTCTAGAGGCAACAGATATCTCACATTACTTTTGATTGATAAAGTAACAGAAGAGAGGGCCATTACCTTCAGTTTCCTAACTTTAAAGTTCCTCAACTCTCCTCTGCATGTGTTTCTTAGTGGATTAGACCAGTCCATTCACATTGACTATAATTTTTCCCACCTGAATCAGTAAAGCTAAGTTTATTTTCTCCTTCCCCTATGGCTCAAAAGTGTGAACTCTATCAGTATTCTGACTATTAAATTACCTCAATTAAGTATTTTCTAGTCATTCTCTGGAAGCCCTGTTAACTGTGTGTATACTAATCTGACATAATGAAATTCTGAAAACACTCCAAGAGGAATATTTTGAACCCAGGCAAGAATCGAAAAAGGAAATATAATACACTCTCGGCTGAATGATTATGTTATCTGAAAAACCTAAAGTGCTTTATAGTGAGCTGTGTGTCCAGACTCAGAATGAAGAATGACAAAATTTTTAGATAAATTGGTTTGTGAAATATTTATGTGCACTTTAGTGGCACAGACAGGAGGTAATCTGTTTTGTATTGAATCAGCTTGGGACAGAAAAAAAAAGCACAATGTTAATGAGATTTTTTTAAAGCCACTTTTAAATTCATGTTGGCAAAAGACAAATACTCAAGACTTTTAATTTCTATAAACTTAGCTAGAAAACAAAGCTTTATTAACTTAAATAAAAGTAGCTTTCCTTTCAAGGACATAGCAATTCATTTTTCTTTCTGTGTAATCTTCTGAAGGACTGCTTTTGTCTATGTATTGATCAGCCTTTTTCAGTGTGTTTAGTTGAATTTTTTTTTTTTGTGAGGAGGACCAGCCCTGAGCTAACATCCAATGCCAATCCTCCTCTTTTTTGCTGAGGAAGACTGGCCCTGGGCTAACATCCATGCCCATCTTCCTCTACTTTATATGGGACGCCACCACAGCATGGCTTAACAAGCGGTGCATCGGTGCGCACCCGGGATCTGAACCGGCGAACCCCGGGCCGCCGCAGCGGAACGTGCGCACTTAACCGCTTGCGCCACCAGGCTGGCCCCTGAATTTTAACTAAGTACTGTTGATTTTGAAAAAAAAAAAATGACTGCAGCTTGATACAGTGGGCAAGCCGTTGATCTGGGAGTTAGCTAGCCAACAAGCATCTTCATACCAGTGATGCTATGGTCTTGCTGTAGAACATTGGGTAGACTGCGGCATAACCATGTGGGACTCACTTGCTTAATTACTAAAGTAAAAGTGTGAACAACGTCACTTGCAAGTAATGTAAAGCAATTGTACCACCACTCTTATCACTTTCACCATGGCAGACATCACTAGTCAGTCCCTGCACCTTCTTTCTCCGCTGAGCCAATCTCAAAATTTTTCTCAATTCAGCGTTCTAAGCAGTTAATATCAAGGAATAGGCGCTGCTATATAAATTTAAACTATTTGCCAATAAATAAGTAGATGATCTCTGGGTTCTAGGAAGGTGTGTAGTATCATAATGCTTTTTTCCTATGTATCTTCTGTAGTTTGACCTGCTAATAAACTTACATTTTAAAGACTACACATGTTAAGATGTGGATAGAACCTAGAAGAATGAATAGCTACCCTTTAGTTATTTTGGGGACAATAAAATTACAATGAAAGTTTTAACTTTGCCTTGTCCTTTAAAAAAAAATCCTGGGAGACGTGGGTATATAGCAATCATAATTGTTAAAATACATTTACTGTTAATCACTGTCAAAGCATGAGTCCTGAATGTAGCTCTGATTAAATACTATATAGTCTGCTTGAAATCCAGTGCATAATATATTAAATAGAGAACTTTGTCTAATGCTCAAAAGATTGTGGGGAAAAAGAAATTGACTTCCAGGTATATTAGTGTCATGGTAAAATTGTTTTTCTTCTTATACAAATCATATTTAGAGATAAATATTTATGTACTTATTGAAAAAAATACTTTTTGGGGCTGGCCTGGTGGCGTAGCAGTTAAGTTCACGCGCTCTGCTTGGGCAGCCCGGGTTCACCGGTTTGGATCCTGGGTGTGGACCTTTGCACCACTCATCAAGCCATTCTGAGGCGGCGTCCCACACAGAGCAGCTAGAAGAATGTACAAACCATGACATACAACTATCTACTGGGGCTTTGGGGAGGAAAAAGGAAAAAAGGAGGATGATTGGCAACAGATGTTAGCTCAGGGCCAATCTTCCTCAAAAAAAAAAAAAATACTTTTTACCCGAAATCTTTATAGATATTTCTTTTCTCTGTTCCCAGTTTTCTGTATTGCGGGTGGGGGGAATCCCTTAATATCACGTAATGGAAAACCACAAGCAGATGTTGACATATCAAAGCTGCCCCTAAGCTTTCTGAATTCACTAACTGACATGACACAGAGGTGAAAGGCACAGCCTCCGTGTTTAAGGAATCAATACATTTGTCATTTCAGTGCCAAAGCTTTAACCGAGCTGTAATGTCGGCACTATTACGTGAGTATTGCATGCTTTTCTGTACTGGTGACTTAAATTAAGGAGCATATTTGTGAACCAAAGAGAGAGAAACTTCTCTTCATCTGAAATGTTCCCTACCCATGGCTATTTTGGTACATGCTTCTAATTTTCTTGATCCTCTCATTGTTCAGCGCCTATCTTGGAGGATTGTTGGGAGAATTCAGTGAATAATGAACATAAAATCCTAGCAGAGTACTTGGCGATACTTAGTGCTTGATAAATAATACCTATTATTTTTATTGTTGATATTGTCATTTCCATCTTCTTGTGTGTTTTAAATATATCTTCTGCAACAAATATTAGACGAGTATTTCAATTCAGTTCAGTTAAGATTTAATGGCCCTGGATCTGGGGGCCATTAAATTTTCCCTGGTTGACGTTGACACCACTTACTGGTCAAGCTCCATGATCTTGAGAAAGTTACCTAACTCAGTTTCCTCAGATGTGAAATGGAGGGTGGTAGTAATATCTACTCTTAGAGTCACTGGGAAAATTAAATGAGATAGTATAGGTAAAGTGTCTCGGCATGAAGTAAGTGCTCAATTAATATTAATTATAATGTATCTCATTTTTTTTAGATGAAGAATAAAGGCTCTTAGTAGTATTCCAGTTGTCTACAAATTTGTGTTCTAACCACACTCACTCTTTCCCTTTTAGTGTCTGTTCTCATGCTTGCCTCCCTATGATGGCTTCCCTGATTACCCCACAGTAGAGGGACCCTCCACTTGCAACCCTTTTTGTATGAATTATTTTTTCACCCTTTTAAAATAGTTTTTCTTTCGTAATTGTTGCATAAGTCTTAACTAGCCTACAAAATACTAAAAATGTCTTTAAAACAGGAAACAGACCCTACACCTAGGTTCTATTCTGCCTCTAGTGCCTAGCATAGGGATACCCTCCAAGAAAATAAATTTTATTTAATTAATACCTCAGGACCCTTCTGCAAACACATGGCTGTAAAATCAAAACTACAGAGTCAGAGGAATAGAGCAGTGGTTCTCAATACCTGCATTCTTAAGAATCTTCTGTTATACTTCAGGAAAACACAAATTCTCATCATTCTTCCTGATTAACTGGGTCTGCGATAAGATCCGGATATCTTTATTTCTAACAATCACCCTAGAACTGCACTGTCCAATCCAGTAGCTAGTAGCCACACATCCTTGTCTTACTCTGTTCAGGCTGCTGTACCAAAATAGCACAGACTGGGTGGTGGAATAAATTACAAACATTTATTTCTTACAGTTCTGGAGGCTGGAAGTCTGAGATCAGGGTGCCAGCATGGTCAGGTGTGGGCCTTCTGGGTCGCAGACTTCTTGTAGCTTCACATGGCAAAAGGGGTCTGGAAATCTCGCAGGGGCCCCTTTTACAAGGCACTAATCCCGTTTATGAGGACTTCCCCCGCATGACTTCAGCACTTCCCAAAGGACCCACCTCCTGATACCACCATCTTTGGGGATTGGGATTTCAACATACGATTTTGGGAGGGATGCAAACATTCAGACCATAACATGGTTATTTAAATTAATATTTAACGGGGCCAGCCTGGTGGTGTAGCAGTTAACTTTGTGCGCTCTGCTTTGGCAGCCCTGGGTTCACCAGTTCGGATCTTTGGCGTAGACCTACGCACCGCTGGTCAAGCCATGCTGAGGCAGTGTCCCACATAGACCAACTAGAAAGATGTACAATTATGACATACAACTATCTACTGGGGCTTTGGGGGAGGGAAAAAAAAGAAAAAAAAAAAGGAGGAAGATGAGCAACAGATGTTAGCTCAATCTTCCTAAAAATAAATAAATAAAAATAAATTAATATTTAATTAAAATGAAATAAAAATAAAAATTCAATTCCTCAGTCATACTAGCCACATTTGAAGCACTCAATAGCCACATGTGGCTAGTGACTACTATGTAAATATTTTCATCACAGCAGAAAGTTCATTAGAAAGTTATGCCTTATATTATTTTGATGAACAGAGTCCTTCAATCATATATTAAGAAATGTAGGGGCCGGCCCCGTGGCATAGTGGTTGGGTGCGTGCGCTCCACTGCTGGGGGCCCGGGTTCGGATCCTGGGCGCGCACCGATGCACCGCTTGTCGGGCAATGCTGTGGTGGCATCCCACATAAAGTGGAGGAAGATCGGCACGGATGTTAGCTCAGGGCCAGTCTTCCTTGGCAAAAAGAGGAGGCTTGGCGTGGATGTTAGCTCAGGGTTGATCTTCCTTACAAGGAAAAAAAAAAAAGAAATGTAGGAATAGATGCAGAGCCGTGAAAACTCTTTTGCACTTGGTGACTTCAACTTGAAGAACCATAATTGTTTATGTCTTAATAATATTGGCAAGCATAGCAACCACAGCAGCAGCAGAAATATTGCAGCTACCATTTTTATTAAGTACAGTTTTGGTGTTCTCTATTAGTTCCATTACACACACTATTTCCTTCAAATCTCAAAGAGTTCACGTGAGTTGGTATTATTATTCCTATTTCATAGGAACTCAAAGCTAAGTAACTTGCTCAAAGTGGTTCAACTAGTAAATAGTAAGTCAGCTTGCAGCCCTGGTCTGATTCTAAGGCCAGTGCTTACTCTCTCCACTTCATCAGCTTGTTCTACCCATAGATAGGCATTGAACTGGTTTTAATGTCTAAAGTTGATGCTGCACAAACCGTTCTAGAAGAGGTGTGCTAAAGGCTGAGTCAATCCTATGGTCTTTCAGCCAAGGCTTAAACCTTTTATTTCATTGACTTCCACCAGCCCGGGTCAAGTGTCTCGTCTCTGCATTCCCATAGTCGTGTCTATTTACTTATCTGTATAGTTGCATAATTCACTCTGGGCTGAAATTACTTGCTGTGCTGGCTGTCTTACCCTTGTAAACTGTGACATTTGTGAGAGTAGAACCTGCATCTTGATTATCAGTGTATCCCAACTACCGGGTATATGGTGGATGCTAAATGAATTTGATAGATGAGCTAGTTAAAGAAACTTAATTTTTGCCAATAAACTGGAAGATCTACTAGAAGGATGGGAATGATCATGTAAGCAGTGTCAAAATCTGCCAAGGACTGTGCTAAAGAACACCCTTCTGGAATAAATTAGGCATAAGAGACTGAATCCAGTCTGGACTTCCACAGCTCAAACTCTTAGTTCTGTAAACTGTATAATCCCTTTTAAATCTCCTGACCTTATCTCCCAATCTTCCCATTTATGCAAAAATTCTTTTTCTGCTCACCATTGGCAAATGCTTTAGCCGGCTTGCTGAATGTTTTTATTTTTTATATTTTAACAGATATGCTAATCTCAGGAATGATGCATTTCAGCTCTAGCATCATTAAAATAGTATTCCATTGCCATTCTGCAATTCTCTGCTGAATTCAAAGCACCTCCATTACAATCTCTATTTTCCAGGGTTTCTAATTTGGCCATAAAAATTCACTCAGGGTAGAAACTTGTCATAGGAGGTCTCGCTTCTGAATATTATTTTTTTCAAACTGAATCTCAAAGTCCATTGTTTAATACATGTGGACTATTGTGGAGTTCACAAACATTCGAGTGGAATTCTGAAAAGAGCCTCTTTTTTTAAGGCATTGTAACTTATGCTGTTACCTGAAATGTTGACACTTCATCGTGCAGGTGTCATGAGGCAGGGTTTGAATAGAACCTTTTCTCCCTCCTTGGGTAATTGCCCTGGGTATATCATGTAGAATATTCCCAGTTGTTGTAAGCTCAACAAATTCTCCTTTTTGCAGAATCTCTTCTTTTTCTTTGCACTCTCTCTCCCCTGTCCATCTGCGCTTGCTCTTACTCAGCTTTTGCCTCACGATCTCATCTGCTACATTCATTCTCTTTGCAACACATGTGTGTGTCTATGTGGGGAGGTGTTTATGTGGGAAAATTAAATTAATATCTAATGCTTACAGTCAGCTCTCAAATTTTCACATATCGTTATCCCCTTTGTGGATTGTCTGTGATATATTTTTCCTGCAATTCTGGAAATTTCCATCCATCTGGAATACAACCAAATTGATTCCTTTCCCCCCTGCTAATACACATTGAGTGGCTATAAAGTCCTTTGTAGATCCTCCGAGCTATATCATTTTAGGAATGTATTTTGTTCCCCAAGCTCCATAAAGTATGTTGAAAGTTGATTATTTAAATACTGCTGTACATATGCCACTGCTTTGTAGCGTCTGCGTCTCCTTTCTTCTATACTGTGAATAAAAAAAGAGCGGCTGTTCATATATGAACTGTTTGCACCATTGTTCATAATGGATACGAAGGAGGTAAAGCTTGAGCCACGGTATAGCAGCCAGAAAGAGAATTTGAAAATAAGTGGACAGCCCAGAAATCTACGCTGTTTTGTGCATAGAGAACCTTTGACTACTGGAATTTTAGAATCTCACCTTCTGTCTGATGAATCAACCGACACACCTAACAGTGAAAAATATTGGTCAATTTGCAGCAGTCTCTAAGGCATAGGTGGGAACCCCCAAAGCCCTTTCTGCCCCCTTCAAAACTGCCTAATCAACAGCAATGAGACTCCCACCCACACAGATTCTGTTCATTGCCAAGTCTGTCTGAAGTCCTATATTTAGAAAAAGACTTAGGGTAACACTTTGATCTCAAACTGTCTCAGGATGAATAATTATCTAACTTGGCCAACTAGTTTCTGAGTATAAAGTGCATGAATGTAGCTAAAACAATAAACTTAGATAGTTTTATTTATTCAGGAGCATCTGCTCCATATCGGGTACTTGGCTCTGCTCTGCAGATGCAAAGGTTGAGGAAGATGTGGCCTCTACACTCAAATTGCCTGTAGTCTGTTAGGCAAAACAGATACCTGACCAGCATCCTATAGTAAAATTTAGTATTAAAATAAAGGTTTGTTTATTTGGCAAATATTCATTAAGTGTTTTCTATGTGCCAGGCACTGCTCTAGGCTATGGGAATACAGTGATGAACCAAACAGACAAGACCCTGCTCTCCTGTCTCCCAGGATAGACAGACAATACATGAGTAGTTAAGCTTGGGAGGCAAATGGCTTTGCTTTGCTCACTGCTGTACCCCCAGCATCTACTACAGTGCCTGGCACATAGTATGTACTCAATAAATATTTGAAAACTTGAATAAAAGTAATTATGAGTAAAACAAGGGCTACAAGTGCTTTGAAAAGGGAAATATTTACATGACAAAGTGAACAGGGAGAACTAGGGAGGGAATAGTTCCTTCTGTCTGCAGGGGCTAGAGAAGTCTGGCCTGGCCTCAAATTGTTCGTAGGAGGTGGAAAAGTGGAGAGAGGGGAAGCAGCAATGCCAGTTGGAGGAGGGAAAAGTCCAGGCAAAGGCAGGTGTGAAAGACCATAGTGCATTCCAGATACTGAAATTCAGTGGATCTGAGCTCAGAGACTGGACAGGTGGGTTGGAACTTGATCGTAAAGGTCTTATTTGCCAGGGACGAGGTTTTGCATCCAATGGACATTGGAGACACCTAAAGATTTTTAAGCAGAGTGGCTCTTGAACCCATCTGCATTTCAGGGTTCTTCCTTTCCTGAGCCACTTTTCCCACCATTGTAGGTGGTATTTTTTCCTTCCTGTTAGGGCGTTTTGTCCCTCATCTGTCAGCCCGTCAGACAGACCGTCATCCCTTTGAGGCATTTTCAGACCAGTCCCTTCCAATGAGAAGAGTTAAGCCCTGTGTCACCCTTACACAGACAGTAACTAAACAACTTACCATCTTGAGACCCCTAGCAAGGTAAAGCCACCTTTCTGGAGCAGCTGAAGGGGTGGATCGCATAGCGGGTGAGAGGCCAGCAGCACAATCAGTACCATAAAGAAAGCCGGGGCAGTCTGACTTCCCACATTAAAAATCAACAGTGTGCAATATACAGCAAAGCCTGCCACACGCCTCCCTTGTGAGGCTCATAATGGGAGAAAGTGCCCCTCCCCAGAGGGTGGGAAGGGAACATTTTCATACAGAGGTGCCAATTTAATCATCAGAGGAAAGTTCTGCATATCAAATGGAGGGCAGAACTCTCAGGAAGAGGCTGGAGGTTTAATTGCCCGTTTGTGAGTCCTGAAATCCCCTTATAGGCTTGTATAAAGGCCAGGGGAAGTACATCCGCCACGAAGCCTTACAGAGAGTAGACATGCAGTAAATATCTTCTGAATGATAAATAAGATCAAGGATGTAAACCGGCCACCTCTGGCAGATGCCTCAGCAGTAAGAATATTCTTAATATCATTTGCGGAGGCTTTACCGTTTATAAATGCTTTCACTAATGCTGCCTCTTTTGTCTTCAGCATTAACCAACACATGACAGGAATTTTCACTATGATTCAGAAGAGTCCTAGGAAGGTTAAGTGAACCGCCCAAAGTCACATGGCTGGTTAGTGCTGTGGTTGGGACATGAACTCAGGTCTGCTGAATCAAAATGTAGGATGTTCCTTCCATGCTCTGAGAGGGTAACTCCTATGCAGTAATACTCTAATTCTCAAAGTGTGGTCTTAGATGACTGCTTCACAGTGACCCTGTAGGACCTCACCCAGTCACCTTCTCTGGAAGTTGGGTCCCAGGAAATCTGCATTTTTAACAAGAGTGCAAGAGAATGCCTAACAGACAAAAGATTGAGAACCGCTGCACCAAAGCACACCTAACAAAGGCTGAGATGTTTAATGAAAGTTCCAGAAGTCTAAGTTATTCCCAAGATAAAGCTTAAAAACAAAGGAAAACACTCGTTAATATTTCTTAAGAAACTGCAATCCCAAACTTGGAGGTAGGTTTAAAGGTTGCTTTCAACGTCATTGGTCAGGGGACAATGTCCACTATTTTTTATTCTGTTTTGACTGCAAATTTTCTGATTTTAAGGGCAACTGATAACTATTATGAATTTAGAAATTTTTATTTATTGGTCCTAATAAAATTTTCAGATACAAAAGAAAATATGCTTGATTTGTTTGCTTCAAGAGCAAATCATAGGAACCACTACACTGGTTTTGGATTCTATTCCTCCTAGCCTGGTGGCATTTGCTGTAACTACAGCTTCTTTAATTTCAAAATTTGGTGAATAAGTATGTACCTATGAATCAAATTCAACAGACTTAGCATTATTGGAGTAAATTATTCACTGAAGTTTTAGAATGTTCAAGCAGATGATGTAGTAACCATGCATTCATTCTCTGTTGTATACTTATATATTTGCCAACTTTCAAATCAAGTAGTTAAAAGCTATACAACCTTACATTTCTGGAAAAAGTCATGATTTAGGTGTTGATTGGTTATAAACGATCTGGCTAATCTCTATTCCAGTCTAGGGATGTTAAAATTCAGAAGACACTGGCTTTTCTTTGGATCCTGGTAGCAGATTATAATTGTGGTCAGTAAATTCTAGTATCAATGGTTTAGTTAAAAATTATTCCTGATATTCTGAAGTTGTCTTGCCTACCATAAGGTTGAAAGTATTTACAAAACCTTAGTTCAGGAATCTAAATCTGCTTCTGACTTATACAATTCAAATAAGCATATTTTCCTTTCCACCTGAAAAGGAATTTATTGGGACTAATAATTAGACAATTATTTTCTGATTTCTCGCTCATAGCCAAGAGTCCCTCTCCATCCAAACCCTGTTATGGAAGCAGGATGCAATCTTTACCTTCTCTCAATTCTCAGAGCATATAGTCTTTCTTTAACTTACAACACATCACCTATCCGTAGTAGTAATATTGTTGTTGGAATGCATGCCTTTCCTCTGTAAATAGATTTGCACTTCTTTAAAGGGATTGGTCATATTTATAAAATTATATATCCTGTATGAGGTCTTAAGCAAAATAGGTATTATAGTGGTTAGCCTCTATGATATCCTCAAATAATTCGTGTCTCCATGTGTTTGTGCCCTTCCCACATTGAATCAGAGCTGGCTTGTTTGACCAACAGAATATGCCAAATATGTTAATGGACGACTTCCAAAGCGAGGTCATAAAAGACACTGGAGTTTCTTCCTTATTCTCTTGGATCACTCACTCTGGAGGACACCAGCTGCTGTATTATCATGACACTCAAAAAATCCTTTGATGATGTCCATGTGGAGAGGAACGTAGGTCCCTGACAAAAACCAACACCAAGCTGCCAGCTTTGTAATCGAATCATCTTGGGAGTGGAACTTCCAGACCCCGTCAACATCTGAACCCAAGCTGGGATCACCCAACCAAGTAGCTCCAATTTCCTTTCCCACAGAAACCATGTAGCAATAGCTGCTTAATCATGTAGCCCTAAACATCTGCTTAATAGACAGGATTTTATGGCTAAAACGTGATAATCACTGTTCTAAGTCAATACATTCTGGGGTAATTTCTTACTTAACAATTGATAACAAATACAGAATTTTATGGTCGAAGGTGAGAGCATGACAAGTGAAAGGTTCAAATTATTGGATGCATGCCAAACTCCATGATAATCATGAGTCTATATCTCACTCTGTTAGTTATGTGAAAATTTTTAGAGAAAAGTTTGTTTTTAACTAGGTTTTAGAAGAATAGATTATGATGATGAGGTAGAGAAAAGTAACTTATATTTGAGGTAAATTTACAAGAGATTGAAAGCAGGCTGCCTTCAGTGGTTGGTCCAAAGGTTTGAAGTCCCGGTAATGACAAAGTACGTTAGCTGTAGGAAAGGTAGATTTTGAAAGTTAAAAATTCCTTTCTGGAAGCCCTTCCAGAACAGCGGAGTAAGGACCCCCAAAATCTGCTTCTTCTTAAAAGCAGTGAGAGCACTTGCAAAAATTCTCAAAATCAACTTTCATAGAACTTTGGAAATAAACCAACGTCTTGGAACAATCCAGGGAGAACTTATTCAAGAAAAGCAGCTGAATATTGGTAAGAAAAGAAAGCTTTGTGACACTTTAAATTGCCTTATTTGCATCCCCTTGTCCCAGATCTGTAGTAGCCTTGGAAACCAATAACCTTGCAACCATGGTTTTTGTGAAAACCAACAGTCTAGCAGCCACTGGAGGGGGTGAGATATTTTGGGGTTCCTGCAAAAGCCTCATCCCTACAGAATTTTCACTATTTTCCTTGTCCAGTAGCTCCTCAGAAAAATCTAAATTCTGAGGACTTGTTTTTAAACAGCCTGACTCAGATTTCTCAGTGCAGACAGCTCTAAAATGCCCCCAAGTTTAAAATTGCTCCAACAAATGGCTAGAAGGCAACACACATGTGCAGGGCTATGCTCACATCAGAAATAAACTGAGAAGGCCCTAAGCTTTAATCTCTGGATGCTATTGAGGCTTAGTACAGAACAGGAAATGAAGGCTAAGGCAGAGTTGTAAAATACCAGAGCATTGGAGGCTTGTCCCCAAAACACACACAGACCCTTGGCAAAGACTGAAAGATTTATTGGTTTAAGTCATTTAAGGAAATCTCAGCTAATCACTAGCTGACAACTAAGCTAATCAAACAGAGACTTCAGTGGCTACACACACAGAAAAAATATAGACTTTAGATAATTAGTCCAGGAAACTCATTTAACCAATCAACAGCAGCAAATGTGCGGAGGTGTGGTAGACAGTATAATGCTGCCTCCCCATAGATGTCCATGTCCTCCTCTCCAGGAATTGTGAATCTCTTGTGTTACCTGGCAAGGAGGAATTAAGGTTGCTAACAGCTGACTTCAAAATAAAGAGATTATCTTGGATTATACAGGTGAGCCCAATGTAAGGGTTCTTTGAATGTGGAAGAGAGAGGAAGAACAGTTAGTGTCAGTGATGCAATGTGAGAAAGACTGAAATGTTCACTAATGACTTTGAAGCTGGAAGAGGGCTATGAGTGAAGTAATGTAGGTAATGTCTAGAAGCTGGAAAAGAAAAGAAAACAGATGCTACCATAAAGCCTCCAGAAAGGAATGTATCAAAATTGGATATCATTGGCTTTAGCCTAATGATATCCATTTTGGACTTATGACCTGGAGAAATGTAGAGTAATAAATTTGTGTAGTTTTGAACCACTAAAAGTGTGGTAATTTGTTTCAGTCACAATAGGAAAGTAATATAGGGGTGGTGGGCAACCTGATTTCCTGAGTTGCAAGATTATATATTCAGGAAGCAGAACAAAGCTATGAAATCACTGCCCTGGTACGCACATTGAGAAAAATGCTTCACTTAAACCTCTCAATAGTAATATCTAACTGTCCTGTCAGTTGGGGCGACACAGTGTCATGGTGGCACACTGCTGTGGACTAGGAAGGAGAACCCAGCTGGAATTCTAGTTCGAGTTCTGACAGCAAGTGCCTGTGTGTTATTTGACAAATCATTTCATAGCTCTGGAGTGAAATATGAGGGTTGAATTAGACCAGTGGTGGAACAGTCTACTTCAGGGTATCATCTTCAGGAGTTGTAGAAGGTGGCACGCCATGGGGGAAGTATAAGAACTGGAGAGAGCAGAGGGGCTCCAACCAGAGTGAATCTGATTTTCTCTCTTTGTCTGTTTTATGTATCATACAGTGTTTTGCTAGGCTAAAAAGAAAATATAGAACTCCCTGGACCAGATGATTTCTGAAGTGCTTTTCAGCTGTGTCTCTCTATAGGACCATTCTATTTAAATCTAGTCCCCTGTGTCTTTTAGATATTTTCCTTGAAACCCTAGCATTGCCCCCTCCCCAACAAAATTGCATTGTCCCTGAAAGGTAAAATATAAACTGTCTGAATTACCACAAACTTTGAGTAGATAGAATTCCAGTTAGTTTGTGCTGCTATATCACTAATATTCTACTTGATAGAATGTCAACATTGTGAATCACACGTCATTCAAAAGCCACTTTGCAAATATTTGAGTGGCAGCGCACACCTAGAAATATATGTGTTTTCTGACAAGTTGGAGATGTAATTCATCCAATAAATATAACAGAATGTACATTCATTTCTACAGGGCACTTAAGTGGCCTCTTCATGTTCCTCTGGCAGTTGATTTTTGAATCTCCCAGTACATTTGAATAAAGGTACATATTATGAGAAAATTCTCCAAGCTTAATAGCAGTAGTCTGTGTCTACTGTTTTGGAGTTGTTGTTTCAGAGTAGAAATTGGAATCGGTAGTCACAGAATGTGGCCTAATATCTCCTTTGAGATGCTTTTTCATATTGAGTTTGAGGACTACAGCTTTTGAGCCACCCTCCTTCTAAGACTTTCCGTAAAAGTGATGGAATATCCTCATGTTACAAAAGAGCATAGTCAGTCATATTACATCATCAAACTGGAAAGGAAACAAAGAGAACCAAGGAAATAGGACATTGTTAGGTGCCGTGTTTTATCTTTATCTAGATTTTAAATATCTAAGTGTCCATATATTTATGCAGGAGGGTATATTTTGAAAACCTCAGACGCTTAAGAAACAAGGGATTCAAGACTCAATTTCCTAGGAGAGCACATTTAAAGAATGAGGGAAGTAGGTCTACAAGTGTTTGCCTCCATGCTGCTTTTTGTCTTCTCAGCATTAACTTTGATATTTCTCAGGATCCTTGTCCTAAATTAGCAACATGGTATGTCATGTGGGTTGTTTGTCTTTCTTCATGGTATTTTTAAGCCACACCCGTCATTTCTTTTTATATATATATATATTTTTTTATAATTTTATTTATTTATTTTTCCCCCAAAGCCCCAGTAGATAGTTGTATGTCATAGTTGCACATCCTTCTAGTTGCTGTATGTGGGACGCGGCCTCAGCATGGCCGGACAAGCGGTGCGTCGGTGCGCGCCCGGGATCCGAACCCGGGCCGCCAGCAGCGGAGTGCGTGCACTTAACCGCTAAGCCTCAGGGCCAGCCCCACACCCGTCATTTCTTAAGTCATTGATTTTCAGAAGCTTTTAGGTTTGTGTAAACATTATTAGAACTACTACTTAAAGAATGTTTAGATGCCAAGTTATGGGATATATAATTTTTTAAAAATCATATCTCCAACTTGCAAGAAAACACATATTTCTGGGTGTGAATCTGGGACCCAACGTATTTTCAAAGTTATTTTTGAATGTTATAAAAACAGTACAACGGTAACCAAAATCTCTTATAGAAATTCCACTCCAAATAAACAATAATATGGACCAGCAGCTAGTGAGAAATGCACAATCCAAAGCCTGACTCCAGACATACAGAATCAAAATCTGCATTTTAACAGGATTGTGCTTTGTAAGCACATTTTGAGAAGTGCTGGTTTGCATGGAACTGAAAAATGGTGGCTGGTATTTCAATTTAAAAGTCAAAATTATTGCTGTCGATGGCAATAGAGGAAATAATGTAAATATAAATACAGTTTACAAATCACTTAGTGTCTTTTTTAACCTTGACAAAATTTTTAAATTGGGAGGATTTATATTATTTCAAGTGTTTTCTATAATGGCAAACACTATCACCATTTTGATGTCATACTCATTAAAATTTACATAATTCATATTTGCGCTAAAAGCTACACACACACACACACACACACATTTACCAGTACTCCATTCCAAAAATATCCTACTAAACTCTGACCAGTGTGTTTGTACATTTAGACAATGCTCCTTCTGGGATACCCAGGCCGCATGAAATAGCAAAGAGTTCATTAGAACGATGTCACCAGCTGAGTGAAAATTAAGGCATATCAGCGATTTAGGGGTTTATAACTCTGCCATAATGTTGTGCTCTGGGATGAAACTCAGCACAAAAGCTCAACCTGGGCGTAGATTGTTTGCCAGATCTGGGAGGAATGTGAGGGAAAATTGATTTGGTTGTTTATGATTCGCTATGCTGCTCATCTGATTCTTGGTGGCATTTGAATTAAGATGTTTTATGGACTGGGGATCATGGACAACTGGTATTTTCACTGATGTCTTCACAGACCTTACTCAAACTGTAAATACTACAGTAACTCAGATGGTGCCACTGTTTATATTACATAAATGGGGACAAATATGCATAGGAATGCAATTAAAAGGGGAAAGGAGTAATTCTCATTAGGCAGAAATGGTAAAGTATTTCATCAAAGTAGGATGCAGTGAATTCCTTAGTTGCCTGTATATTTCTGCCAAGGAGACACCGAGGCATGCTCCTGTGAACTGCTCTGGGATGTTTAATTGGTAAGTCAACGTTAATGCTCAGAAAAGTTTAGATCTAGTTCTTTTAGAAAACTGCTATTCACATTTGACTTCCCTTAGATGTAGCTACAGAACTAGTGGCTAAAGGGAAAACTCACTAAGTAAAAAAAAAATTCTGGGGTTCTGTGCTCTTTCAGCTCCTTTACTATCACTTTGCTCTTTTGAAGAGAGAAACTTGCCATCCTGAGACTTCTAGCTGTAGTGATCAAGAATATAGTAGGATTGAACTCCTATTATTGTCAATTTGTGATTAGATACATTGTCATCTTGGGGACAAGTTTAAATGTGGTTTTAGGCAGTGATCTAAAATATAGTCCCAATCTAAATAATTAGGAACTCCTGATTTTCAACAAGGGATTTAATGTTAATGGTGTGTGTAATAGTCTCAAGCTGGAATTCTTGAGTAAGATGGAACTGGGTTCAAACACTGTTCCTGCTCCCTTTACTATCTGTCTGGGCTTTGGGCAATAACTTCATGCCTTTGAGCTTCGGTTTCTCTTTCTAGAATATGATGGTGATAAGAGCAGCTACGCCAGAGGATTGTTATAAAATTTACAAAGATAACCCTGCAAAGCACAGTGCCTGGTACATGGTAGCTATTATTATATTAAGTTATGCAGTGGCCTAACCAAAATGACTGTTCGATTTGTTATTTATTTACATGTTCGCTCACTCATACACCACGTACTTACCAATTGTTTCCAATGTGCCAGACACTCTTGATTAGATGCTGAGTATGATGGTGAACAGGGTAGGCAGAGTTCCTTTCTCATTTAACTGGTAATCTGGTGGAAGGAAGTAATCAGACAAATATAATTATGAATTATGATAGTTGCTAGGAAGGAAGCAAGCAAGCAAGGGATTAAGATGGAAATTAACAAGGGGGAGAGGGGCATGATAATTAATTCAGAATGTTCAGAGAAGGCTTCCAGGAGGCAGTGCCTATAAAGCTGATATCTTCATGGGGACAAAGAGCGTTTGGAAGACCAGCTCAGGGAAAAGCCTTCCTGCTAAAGGATCAGCAGGTGTATATGCCTTGAGGTGAAAAGAGCTTGGTATGCCCAAGAATCTGAAAGAAGGCCGGTTAGCTAGACCACAGGAAAGATGAGGTGGAATGATGAGATTAGCTTGGAGAAGGAAACAAGGCAAGATAGCACAGGGCATTGTTACCCTTGCAGGAAGTTTATATTCAGTTTAGAATGTAGAGAGAAGCCCTAGAAGAGATGACGTAATAAGGTTGACAGTTTAAGAAGGTACGTCAAGCTGCTCTGATGGGGAATAGCTTGAAGAAAATCAACAGTATCGCCCTGAGTTTTCTCCTTACTGATCAAGGGGGAAATCCCCAAACTTCCATACCTGGGGCTATTTTGTAGCTGATGAACTCTAAGATGTTAGATGTTTTCATTATCCACCTATCAGAGAGTGGGGGAGGGGGGCTCAGAAGGCACTTATTTGGTAAGTAAGAGCAGCTTTTTATAGCTGGACCACTCAAGATTGCACTTACTATTGTTTTGAAACTCACCTCACCATTCATAATTTCATTAGGTCATAACTTACTCACTTCCCGGGCAAAACTATATTTTACATCTCCCCACCTTCCCTGCACAAAAACACCACTTTTGGTATTTTTAAAATTTAAAATTCAAGGACATGCACCAGATCAGCATATTTCTCTGATTTTCACCTCTGTAGGTGGAAAATATTTTTAGGACTGTTACAACACTGTACTACTAAATGACCTTCAGAACTCAGTTTGAGTGCATCCATATCCCAGAGTGCAAGTGGGACTCATTAGGATTTCTTGGTTTGCACCATGTTTTTTCTGCTTATTTGGTTCATCTTTCCTTTTTGCTCGTTTTACTTGGGCCTGTATTTTTAGTAAAACTGAAGTTGTATAAACGGAACTGAGAGTTTTCTTTTTTGGCACTCCATGTGTTGCTGAATTATTAAGTAATAATGTAATAACAAGCACTTATCGAGTGCTTTATTCAAGGACTTCTTATTTGCAACTCTGCCCCTAGAGAACACTGAAAATGTTTTCTCTGTAAAGTTTCCAAAGCAACGTTAGCTCATCTGTCTCTTGTTGATGTACCCCCATCATGCTAGAATTTTCCCTTTATTTGTTAGATAGGTGAGTTGGGTGATACACCTCTGTGAAGCAGGAAATAGCTTCTCTTGAATTGTGTTTGAAGTCAAATTAGGCAACTTGACTTGAATGTATGCTCTCGAAATCTGGGAGGATAGCCTCCTGCATGTTCTTCATCCACCTGACCCAGTTTATTCATTTGTGTGTTTATGTGAATGCAAATAAATCATCAGCCATGGTTAAGGACTATAAGCAAGTCAATTAGGGTACACCAAATTTTGATACTTAAATAAGATATGCCTATAACTGAAGACATATATATTTTTTAATTATAACTATAAGACTCATATTGAGCTGGGCAAATCATGAGCAGAAATGGCACTGGAGTGTGTAGCAAATAAGAGATATAGGATACTGAACAAGGATCTATAGGCATGTTTTGTTTGGCCAGCCCACATTGTCCCAACATTTGAAATTCAGATGATTTATCACAGAAACCAGGATTTACAATCTCCCTTGAAAAATCAGTCAGTTGGCAAAAATAAGCCCTCAAATCCTGCTTGGCAACAATCAGCAGGAACCGAGTAGTAGTTACTCTACTAAGGGAGGCATATGCCCCTGAGTTTGCCACAATCCCTATCACTCCTTATTTCTCTTAGCATCTAACATGCTTCAGTCGTTTTCAACTGAAAATGGCCCCCTACAGCCTTTTAAATATGTGGTCACTGGAACAGTAATATCACCAATGTGGTAGGCAGCTTTTAAATGACCCCTTAATGATCCCCTCCTCCTAGCCATCATCCCCTTGTGTAACTCTTTCCTCTTGTGTATGGGCTGGACCTAGTGACATTCTCCTAAAAAAACAGAATGCAATAAAAGTGATGATATCTTACTTCTGAGATTAGATTATAGACTGTGACTTCCATCTCGCTGGCATTCTCTGTTAAGTCTTCTCAGCTTGCTTGCTTTCATGAAGCAAGCTGCCATGGTGGATAAGCATTCAAAGAAAGGAACAAAGGGTGACCTCTGACCAAGAGCCAGTGAGGAACTAAGGCCCTCAGTCCAACGACCCATAAGGAACTGAATCCTGCCAACAACCACGAATGAGCACAGAAGCAGATCCTTCCCCAGTCAAGCTTGAGATGAGACCACAGCTCTGGCTGACACCTTGATTGCAGCCTTGTGAGAGGCCCTGAAGCAGCGGATCCAGGTTCCTGACCCCCAAATACTTTGTGCTGTTTTAAGCTGCTAAAGCTCACAGTAATTTGTTATGCAGCAATAGATAAATAATATTCTTGTTTCTCCAAAGAAAGATGGTGCATTGACTAGCATAGAAATTTTGCTTGGAATTATATGAATCAAGGCAGTGAACTTTTATATTCCCGTGACTGTGTTTCAGCATAATGGCTAATGTTGGAGGTACTAGGTAACTATGAATTGAATAAAGAGTAACTAATGATGAGTTAACTGTCATGAGAGACTGTTATACTGAAATATTGCTTGTATGGTAGTTATTACTTTTTCAGTATTGTTTGAGTTTATCTTTTTTTAAGTCCCTTCAGATGTGCTTTCAAATATTCTGATTATCAGAAATATGTCTCAGATACAAAAAGGTTGGAAACTATCGACCAAGACATGTTCTTCAAGTACCAGACTCCTATAGGAGACTACTAGAAACTGTACAGACATCTGGGATGGGCTCCTCTTAGTTAGCATCAGGAAAAGAGTGGAGATTGCAACTCCTTCATCTGTGAAATAGGATCAAATCTAAGTTATGAAAGAAACAGAGCAGGGCTAAGACACACTTCAAAGATCTGGATGTGGTTCTTTACTGATAAGCTGCATAACCCTTAGTGGGTTACTCAATATCTCTTTCTCAGTTGGAAAATAGGATACTGGTCATGTCTGTATTCAGGAAGCTTTGTAAACCCCCCAATATTGTACCAGTTACTGTATTCAGTTCGGAGATAAAAATGAATAAGATATAGAGTGCTATGCATGGTGTCTTCAGCTTCTGAGGTGGTGATTTTTAAGTTTTAAATGCTACATATAAGGCAGTAGTATTTTATTCAAACTACTTTAAATAGCTTAATATATTCAAATGTCAAAACGGGAATTAGGATTTATTATTGCTAAGTTCTTGCTTCAACTTGTACCTCTGTTATATCTTGGTTTCTCTGCTCCTATAGAATATTGAATTTTTCAGATTAACCTGAACATCCTTTTAAAGTGCTTAATGATATTCACGCACACACATTTTAATGTGTTTAATGTAATTTCTTGTAGCCCTTAAACTGTTTATTTGTATAAACCTTGCATTCCTATAAAGCATATTGCTTTATGCATTCTATACGTTTATTAGTCATTTTAGCCAATTCAGTTTCTTGTTTAGTAATAATGTCATGTATTATGAATGTTGTTTATATTTTATGCATACAGTGGTGATAAATATGAGTTGGATTTAATTGAAAATAAAAAGAAATGTAATTTGTATCTAGGTTCAGGCAGTTCATAGATTAAAATGTTAAAAACATAAATCGTCAAAATCATGTTTCTGTATTGTCATTTCGTTCAACAAACCCTCTCAAATCCCATCATAAAATCCTTGCAATATTCAATACATTTGAACTAGGGGTGTGTATATAGTTTTATCATCAATCAATAGCATCACTTGGTCCTTGCTTCCGGTGAAAATAGTGGTTTGAGAGGGCTTTCACTCTTCAAAAAATCCAGTGGCTAATCTTGCCCAAGTTCACCTTTTAAAGTTTTCCCAGGACCACTCATTGTCCATTAAGTATGCAAAGTAAATCAAAGGTTAATGATTCATAATTGGACTTCATTAAGTGATAATATAAGATCTCGAGCTTCTCATTACACCCCAGCATTGGACAGCAATGTCATAACATCAGGAAATAATGAACTAGAAGGCATGCATTATCATGCGTTAGAACACTCCAGCAACTTATTATGTTTCAGATGTATTGTCTCAAGTGAGGTATAAAGTGAGGTGCATATTAATAGGTTGGTCAAGTTCCCATTTTGAAAATGAGCTATATTTTTGATATGAAGACTTTCTGATTTGAACTATTATAATTTGGGAGACTCTATGGGATCCTGTTTATCTTTTATTACTATTTATTAGCTGCCCTCAACCGCAAGAGACAAGGTTATTTGATCATTCCACAGCTTGTGCAGTCCCTTGAAACATAGCTTTTTGGTCATGTATCACTTTTGAATTTAGGGACTGTCCATTCCTTCATTTCCTGTGTGGTGATTTCAAACCCACTTTGGTAATGCGAAGGATTAAGATAGCATATTTGCTGTTGAGCACATTGTATTTAGATCAGAGTCAGTTCTATAGTTTTCATTTTGCTCCGAGAATGGGAATCCATGCATACAGAATGGTCGTAACTGTAGTTAACATGTCAGGGAAAATGAATGCACAAACATGTAGTGTGATGCTATGTGCTTCAGAGATAACCACAATGAGGGATAATGAGCTAATCTCGATCTTCTGTAATGCAAAGCTAATATACTCAAAATGCTATGGCCCTTCATCTCAGTTTAATGTAATTGCTCCTAATCCATAACCTAAACAATAAACTCAAACATCTTATCCAAACACTAACATTAAGCAGCTTTTCTCCAGGATGTCTACATGACATTTTACATTCATAGGCCTCACAGAGGAACTGGACAGCAGAAAGTGCCTTGTGTGCTATGTTCTCCTTGAACTTTTCTGTGACTTTCTGTGAATAAGGAATCAAATGACTGAGTTGACACTAGCATTTATTACTCAGATGATTGACAGAGAACAAATATGGTGATGAAATAGATCACCTCCACAGGATGCAGGACAGCAATCTCATCCTAAATCCTACACAAAGGCAAATATCAGGTTTGATGGGCCTTGCGGGGCTAGAGGCATAGAAAATTATTAGAGTTCATATTTTGGAAACACTGTGTCTAGAAGGTGTACCAACATATTTTTCACATTTAAGATGATAAGCTCTGTGTGTGTGCATACGTGTGTGGATGTGGGTGTGGCTGTATGTGTCTGTATAAGAAAAACGGAATGAGAGCTGGCTTTATTCTTTGTAAGTATAAAAATTATCTTTTTCCCCAGAAAATAATCCAAAATGCTACAGAAGTATTTTTGGGGGTGTCTTTTCTTCTGTTCCTAAATCAGGACTATTGATTAGCTCCAATGTATACTGGGAATGTGTAAGCTCCCATTTGCTAACAAAGCAGATGTTGAATAAATATTAGGCTTGAGTAAATGAGCAAAGATTAACTACTCACTCATGTGGAATTGCTCTAGAAAAAATATATCAGGCCCAAAGGATGTTGACTGTCATGTGCATAGACTTAATATTTCTCAGAGTGGCCTGTGGACCACCATTTTACTTGTAAAAATATTGGTTCCTGAACCCAATGTGATGAGGCAGATTCTCAGGGGCAGAGGCCTGGGAAAGTGTCCTCTCCACAAGCACCCAGGAAATCATTCTGCATCTTTCATTTGAACAACCATTGGTATAAGTTCTATTTCTTGCTTGGGATGCTACTTTTCCCTATTCAATTCAAATCTGTAAATATTTAACTGTGCTATGTGACAGGAGCTCTGCCCAGACAGTTGTCTCCAAGTCCCTGTTCTCATGATGCTCCCAGGCTGTTAGACATCTGAACATGCACTAAACATGCACATGAACTAATCTGAGTCGGGACAGCAGGAAAGACAGCCCTGAAGACATGACACTTGAAAGGCCCTTGAAGGATGAATAGGAGGCACTCAAGGGAAGGCAAGGAGAAAAGAAAGGGAAGGGATGTTACCAAGTAGAGAAAATTACACTGTGGGGCCAGAGTCAATAAAACAGGTGGATTTGAAACAGAGAATGCCTTAGTGGCTAGAAAAGGGAGTAAGAGAAGTTTGGGGCATGAGATTGACTGGAAGGAGGTGGAAACGACAGGATGCTATAACACTGTGTTCACTGGTCTTTGGTAGTTTCACACCATTTTCATGATGTTGCCCCACCTGAGTACCACTTGTACTGCTCTTTCTTTCATATGTTGCTTTACATCTATTCACTTCTTTTCTTAAATGAATTCATTTTTTAAAAAAGCTTCATATCACTATGGAAATGCCACACCAGCATCATCTAACATAAACAGAAAGTCACTTTTAGAATGAACTAAACTGAAACAAAATTAAGTTGTTACGGTCTAACTCAGTGTTGTTGATGTCAGGAGGTGAGCAAGTGTTAAGAAAGAGAGAAAGCTCTCCTGGCACCCACAGAGACTTTCTCCTTGGAAAGAATGATGAAAAATGAACCACTTTCTCATCATGCAATTCATAGTTATTTAGTGCCTTAGCCATGTACCTCCCCTTTGGGGTCCTATCTAATATCATCTTGAGGATCTTCTATAATACATTTCCTACTGTTTGGGAATAATTATTATAAATCATAAAGATTTTGAATTTTGTCCTAAGGGCAAATAGAAACTGTTGGAGGATTTTTAAACAGTTCACGGTTTGCTTCCCTAACTCATCCACAGAAGTACCCAGAACAGCCTGAAGCCAAAGCAGCAAGTTGAAAGTGTCTTTGAGTTCCCATGCTCTGTTTTCAACATTCAAGTGTGATTTTGTGCTCTAAAGCATAATACAGCCACCTCTCATTAGAATAATAATAGACCGTTGAGTAAAACCTGTTTTATTGAGATGTGAAAGCAGAAGTTAGCCTTTTTTTTACTTTCTTTCACCATTGGATCCCTCATCACTTGCACAAGGATGGACACATAGTAAGTGTCCGATAAATATATGTTAATAAGTGGACAAATTCATTGTGTTTATAATGTGGATGTTTGTGGTTTCCAATGGGTGCATTTTCAGGTTTGAAAATCATAGATTTAATGCATTTAATTCTCTCTGGTACTGAAGGAAAAGATGCTTTTGAATTGCCAATAGATTGATATTTCTATATTTAAGATTGCTTCTAAGAAGTCTTTGGTGGCATCAATTACTAAGGAAGCAGGGCTCTGCATTCTCATTACTTGGTTAAACCAAAGCAACTCAGCTTTTGTGTTTGACGTGTTGGATTCTGGGTCAGATTTCCACTGCCAAGAATTTTTGTCTCATCTCCACCTGGAGCTGGAAATCATTGTGTAGGCATCTGTACCTCTTTATTTACCTTCCTTCTTTATCCAGGCACCTAGCGTGCCTGAGCTATTTCCTTCCCTCTTTTCATCCTCCCCTCCCCACTTTTTCCCTGCTCCCCTCTCTGCCTCCCATTCATTCATCAAACATTAGTGTGTGCCAGACTCTTTACTAAGTGCTCGGGATGTATTGAATTGCTTTAGGCTGCCAAGGAAACTCAAGCTTTTTGGGAATGGCATGTTAATTTCCCACCTTGCTAGAAGCTGACCACTTCAAAACACACCAGTCGGTCTAGCCCGCAAAATATTCCCCTAAAAATCATCTGTCCTTCTTTCCTCTGTGGGTAATTAGCAGATTTTTGCGAACTTGTGAAGACAATGAGTCAGGCCAGTTTCCTAGATATCCATCCCATCTTTAAGTCTGCACTCTTTGTTTCAGGCCAAATTTGCATGGAAATTAGGAGTATCTTTGCAGTAATGAAGCCCTGAGTTCCATGCTGAATTCATTTTGCCTACCATTATTTGGTGTGGATAAAGAATAAAACATGAGTGTTGTCTCTTTGTTTACTCCCCACATAATTTGACATCATTTTCTGTGTATAAGCAGCCTCTCAAAGTATCTTTCAAATTTTTGTTTATGGAAGTACAACACACAAAGAGAAAAGTGTACAAATCATAAATGTGTAGCTTAATGAATTATCACAAAGTGAACACACACAGATCCATAAATAAAACATTAGCAGTGCCTCAGAAGCCTTTCTCACGCCCCTCCTAATCACCCAAACCCCTGGCCGAAGGTATTATCCTAACTTTTAACTCTACAGATTAGCTTTGTCTATTTTTGAACTTTGTATGAGACACTGGGGCTCTATTTGTTCAGTAGTGTGTTTGTGAAATTGATTATGTTGGGTGATGTAGTTCATCAATGCATGGTATGTTTACATGACAGTTTTTAGAAATCCTCTGTAACGTCAACTTTGAGTTTGGTGCTGTTATAAATAAAAATGCCATGAACTTCATTGTATGTCTTTTGGGAACACGTATTCCTATTGGGTACATCCTTAGGAGTGGGATTTGGTGTCATTATATGCAAAGCATTTGCTTAGCTTTAGTAGGAAATGCCAATACTGTTTTCCAACATACTCTGCAAGTCTATATTTATGCTAGAAGCAGTATATGATAATTCTTTTGGCTTTACATTCTTGCTACCACTTGGTTCTGTCAGTCTTTTAAATTTTTGCCATTTTAGTGAATATCGTGGTAGCATTTTGGCTTTAATTTGCATTTTATTAATCACTAATGAAGTTGAGTACTTGTTCCTGTAGTTAATGACCATTGGGGTAGTCTGTTTTGTGAGATTTCTGTTTAATTTTCTGGCTCATTTTCTACTTGGTTGTCTAGCTTTGTCTTATTGATTTGCAGAAGTTCTTTTATATTCTGGATACAAGACCTTTGTTATCTGTGTTGCATATTCTATTCTGTGGATTGCCTTTTCATTGTCTCAAGGGTGTTTATTTCTCGCTTGCTTTTGAAATGAATAGAAATTTTTAACTTTAATACAGTCACATTTATAAGTACCTTTTGCATCCTGTTTAGGAAATTCTAAGTTAGGAAACATTAAATTCCATGCTCCCTAATTTTCTTAGACATTGGTAAGAGTAAGTTTGCAATGTTGATTCCCCACATCACTTGTTAGGTTAATTATTTTTAATAGTCATTGGCATAAGTAAAGAATTTTACAATGGATTATTTTCCCTTTGCACCTATTCTGCATGTTTTAAAGTTCTTTCCTGTTTTTAAGCAATCTCTCTCTATACTTTTCTATATAGCCATTTGAAACTAGTATCTCTTATATCTGTGTTAATGTTTACAGAAGCAACTCTGGATCTTGCAAAGCAGTTTTTGTGTTTCCACTAAGCATCGTGTGGTTTAGAGAGAAAGGACAGTAGGTTTTCTTAACTCCGAATTCCATGCTCTTTGGCACTGAGGAGAGAGCCATGGATGAGTAGGGAAAGATGACTTTTTGACGGTGACCAACATTTTATGTGAAACTACTTTTGGTTAATTTTTATTATTCAAGGTAATTTTGGTCAAGGATATTCTTTGTGGCCTGCCATTTCTGTTTCCTTAACTGATGTGGGAGCAGGCATATGCCTTGGGATGGAGAGTGTTTATGACTGTGCTCGAGTATTTCTAGGTCCAGTCTGTAGTCATCAGTTTTAGATAGACTCTCCAGTGGAATTACCACTAGTAATTGTATTCTCTGGGGTTGATTCACACCAAATAAAATCTTTGGAGAGTGATCTAAAATCTTGGAATGTAAAATCATAGAATGGAAGATCAATGAAGGTGGGGTCTACATCTTGTTTATCATTGTATTCTAAATGGCTAGGCACATGGTAGGTGCTCAATAAAAGTTAGCTCAATGAAAGAAAAAATGAGTGATGTAGTAGATATAATAACTAGCAATGTCTGTCTCATCCTTGGCTCTTTCAATTTAGCATACTCACGCACATGCCACTGTTTCCTGGCAAGAGAGATCTAGCCCTAAAGAGCAATTTTTGTTTTAAATGTTCCTTTGTACTGATCTTTAATAACTTTCAACCCTCCCCTTTTTCTTATTATCTCTGTTTCATCAATTCCTGGCTCTGTACTCCCAGTTTAAATATCAGCTCTGGGGCTGGCAACCCATTTCAGTTCACATATTAAATATGGCTGCCCACTCAAAGCTCTACCCAACATCCTGATTTCATGGCCTCAGTGAGAGCTTCCCACTTCCAGAACTGGCCCTTTAGAAGTTCACAAACTGAGCCAATGAGCGGTACTCTGTTAAGGAAAGGGGAGCAAGATAAGAATTACAGAAGGTCAATTCTAGATTTGGGTAAAAATAGCCTGAGTTATAGCCCATTCACTTAATTACTAAGTGATTTTCATTCAAATTATTTAATCTCTCTCAACCTCAGTTTCTTCATCTCTAAAGTAAGGGTAATAATTATACCTCCCTCATAGAGATGCTTTGAATATGAAATGAGATAATGCACAACAAGGGCCTGACACAAAGGGAACTGCCGTTAATATTGTTCTTGCCCCTTCTGTGATTCTTATTGGCACCATTGGTGCTGTTAGTCACCTGCACAGGGGAATGTCTCCTGGTGTGTGAGGGGACTTTGAAGACCCAGTTACAGAGAAGAAGATTGCTTGGTAAGGATTGATTAGAACAAAAGAAGCTGGCGAGCTTCACAGATACTTATATTAAGCTACAGTGGTTGTCTTTCTCCGCTTGAAGGACATCCTGTCAAAAGAACTGCTTTTAGTCATGTGGAATCAGCCTGCTCTTTTCTTTGAATGGTGTCAGAAAGAGATACTAACGAATTCTAACATTTTGTCATTCTTTTTTTTTCCTTCAGTATTCATTGTCAGTCACCAAAAGCTTCTTTTATGGCTACATTACCCTGTAGTGGAAGAAATGATTAATTAGATCACAACTTGTCTAGCGTGCACTACATTACAGCGTGGCAGTCTTTCTGATATGGGGAAGCTGGCTACACTTTTGAATAAGCTTTAGATGAGACCAGCATGTCACTGGGAAAATATTTCCAAATATTTCCTAAAGATGGTTCCACTCAGCCATTTGAATTTGGTTTCCATGATTTTTGTTGTCTGAAGACAAAATATTGAGGTGGAGGTAGTACTCTCTTAGAGTCTGTCACCCTACTGCTCTGTGTTTCTCAAAATACATTCTTCAGACCGCTTGCCTCAGGGTCATTTGGGATACGGGTAAAACATGCGAATCCTAGGCTGTGCCCCAGTCTTCTTGCTTCTGCTCTGTCTGCATTTTTAGCAGACACCCATGTGATTCTGCTGTACATTAAATTTGAGAACCACAGCCTTAACCCCTGACTGTAGTGAAGAAATGTGTGTGTGTTGGGAGGAGTTTGTGAGAGCGGAATAGGAAATTCATCACATGAGCTGTTAATATTTTTCTTAATATATCTTTATGAACCAAGAAAATCTAAATTTTTCGTTTATTCTTAATTTAATATGTATCTGGGGCGTCCTCAAACAAAGCAATATGAACTTCCAGTGAGACCAGAGGATGAATGAAATAAATAAACTATCTATCCCAAGACACAATTTTAGCAAATACTTCTCACCTCGCATTGACATCTTAATAGTTTCTATTTTATAGTGCTCAATGTTTTAGAGACTTTAAAAACTCATCTGCATAGCTGGTTGAATTCAAGAATTTTGATTCAGCTAGTCTGGGGTGGGGACTTCAAACATGCCCGAAAGGAAACCCCTTGTGAGTGGACCACAAACTACACTTAGAGAATGGAGTAGTGAAGCTGTTTTATGATGAGTCTGTGTTGTATCTAGCTTGTTTTAGTTTTGCCCTGTTCTGTTTTTTTCATTTTTAAATTCAATGGCAAACACATTATAATACTTTTTATCTGTATGGTGTACTTTCTCCAACAACAAGGCAAAGAGCTGAGTAGTACTCAGGGTAGCATGTATCATTAACTTAGAGTATAAACGCATTTCCCACAGGACACATAGGACTGTCATCATGGAAACATTCATTAAGCCTGTTCAAGCAGTGGAAAACCATGACTGTAGTCAAAGTCTACAATTCACCTTCACAGGTGAATTGAAGCTGAAACTTGTGGTTTCACTAAAGATGCTAAGCTAAAGTTGTATCCAGTTACAGTTATCCCTCAGTATCTACAGGGGATTGGTTCCAGGAACCCCCGTGGATACCAAAATCTGCGGATGCTCAAGTCCGTTGTATGAAATGGCTTAGTACAATGAATACAGTTGGCCCTCCACATCTTCGGGTTTCACTTCTGCAGATTCGGCCAGCTGCAGTACGCAGATGCGAAACCCGCGGATACGGAGGGCTGACTATATGTTTGCGTTTGGGTCTTTTTGGTTTGGTTTTAGTGTGGTTACCTGTAGAACTGATGGAAGGAAATGTCTGAGGAAATGCTTATGGATAGGTTAAGTTCCATACTAGTAAGGTGGACTTCACTAATCTGTTCAGCCTAATTCTACAGTCACCATAGAATTTTTTATTAACGCAAAGACAGTAGAATCAAGAAGGGGAGAGAGGACTTTTTACAATGGGGCCACTGTTTGGCTTAAGGTCCCAACATGACAGGTAAACTTTATTTCATATGTGTTTAGGGTAAATACTCATGGGTCCATGAACCACGTGATAATGAGTATTTGGTTTTCCCCGTGGGAAATTTAGGAAGCCTGATTCATGTAGTCATTATCCAGGACATGATTTACTGGTGTTTTAGTAATCTCCTCACCATCACAATAGCCATTGAAAGCATTTTCCTTGCTTCAACCATTCTTAGGTGAATTCTCCTTCCATATTCTTGGTTTCTCTGCTTTTGCCCCCTTCCTTCCCAAATCCTTGCCTAAATGTATCAATAGCTTTAATTCCTGAGTATGTGTCTTCTGAGCTATGAGAGTTCTGTTTACTCTAGCCCAATTGCTATTTATTGAGTGACTACTATGTGCCAGACTCAAGGTCTATAGGGGAATAAGCAACGCAGCTTCTGTTCTCATGGATATCACTGCGATTAAAACTGAACAGCTGTCTTTCAGTTATGAGATGAATAAGTTCTGAGCATCTAAGGTACAGCAAGCTGACTATGGGTAATAAGACTGTATTGTACACTCAAAATTTGCTGAGAGAGTGGATCGTAAGCATTCTTAGCAAAAAAAGGTAACTGTGAGGTGATGAATGTGTTGATTAACTTGATGGTGGGAATCATTTCATGATGTATACATATATAAAATCATCAGATTGTACACTTTAAATATATTATAGTTTTATTTGTAAATGACACCTCAATAAAGCTGGAAAAAAGTAAACAAATGTGATTAAAATTATAATGAATGTTTTAGTAAGGAAGTGAGGGGGGCTCTGAAAGCATATAGCAAGGGGCTTTATCTAGTTTAAGGAAGTAAAAGATGTGGTCCTGGTGTTTGTGATGGATGATCTGAGGTCCAAGATGGCTGAAAAGCAAATAGTACAAGTCAACTAGAGAGTATCTTGGCATGAGCCCAGATGGTGGGCAGGGACAGATCATGTAGGAGTTCTTAAACGTTATTAATGATTCTGAGCTTTATCCTGTTGGGGATGAAAAGCCGTGGAAGTATTTTAAACATGAGAAATTAGTTACAGTACCTGCCTATTCCTCCTAAATAAAAAATAAACTTCTGCCTTTGTCAGGGTAATAGAAGATTTGGAAAAGTCTTAATTCTATACACCAGGCTATTAACTGTGGTGCTTGGGGGATGGAATCTGGTAAGACAGAGATGTCTTATTTTTATTTCAGGTACTTCCCTGTCCTTCAAACATATGTTACTTTTGTATTAAAAAGAGTTTTTTAAATGTCAAATTAAAGAGACAGTAAAGCATTGTGCCCTAGCTTCAACATTTTCACCAAAAATGTCAAAAAAGAGACCAACAAGTTGAATAGAATTTACAGAAAGAAAATATGTCCAGAACAGTTACCTTTGAAACTTAAAGAAAGAAAACAAAAAAGCCAGACTATGTCTTCTTCCAAAGAGCCGCCTCCGCTTGGCGCCTATTGATGCTCAATAGTTTCTTGCGGGGCCAAGCGCGGGGACTTAGGCAGAGCTTTATTGGGTGAGTCTGCTGCATTCCTGGGAGTGAGGCTTTCATTATCATTTTGAAGACAACATTTTTCCCTAGACGAAAACTCTGAAATGATTATGTAAGTCAATAGAAAAACATAATTATATTTACAGAATTCTGTTTTTCCCAAGTTTCCCAGGTGATGTAGGCTTTAAAGTTGGGTTGTGAAAAAGGAACAGATCTCCCCTGTATCTGCTGTATGTGGTGGCTATGTTAAGTTTCCGTTGTTCTAATGCTGTGTAACAAGCAACCCTCCAAATCCCAGTTTCTTACAACTGTAAACATTTATCAACAGGTTCATAGGTTTGCAGTTCAGCTGTGGTTCAGCTGGTCTTAGATGAATATAGCTGGGCTAGGCTGTAGCTCAGGCTTTGTGTCAGGTTCAGATTGGCTCTATATGTCTTCATTCTGAGACTTAGGGAAGATTAGTGTCTATCTGGGGTGTGCTCTTCCTGTGGCAAAGGGCTGAAGCTCAAGAGGACTGGTGGAATCCTCCAATGCCTCTTAAAACCATGGCTTAGAACTGGTACACTGACGTTTCTGCCCACTGGTTAAAGCAAGTAAAATGGCCAAGCCCCAAGTCAACAGGACAGGGATGCATACTATGTCTCTGGTTAGAGGACTCACTACCAAGCCACATGATAAAGGGCATGTACAATTCCATCACAGAAAGAAAGTAAGGCATTGGGAACAACAATATAATCTACCTTCGTGGCCAAATTATCATTAAATGGAAGTCTCTGTTGCCTTCTCCACTTAGATTACTCCAGTGTGCAAATTGGAACACTTTAACCACCATAAAAAAAATTAAAAGGATTTGACTAACCAGAGAATTATCTTTCCAGATATGCTAATGGCAAATCTGATGACAACTGATTAAACAGCAAATGCTGTGCTATCATTATCAAAGATATATTGCACTCAAAGAATTTAAATCATATGCCCAGCGATATGATTTCATTTGCCACATAATATCCACTTAAGAAAGAATGTTCTTTCAGAGATAAAGAATATTTGTGCACAGTAAATCAGTTCGAAATGTAAAATCAGAAATAAATTATTTTCAGAGATGATATAACATCAGGAGCCTGTTTCAAGTAACAAGCTTGTCATTTTTAGCTATTATAGGCATTTTCACCAGGATTAAGGTTGAGTTACGAGTCCCACAGAGTAATAAACAAAGTCAAGAGTATTATTTTTGAGTGAGCAAGCATGACTAGACTTTATTAGTACTGAATAAATTTATTCTTCAAATTCTCTTTAAGAGAGTGATACTGCTTTTAAAAATGCTAATGGTATGGTCAGGACTAAGAGTCACCTTATGGGTTAGCTGAGCTGAGAAAACAAAAGGAATTAAGTTTTGTTGGGTGTCAGTCATGTGTCCCATGTACCTAGACACTCTTATTGCATTTTTCAGACATAATTTTTGACCTGCAGTGATCCTCCATAGGTGAATTCCATAGAGAATTCCATAGAGAATTCAATTGTAATTTATAATTCATTGTGCAAATTGGGAAGTCAGGATGGCAGAGTGGGTAAGATCCAGACTAGGGAGACTTTAGTTAAGTTTTGTAACTCTCTGTGCCTCAGATACCTCCTGTGTAAGGTGGGGATAACGATAGCACCTGGGTCTCAGGCCTGTTAGGAGGATTAACAAAAGGAATGCTTAGAACATGCCTAGAAAAAGGTCTAGCACATTGTTACTGTTGTTAAAAAATAAGTGCTTGCTAAATAATAGGGCTTACAAGTAGAGAATGCAGATAAGTCCCAAGTGAGAGTCCCAGTTCTGCCATTTTCTTGCCATAGTGGGTTGAATTGTGTCCCCCAAAAAGATATCTTGAAGTCCTACCTCCTAGTTCCTGTTAAGGAGATCTTATTTGGAAATAGGGTCTTTGCAGATGCAATCAAATTGAGATGAGGTCATACGGGATTAGTGGTGGGCCCTAAATCCAATGACTCCAAGGAGACTGGTGTCATTATAAGGAGATGATTTGGACTTGGATGGAGGATGATTTGGAGTTAGACACGCACACGAGGAGGAAGGCCGTGTGAAAAGGGAGGCAGAACGTGGAGTGTTGCAGCTACAAGCCAAGGAATGCCGAGGATTGCTGGTAACCACCGGAAGCTAGGAAGAGTCAAGAGAGGATTCTTCCCCAGATACTTTAGAGGGAGGATGATCCTACCAAAAACTTGATTCCAGACTTCTAGCCTCCAGAACTGTAAGCAAATAAATTTCTGTTGTTACAAGCCACCCAGTTTGTGGTAATTTATTATGGCAGCCCTAGGGCAAAGTACTTCAGTGTATAAACCTTAGATTCCTCTCCTTAAAATGGCAGTGACATCAGTAGCTGTCCCATTGGGTTGGTGTAAGATTTTGTATGTAAAGTACGTAGCATAGAGACTGGCATATAGGAAGTATTCATTTCAGGTAAGGCTTTGTCATTGTAGTTGTCATCGTCATTGTCATCATCATCATCATCATCAATCAGTGGTAGTTGTCTTCTCCCAGATTTCTCTGTAATAGTCAGTCTGTAAGTACAGCCATTTAATTTCCTATAAACCTCTGTAAAGTGGATTTGTCCCCTTTATGCTAATCTGTGTCTGGGTCCTCATGTGCTTATTCAATGTTCTCTTGATGGCAGAGGAGGGTGAAAGTGTATTTGAAGGTGTTGGGACTATAGCTGGAAATAGCCCACAGCATTTAGAAATGTTCTTTTAAGCTTCTACTAAATTTGGGTTTACCCTGTAATATATGTGCAGTTGCTTAAATGTAAATGCTTTGATTTACTACCTAAATTGCTTAATTTCCTTTTAAATCTTGAAGAGGGAAGTCCATTCCCTTGGAAGATACAGCATGAGACTTCTCATTCCTATACGTTCTCCCTACCCCCAGTACACTCTACAAACTCCTGGGCTTATCAACATCCTAGTTTAATAATTAGAGGTGAAGAATTTCTTGAACCCCGATGTTTATGACTGTGTCTTAGGTGGGATTCCAGAATATGATCTTTCTGTTTCTAAACATCAGTACCTCTAGGCTAGTGGTTCTCAACCAGGGGTGATTGACCCCCTAGGGGACATATGACAATGTGTTTTTGTTTGTCATAACTGAGGAAGCTACTGGCATCTAGTGGTTAGAGGCCAGGGATGCTGTACAGCATCCTATAATGCACAAGACAGCCCCACATAGCAGAAAATTATCTGGCCCAAATGTCAATAGTGCTGAGGTTGAGAAATCCTGCTGTAAGCCATGCCCAAGATGATCAAGTTGTGTTTGTACCAGGCCATAGAGATTTCTACTTTTCATTAGGATCATTACCATATAATGTTATGTGTTTTTGCGTTCTCTTTAGCTCCTAGCACTGATCCTGGAAAGTAGTAAATGTTCGGTAACTGTTTATGGATAGAATCTACTGCTATGAAAATGACCTGCACCCATGTCACTCTGCCACTCACAGATATACAAATATTTTCTTTCTTCTGGTGATTTAAATAGCATCAGAAATGCATATAATTTCAGAGACAGCAGAGTTCTTAGAAGGTAGGTCACGCATCACAGAGCTGAGGTTTTGGGAAAAAATCATCCTTGAACAAGAGCAGAGTAGATGCTGGTCAAGAATTGGGGACCTGGTTCTGTCCTTTGCATCTGCATGTAAGCAGCCCCACCGGGCCCAGACATTCCTGTGTTTTACATCACTTGTTACTTTCCCCCAAGCCCTCAAAAGGGGTGCAATGGTAGTAATATTTTTATATCAATGGGTAACTTGTGTCTAGTTCATTGTTCTGTGCTCCAGTCCTTCTAGAAGCATTCCCTAATTGCTTTGGCCTCCAGGGATACTCTTATCAGATCCTAAATCCTCAAGATACTCTGCACACTGCAATTAAAGCTGTCATCACATTATATTAGAATACCTTCTTAGTATGTCTGCTGTTCCCTCTCCACATTGAACTCTAAAAGGTTTATATCTTAAGTTATCTTTATTTTCCCCAGAGTCTGGAACGTGGTGGGTGTTTGGTACGCGTTTGAATGGATGAATGAATCTAGCAGTCAATCAATCTATGAATCAATCAGTCAATTTGGATGATACTTATGTGAGGGTTATTTTTGTTCTGGCTCACCTGTTTCCCAATATACATTCATCATTCTTTTGGCTGAGGAAATGTAGTTCCAATTAGTTTAAGGAAAACAGGGAGGTATATTGCTTCAAATATTTTCAAAAACCCAGAGTGTAATTGCATACGGGGAGTAAAAATATATTGTCATATTTCTGACTCTCATTCATCCTCCTTTTTCTGTTCTTCTATGTTACATTTCATTTGTGATTGGAACCAGGGGCTCAAACTGTTGATGTCAGGGCCCCATATCTCTGCCCATCTCGCAGACTGGCTCTTTTGACCTGGTGGGCAAGATGGCCACCATCAGTTCTGCTGAGTAATCATGCCCCATAACTTTTTTACAACAGTCCAAAGAAGAACTTGAATTCATTCAGTTTGGGTCACTTACCAGCAACTGAATCAATCACTTTGGCCAGGGGGATTAGATCATTTGATCAGAGCCAACCACAGGGGAGGTAGAGACAGCACAGCCAACTGCATGGAATGGATTTCAGAGAAGAAAGAGGCATTTCATCACTAGGAGAAAGTGTGGAAAGACTGCTGTACAAGAGAGCATAGTGGATGTCCAGTGTATCAGATATCCTATCACATCTTCGTCATGCGTCACTTCCCCTTTCTTCTACAAGGCTTAGAATCATGCTTTATACTCCAGCAGTAAGTGGTGAATATACATAGCCACCAACTGAAGAGGATGTGTAATAATTTACTGTGTTAGGTATTGCCAACACGTTGGTTTATTTAGGATGACTTGCCAGCACAGTGCATGAAAAATTTCCTAGCCCATAAACAGAACATTTATGCTCTGCTAAAATATGTTTTCCCAGCATACTGTATTGCTTTTCTTAACAATAAAATGGTGAAATTTAAGAGAACTAAGTGGGTATGGTATTGTAGGGGACCAGATTTTGCCAACCCAAAATGTGTCTCTTTGGCTTGAGGATTATTTGGGGCTGATTATTAAGAACAAAAGACTGAGGAAGAAACTTTGACCCTCCCCCTAACGCCTAAAAGAATGTAAGATGCAAGGCCTGTTCCAGAAAGGAGCTATCACCACAGATAACTATAGTATAATATGGGCTTAGTGTGGTGGGGGAGACTGGCAGGGCCTAGAGATCAGAGTCCTCTCCATGACCCATTGCATGGCATGGCCAGCACTGGTTTACCAAATGTTTGCTTTTCCATCACCATGTGAATTGCCTTCCTGCCCTTTGAAGTCCTAAACCACTACCCCCGACATCCTCTGTTGTCTTTAGCTGAAGATGATATTTAAGGTAGTGGCTTTGGTCTTTTTGGTGAGTTACTCAGTTTTCCTGGGTCTCTACCATGTATATATGTTATTAAACTTTGTTTGATTTTCTCCTGTTAATTAATTTCTTAGGCCAGCCAGAAGAACCTAGAGGGGTAGAAGAAAATTTCTTTCTCCCCTGCAGTATGGAGTATATGCCTTCATTGGATCAGGTGTATCTTTTGGAATTACCTGATTTTTACCTAGTAGATTTTATGACAGTTCAATCAGAAGGACATGCTCCTCTCGGGTTTGAGAAATGCAATGAGCATTACAACAGGAAACAATCGAAATTCAGTACCATGGTGTTTTGGTTCTCCATATCAGTGGCAACATCTAATTATAAAGAAGAAAATGTCAATGCATTTTTTTTCATTGCTGGCAGGGTGGTTGTATTAAATCTAACTTTAGTTGACAGAGACTACTCAAAAATTGTCCTACAGAAATGTGCAATCAGACAAGGCATGGATATATCTTTGTCAAAACAGCAAGCAGGATCTCTTGTTTAAAAACTTAACAAATATGTACCTTCAGGCTCTGATTGTAAACTTGGTTCCAAATTCACTGGTGGGAGAAAAGCATTTGAAAAGCTGAGATCTGTAAGTTAGATAGTATTATTTTGCATTCTGGGTTTAATTGGTCCTGAATATAGGTAGATTGAACATTTCTGAAACTTGTGTTATATGTAATTAAATATAATGTAACTCCAATCCTGCTAGAATGTTAGCTCAGTGGGTGCAGAGATTTTTGTCTGTTTTGTTCAGTGCTGCATCCTCAGGGCATACATAGCATGGAGAAGTTGTTCAATAAATACTCAATGAATGAATGAATGGTGATTAGACTTTTAAAATGAAAACCTTTACATGTTTCTTAATAATGTAAATTTATTGGACATACACATATTTCCTAGAATCATAGAACCATTCATAGCATATGTTCATTCATTCAATTGATCAATGCATATTTAATGAGCAACTACTTCATTGTAGCACAGTACTTGGTTCTAGAGATTAAATAACATAATTTCTGAATGAACCAATCAGAACTCTATCAGTAGTAAGTGACTACAACCCAATTCAAATTATTGTAAGTAAAGAAAGGGAGCTTATTGGATTATCTTTTGGAAAGTTCAGAGGAGGAGATATGACCTCAGGTATAGCTGAATCCAGAGGTCTTAATGATATAACCTGGATTCTGCCTCTCTGTTTCCATTTTTCATCTCTGCTTTCCTCTGGGTTGGCTTAATTCTTAGACAGAATCTCTTCACCTGGTAGCAAAGATGGTCTTGGGAATGCCCATGCTTACATTGGCCTTACAATTATTGATCCCAGAAAAGATAGTCCAATCTTTCATCCCTTCATCATGAATTTCCAAAAGTGCCTCTGTCCAGTGGGAGAGAAAGAGAGACACTCTGATAGCTCAGCCTGAATCATGTGCCATCACTGGTGCAGGGACGGTATAACTGAAACTGGCAGCCCATTTGACTCACATGGAGTGGAAAAGAGGCAGATCCCAAAAGGAAGGACGAAGTAAAAGCAACAACCACAGATGTCCAGATGTCCACTATATTCCCTCTAATAAGCTTCTTGCATGGAGTTTTCATTGATTTCGGTGGTGAACTTTTCCAACTCCCTTATGAGCAGTGGAAATTCTCAAGGTTGAAATATTTGCTCAAGGTCATCCAGTAAGTTAATGACTAATCTATGAGATAACCAAATCTACAGTTTCCAGGTCTAGAGCCTATTCCCACTGTATCATTTGGCCTCCCAGATGCCCTATAAACCTACTTCCTTTTTTTCATTTTACTTCAAGCATAACTATTTCCATTTAGTAAATCATATCCTATTACAGGATTATAAAGTAGATTGGCCAATTGCAGTTCTACATAGAGTATATAACTGACCTTGTATGTAACGTGTTGGAATTCCATAACCTGAGTAAGCCCAAGAAAACAAACCATGACTTAATAACACTGCAGTGCAAGGATTATGTGAGGGAGGATTTCTTTTAACTTATTCTATAAGATACGGGTAATTTTTAGACATCACACTCTACCTGAGATGATTTAAATTAGTTTAATATCAGGGGTTTGTGCTTTATGAGCTGAAACTCTTAGTTGATAAACCCAATGGAAATCATTGCAAGGAACGAGGCTCTGGCGGTGCTCATTTCACAGCCCCTCTTAACAGTCTATGTTGTCCTGCCAGTATCCATGGCAATACTCTAGACTTTGTCCTCAAAGCTTTATGGAGAGGTAAATGACTGTGAGGGAGGATGTGGGATGGAAAAGAACATAGGCCTGGGAGTCCGTCAGGACTCTGTGACTCTGGGCAGGGCGCATGATCTCTGAGTCTCACTTTCTGCACCTGTAAAGTGTGGATATTTAGAGCACACATGCTGGGCAGTTCCATCAGTATTTGGTAGCCAAATTACCCTAACCAGGCAAAGGTGAATTTAGCCTGACTTGACACTCACAGAAACTGAAAAGCGTGCCTAGATAATCTTTTCTTCAAACCACTACATTTGTTTGTAATCGATGTGAATTTCCACAGGAAGAGATTATAAGTGAAATATAAATTATTACAAGCTGTGCTCCAGAAAACCAAAATTACTGTTCACCTAAAGATGGATGAAGGAAAAAGAGCAATTAGTCGTAAGATAAGTCTTCCTCACACTAATAAGAAAATATATTCGGTAGAAAAATATTAACATGGAGAAAAGGTAAAAATTAAATATGGTACAGATTTTCTCTTCAGTTAAATTGAGCTTTCAAGAGACATGGAAAAACATTCTGTGGTTACAGTGCATTGGAATCCTTTGCAGTGGGAGTGAGAATATAGTTACTCTGACACAGCAACCATATGATTAAGATCATGGTCTAAAATTCCTTTATCATTCCACATGTCACTTGGAGATTGGAATGATTTTAAATGTTTTCATTCCTTGTTCTGTGTTTTATTTTAAAACCACAGATTTACACATAAATAACCAGCAGTCCTTAGTGAGTAATAAAAAAATTGGGGGTAGATTTTGAACTATGTCTAATATTATGACATAAGAAAGAGACACACTCTGTGTTTATTAAGGGAGTAAGATAATGGCTAATTTGAATTTACTTCACTATCAATGTAGAGAATATGATACTGTCTCAGAAAAAAAATGAATATGTAATATGACAACCAGTGGCAAACAGGTAATAGCTAGTTGACAGCTTTAAAATGAAATAAATGTTAAGTTCTTTTCTCTTTAATATGTCTCTGATTTGTCAAGAAATGCTATAAAATCTTATCAATATATGTTGATATTGTCACTCATGTTTTATTAAAAAAATAATTTCCAATTGACATTCAGGGCTCTTTCAGTTGCAGATAGAAAAATCAGCTTAAACTGGCTTAAAGAAAAAAAGAGGATTTATTGACTCATATGTATGAAAAAATATATCATGGCTTCAGGTTTAGTTGGATCCAGTTGCTCAGTGTCACCATGAATCACACTCCATCTCTGAGCTCTGCTATCCTCTGAGTTGGTCTTGTTGTCTGGCAACGTCTTTCTGTATGAAGACAAGACAGCTATCCCCAGCTCCTGATTTACATTCTGTCTTAATTGCCTTGAGCCCAAAAGAACTTCTTTTTTTTCAAGTCGTTCCAAGCTAAGTGCTGGTGTATCTCATTGGACCAACTTCGGCTACATGCCCGTCCCTGAACCAGCTAGTGTAGTTGGGAGAATGGATTATACTGATGGGCTTGACCTAGGTCCCAGGATCTCCACGGACGCTGGGAGTCAGTCACACCCAAACCACATTCAAAGAGCGGAGATGACTTGCCCCCCAGAGTGATAGGGATGCTTTTTCCAAGAAGGTGGGGTAGTTTAACATCAATAAAATCCAGAAATTTTATGTATTTAGTAAACTAAAGGTTTGAGGTCAAGGTTAATACCACGTTGCCTGGTGAGGACTACCCTGAATGTTACCAAACTGTACCATTAATGGTTTTTAGAAAATATTTTTCAGTCCCAAATAAGCGAAAAACGAGGAACTGCCCTCTATTTAATAAAATGGAGGGACTTCTCAGTAACTGAGATCCATACATTTACTGTTGTCTGGAATTTTCCTGTTCTTGAAGCAGGGCTTGAAGATCCAACACATTATGCTTTCCGTGCGTTTTCCAAATGAAATGAAAAGAAAATGTCACTGTTAATTAAAACTGGCACTGTTCCTATAGACCATCAGGAAAACTCATAAAAGTGAAAACCATGATCACATGTTAAGAGTTTACCTGTGCAGTAGAATATCATATGACTACCTGGATTGACTGTTTTTCTTAGTCCCTTATCCCCTTAGTGACAAATTTCAGAGTAGACAGTGATCATGAGCATGTCGTGTCAGTTCTCAGGGACACACTCCAGACCTACTGAATCAAAAACTCGAGGAGTGGGTCCCATAGTCTGCGCTTACTCAAAACCTCTGGGTGATTCTGATGCACACTAAGGTTTAAGAGTGTCTGTGACCTGAGCACCAGTGCAGACCTGGTCATTTTATTTCAGTAACATGCAGCATCAGCAGAGCCCATCACGTACTTCTAACATGAGAGCTCACTATGTTGATTGGATTGGTGGTTTAGCCTGGTTCCCATTCCTTTCAGCAAGGTGGTTATAGCAGGCATTATCGGTGCGGTATATCTGGGCACAACTTTTTCTCTTGGCCCTGAGTCCCCTCCAGGGTGCACAGTTCCAGAGAACCCTTTCTGTGTGGGTAGAGTCCTGCAGGCTTTGAGAAAAGACCCAAATCCTCTCTGCACCGCTGTCCCTTTGTCACTAATTGGGAGTAGCTACTCAGACAGTTTGGATTCTTGCATTAAGGGAATGGCTGGCTCTTGAGCTGAACTCAGCCCCAGCAAGGCCTCATTCTTGTTTTGAGATGAAAGTAATGTCAATTGTCCCTGAACAATATTTTAACCTCCATCTTTTCAATGTCTCAGGAAGCTCATCTCCCTAAATATAAAAAATAAAAAACACCAAGCCAGCTCTCCCAGTTGCATAGACGTGCTTGTAGTATGCGCTGCCCTTCTGTGCAAAATTCCCTCCAAAGTGTGCACCTCCATGGGAGGCATAGATGGCCCCCAAGATCCCCACTTCCTAGTGTATAATCACCTCCTCTTGAGGGTGGGTGGGCCTTACCTAATCAGGTGACCCCTGTAAAAGAGGGTTCAGGGTCTGGCCTGGTGGTGCAGTGGTTAAGTTTGGCATGCTCCACTTCGGTGGCCCAGGTTCACAGGTTTGGATCCCAGGCGCAGACCTGCACCACTCATCAAGCCATGCTGTAGCGGTGACCCACATCCAAAATAGAGGAAAGACTGACACAGATGTTAGTTCAGGGCTCGTCTTCCTCAAGCAAAAAGAGGAAGATTGGCAACAGGTGTTATCTTAGGGCCACTTTTCCTCACACACAACAAAATAGAGGTTCTAATGGTCAAAGACAGAAAAACCTGAGAAATTTGAAGCTGCAGAGACACCTCCTGTTTATTGATACTATTTAATGGATAGGGCCACATGGAAAGGACCCAAGAATGACCTCTAGGTGCTGAAGTCCCCAACTGACAGCTAGCCAAAAAATGAGAACCTCAATCATACAGCTGCAAGGATGTGAATTCTGCCAGCAACCTGAGGGTGCTTGGAAGCAGATCTTTGCCTAGTCAAGCTTCCAAATGAGGACACTGCCAGCTGATGCCTTGATTTCATCTGTGTGAGACCTTGAGCAGAGGACGTGCTGGACTCCTGACACACAGAAACTGTGAGGTTATGGTCACTTTGTGTTGTTTTAAACCACTAAGTTTGTGGTAATTTGTTACGCAACAATAGAAAACTATCTGGAACGTGCTTCACCCTGCATCCAGAATACTACATTATGTAGCAATAATTTCCAAGACTCTTATACAAAACCTGGATAATGTGGTTTCATAACAAATGGAATGCAACACAGAAATGTTGTGATTCTCATAGACAATTAAATTAAGAGGGTGGCATATCTTATTATCATTGTCCCTTCTTGCTTCTTAACCAGTTTACATGCCAGCTCCCACATGCAGTATTATATTATACGTCTGTTCTCTGCAGTTTTAGTCCATGATTTTCTGGCTTCCAATGTGTTTAGACATTGATTCAAAATTGCAATAGCATGCTTTAATTTTTTTGAATTGTTGAAATACTATCATTCTGTCAACAAATACTGCAACATCCTTGAGACTTTTTTTCTTTCTAGTGTTCATGTTTCCTGTGTTAGAGAACTTAATTTTTTTATAATACAGATACAGCTGTAATAAAAAGTGTAAAACCCAAAACAATTTATATATAATTTGTTGTCTCAGACTGAAATTCAAAAATATGTTGTCTAAGTTAATAGACATGAAACCTATGGTAGCTGAAATTGTTGGTCTATCTTTTAAACTCAACATCATTTAAATTTTCTTGTTAAGCATGGTTAACCATGATTTGAAAGTATCAAACTTCATGACAAATCTTTTTTTCTTTTTTCTTTTTGCTGTCCTGGATTTGTAATGAGCTTGTGTTCGAGAGAAAGAGAAAGGGGGAAAATAATTGGAATTCTCTCTCCTATTACCACCAAGTCCTATTTTTGAAGATTTTTCTGTTATTTAACACCTTTCATTTGTTTTACCTTAGAAGTGTGATTCAGTTATCAGAACCTGAAGAAACCGAATCTAACTTAGAAGACTTCATCACAAATATCTCAAGTCAGGAAAGCCAAACTTGTCACAGGGCCTATTTCTTAGGGTTTTTCCTCTAAATTAAAGTTTGCCCACAGAGATGTCAACTCAGGGGTCCACCCTGAGAATCTAGGTATTATCACCATGATCATCAGCATTAATACACATTCGTTAGGCACTTTTGTGATCAGGGGCTTTGCTAGCTGCTCATCCAGTAGTGAAGTCTGAGGGATGGAGTCTTGGGCCTTGCTCCCAGCTGATCATGTCCGATGGGATTACCCCACTAACAGAGTGAGTCATCTCGAAGTTCCACTGTGTCAACTCTACCGTTTGGCCTGGCATAAGGAAGGTAGTCAATTTTGACGTCCAATCCACATTGTCCCAGCTTCTCAGGGCTGACCGGGACTGTAAATACCCCAAAGTCCTTTTCCTTGCTCATGTACCCACTCTTCCCCAGTCCCATTCAGGTATCTACCTACTGTTGCTGCTACTACTAATGCAGCAGCTGTTGCTAGTTGCCATTTTTGTAATATTTATCATGTTCCAGACACTATGAGGTAATATATTGGTTAGGTATTGCTGCATAATAAATAACCCTGAAACTTAGCAGTTAAAGCAACAGCAAACATTACCTCACACAGTTTTTGTGGGTCAAAAATCCAAGACTGGCTTAGCTGGGTGGTTCCAGCCCAGGGTGTCTCATGAGGTGCTAGATAAGATACCATCGGGGGCTGCAGTCATCTGAAGGCTTGATGGGGGCTAGAGGATCCAATTCTAAGAAAACTTACATGCTTGACTGGCAAGTTGATGCTGGTTATTGGAAGAAGGCCTTAGTTTCTTACCACTTGGATCTCTCCACAGGACTACTAGAGTCTCTTCACAACATGGCAGCTAGCTTCCCTCAAAGCATGTGATCTAAGAGAGAACAAGGCAGTCATAGCTCTATATTTTATATCCTAGTCTTAGAAATCATGTAGAAACCACCATTTCTAAAATATCTTATTGGTTATACATGTTAGCTCTATTCAACGTGGGAGAAGACCACACAAGGGCATGAATACCAGGTGAGAAGAATCAATGAGGCTGTCTTGGAAGATGACATCCTGATGTATATTAGGAATACCATACAATTTTTGCTCAGAAATATATTTTCTGTATGCTATTCTCAACTATTAGATAAGTTTCCTGGCTTGAAGGATGTACCTAAGAGAGCAGATTCTGAACATACTGATTGATGCCTTCACGTTTATGATGCTTACATCTGAATCTGCCTGAATCTGGATATTTGAAAATATTTACTGACATTATACTATCTGCCAGTCACCATTCTGGGCACCAAGGATACTGTGGTGATTGAGGTAGACAGAATGCCTGCGCTCATGGGGCTTATATTCTAGGGGGGAGAGACTCTAAAACAAGTAAACCAATACTACAATGAATGTCATAATGAAAATGAATAAGTGCTGAGATAGAAAATAACTGGAAAGTGGAGGTTACATAGGATAGGGTAGCCACAGATAAAGAGATGACATTTAATGTAAGACCAAAAACATTATTAAGGAAACTGTGATGAGAAGATGGGGAGTGGTGGGGCGGGGGGAGAAGAGAAGCAAGTCAGAGAAAAGAGCAAAGACAGGAGCCATTAGAGAACTAGGTTGGACTGTTTAAGAACCGAAAAAAAGATCAGCGTGGCTGAAGCAGTGTGAGTAGGGAGGAGAGAGGCAGAGATGAAATTAGAGAGACAGAGAAAGGCCAGATCACTTAGGATCCTGTGGGTCACTTCTAAATGCAGCGAGAGCCACTGAGAAGTTTTTCGTAGAGAAGCAACATGATGTTCTTCACGTTTTGGGTTGACCAGTCTTGCCACTAGGTAGAAAATGGATGGTGAGTTTCAACTGCTGATATCTTTGTTCCTCTTTTTGTCTCCTTATAGGACCATATGTCTTTAGCTTTAGAATGAGAATGTGCAATCACCCTTCTTTCCTCCTCCTAGTAGAATATTGTTAAAACCACAGATCACTCACACAATATGATAAATGTGTTTCCATTTATTCATTTCTTACATTTTTCTTAGACTTTACCCCATCTCAGAATTGTGCTTTACCTGGAGTTCTTTTTCTTAGTGTTATCCATACGTCAATCACTTTTTTAAAATTATGTCTAAACCTGGCTAGCCAAAGTGAGAAGTTGAGGCAATGGTGGGGAGGTTGGAGAAAGGGGGTGGTTGCTATGGAGATATTCATCCCTTAACCAGGTAAGCCTCTTTGCTTGGTTCTGTTTGTGCACGCTCAGCCCTGTGGTTGATCAGACGTTGAGCTGCTAGATGGGATTACAGCACACCATCCAGCCAAAGGGGGAATTGTCATTTTTAGAAGCTCCCAGGATATTCTGCCTTCTCTGTCAATAACCCTCCTCAGGGTACAGCAACCTTCGCTTGTAAATGGTGATACTTATAAAAACCATTTTAGGCAGAGAAAAAATATGACACAAACCTAGTGAGTTTACCAGTTCCTCTGCACTTCAGCAGAAATTGGTACCTGATTCTGTTGGGTGATATGATCACTTTCAATACTTCGTCACCAATAAAAAAGAAACCAACACCACCTAATATAAGTTGAAAATGAATTTATTGGATCACTAACAGGACACTTGGAAAATTGAAGGGAATATAGGAAAGACAACTTTAAGGAAAAAATCAAAAATCAAAAACCAGAAATCACCATCCGTCCACGATTTAAGATGTGGCATCCAGTGCACAGTCTCTTCAAGTTGTCACTTCTGGAATGAATTGACTCCACCACATTTTGTTGTTGTTGTTTCTTTTTTGCATCATTCTTCTTCATATTAAAAATCTCAAGAGAGAGCACATCTAGCTTGGCAGTGGCTTGGAGGAGTAATATTCCAAAAGGAAATAGGGTGCTGTTACCAAAAGTCATGCTTGTCCTTTATTTTCCCTTCTTCTACCCCCCAAATCTCTACAGGGTTGGGAAGTAGGGTATTAGATACATGAACAATATTAAATCTTAGGGAAAACGTCATCAAGGCTGTGGATTCTATCAATCCCACACTCAGCCAGGAATACACCCAACTTACATTTTCAGGGTAATTTGATCAGTAAACTACAAGAAGTCACGTGCCATATCTTTCTGCATAATCACCCCCAGTTTAGGAATTATACCCACAGTAAATACTTGAGACCAGAGGGTGTGCCCAGCTTAAATCTTCTTACCGTTGGAGCCATCTGGAAAGTTTTGCATAAATCCAGAAAAGTCTTTAGCACATGCTTTCAATATTGAATCAATTCAACCTTGATTTTAATAAAAAAGTTTTTGACTTTTGCCTGTCTTGACTTCAGAGGGGTATATTACACACAAAACATATGACTATGAAAAAGAGTTACCTTCAAATTAGGTAATATCGTTCCCAATATCAGCTGTGTATATATGTGTCACTGTGCTCTGCCACTGGGTAGTATTGTAGCTGTGTTTGCATTGATTCTGACTATCCCAGTCAAACACATTAGCATTGGTTTCTTGGATTAGCTTGTTAGAAAGAATCGATCAACTAGGCCATTGGTCTTTGCCTTGACATACATGGACAACATTCAACATGATCCAGATGCTTGTCTGTCCTTCTCATGCCTTCTACTACTAATTTGTAGAAAACAATCATTTCCTTAACCTGCCAAGCATTCTTGGAACAATATAGCTTACTTACTAAAGTGATCAGGAACTGAACTCTGTGTATAGAAGTTGTGATGCTTTGTCACTCTCCTGGCCACGTGGCATAGGTAAAATTTTTTGGGTAGTCTTCTAAAATTCTCCCATCCAATTTCTTAGGAGCTGTGAGGTCTTTCCCTTTGCAAGAAACTTGGCGTGATAAAGTTCTGGCCTTCTAAACACATGATATCCATTGGGCAGAAGAGCACAGTGCTTCAGAATACAGATTCTGGGTTCAGAGACCAGAATTCAAATCCTCATGCCATTTCTTTCTTGCTTTGTGACCTTGAACAAGTTACTTAATTTCTCTAGGCCTCTGTTTCCAGGTTTTTATATAATAATAACTGAGGTTAAGTAAAGTAATATGTGTTAAGTTCTTGTTACTGTGTCTAGCACACAAGAAGAGATCAAAAACTGTTTTAAGTTATCAGCAGCAACTTCAGTTTGCCCTTACAACATGCTTCACAGGATGTTCCTTGTCTCCTCTTATACAAACCATCTTTGGTTATTTATTGCATTCAAAGAGAATCCATTGCCCTTGCCTTTTAAATAATAAATGCCATATGTTATCTTTTGAAGGTGGTAAGGAAAGAGAAACCCCAGGGAGTAAGTGGAGACATCTCTACAATCTTAGCTCAAGTGTCTTTATAAGGAAGAAAGTAATAGTTTTGCTTAGAGGTTGTGTATACTGTTGCTGACCTGTGAAATGAAGGGCAAGCAGATTTCTGCATTATTTAATCATATCAATATAAAGCTCCATGAAACTACTTTAAATTCAGTGACACATCGTTAGTCCAGTATGCCAAGGAGCTTTCACTATGAATTAGTGTGGTTATAACAGAAATCAAAACCTGGGGTAATGTGTATGCCTAACAGGAATAATAATAATAACAACAAAACAACAAAAATAATAAGTAGAAAGATATCTTGTACCCAATACGCCCAGAGTACTTTCCATGCATTATCTTATTTAATCTTCACACTAAACAACATGGTTCTCAAAAGGCATGAAAATGTGCTGAGAACGTAGGGCTTGGGGGTCAGACAATCTGAGTTGAAATTCAGGCTATGTGAGCTTGGCCTGTTTATTCTTCACATCCCAATTTTGCTGTCTGAAAAAAAAGGAATATATAATTCTTGAAAAACGGAGGGTTGGAGAAAATCTAGGTGATGCTGGGTTTGGGGATAAATTCTTAGACTCCACACCAAAAGCATGATCTACAAAAGAAAATATTGATAAACTAGACTTTATTAAAATTAAAACTTCTGCTCTGTAAAAGACATTGTCAAAAGAATGGAAAGACAACAGATTGTGAGAAAATATGTGCAAAACTAATACCCAATAAAGGACAAGAAGTCATTAGAGTGGCTAAAATCCTAAAAGCTGATAATAGCAATTGCTGGCAAGAATGTGGAACAAATGGAATTCTCATTCATTGCTGGTGGAAATTAAAACTGGTACAGCCACTTTGGAAGACAGTTTGGCCTGTTCTTACAAAGCTAAACATGATCTTACTATATGATCCAACAATCATGCTCCTAGGTATTTACCCAACTGATTTGGAAGTTTATGTCCACACCAAAACCTGCATGTAATTGTTTATTGCAGCTTTATTCATAATCACCCCAAACTAGAAGCAACCAAGATATCCTGCAAGAGGTGAATATACAAAGAAACTGTGGTATATCCACATAATGGAATATTATTCAGCCATAAAAAGAAATGAGCTATCAAATCACAAAAAGACATGGAGGAAATTTAAATGCATGTAAGTGAAAGAAGCTAGTCTGAAAAGGCTACATACTGCATGGTTCCAACTATATGACATTCCGGAAAGGGCAAAACTTTAGACATAGTAAACAGAGCAGTGGTTGCCAGATATTCAGGAGGGGGCCTGGTTGAATTGGTAAAGCACAGGGGATTTTTTTAAGGCAGTGAAACTATTCTGTATGACACTGTAGTTGTGGATAGACAACACTATACATTTGTCAAAACTGATTGAACTTGGGCCGGCCCCGTGGCTTAGCGGTTAAGTGCGTGCTCTCCGCTGCTGGCTGCCCGGGTTCGGATCCCGGGCGCGCACCGATGCACCGCTTCTCTGGCCATGCTGAGGTCGAGTCCCACATACAGCAACTAGAAGGATGTGCAACTATGACATACAACTATCTACTGGGGCTTGGGGGAAAAAAATAAATAAATAAAATTATTAAAAAAAAAAACTGATTGAACTTTACAGAAAAAAAGAGTAACCTTAATGTATGCAAATATAAAAAATTTCACTGGTCAGGAATCCTGGATGAATGCAGAATGTGACCAAAAAAACCCACACCTAACCACATTAAAATATGTGAAACATCCTCACTGAAAAAAGTGGGAGAAAACAATGCTGATGAGGAATTTTGGAAATAAGTGGAGTTTCTAAAACAAAAGGTAAAAGAAAGTGTACGTAAGCAGTGTATTCTGGTTGATAAAGTTATGGGTTAAATGTGTACATACGTGGGTTGGTATACACATATATATTTCCTTGCAGTAGCAGTGAGCCCACCTAGTGCCCAGATCTTGGTTTCTAATACCATTATCTGATAAAAGGATCCAGGGCTCCTTAAAGAAATGGCTAGATCAAGGCCTGGGGCAGAAAATATACCAGATGAGCCTGGAGCACCTTGTAGTGCCAGAAAGTGAGGAAGTGCACAAAAAAAAAGAAAACATCCCACACTGATGGGGTAAAAGAGACACAGGCTGAAACTGAAAGAGCTCCCAACGACCAAAATGGGAAAAACTTGAGCAACAGAGTAAAGCAGTAGTGGGTTATAATCCAAAGTTTAAGATAAATATCCATGAGTCCGTACTGATATAAACAAATGATTGATAGATAGATAGGGGGAGGAGAACAGACAAATCTACCATGTAGAAGAATTCCCAATAATTTATGTAGGTACTCCACCCTCAAAGAGGTGGAGCTTAACTTCCCCCTCTTTCAGTGTGGGCTGTACATGGTGACTTCCTTCCAAAGTGAACAGTATAGAAAAGGGGGGGTGAAAAGAATAGCTTACAGTGGAGAAATCTGACAACCCTTAGCTCAGCCAGGTGATGAAGGTTAATATAAGAGTGATGTCATGTTGATAGTGTGTACTTTTGATATAATGAGGGGAAAATGACACTTGGTCTCTGTGGTCTTCCCCTTCAAAATCCGTAATCTTAGTCTAATCATGAGAAAAACATCAGATAAATCCAAATTGAGGGATGTTCTACAAATTATATGACCAGTACTCCTCAAAACCATCCAAGTCATCAAAAACAAAGTCTCAGAAATTTTCACAGCCAAGAGGAATCTAAGGAGATATGATGACTAACTGTAATGTATCCTGGATGGTATCCCGGAACAGAAAAAGGACATTGGGGAAAAACTTAAGGAAACCTTAATAAAGTATGGGCTTTGGTTAATAATAACTTATCAATACTGAATCATTATTTTAGCAAGTATACCATACCAATGTAAGGTATTTATAATAGGGGAAGCTGGGTGTGGAGTATGTAAGAACTCTGTACTATCTTCACAATTTTTCTGAAAATCTAATACTGTTTATAAAAATTTAATTTTTTTAAATGGAGGGTTGGCATGATAATTAAGATAATATACATTCCCAAATTTTACATTATTGATTTATTTCATTTTTACAACTATCTGAGATAAGTGCACTTATTATCTCATGTAATCTTCACAATAACCCTTTGCATTGCCTAATATGTGTTAGCTTTTATTATTCTTATCATTTTTATTTTTTCAAGGGTATCTAGATTTGGAGAAAAATGAATACCGTTCAAGGAGATGGCTGAACCTCAGAAATTATATGTTAAATGCTATGTACTTCTATGGCTTTCTGGGAAGAGTGTCGAAAGCACTCACCATGTCTTCAGATCTTTATGGCAGATGGATCTTTACACAATATGTTCCTTAGAGATGTAGTCTGCATCCCACAGGATTTGATGTTTCAATATTCCAGCATTAATTCAATATAAAAAATTCCAACCTTTCAGATCACAACTGTAGAAACTCAATAATGGGTCCCAGGATTTCCATTTCTATGTATTTAAGTAGATATAGATTTCAGATTATCTTCTCAACACTGAATGACAAATGGCTTTAAGATATAAATGGTGTTCTAAAGTCTCAGTTTATAGCATGTTTTAATGTAAGAATGTGTTTAGGAGGACCAAATGTGACTTCTTAATGTATAGGTTAATTAATTACAGCTTTTAAAGGGGAAAATTTTTTTCTTGATAATCCAGGTTTCTGGTTTGCTATGACTAATTCCCAAGTCACAAAGTGTGGGTGAAGACTGAGCACAGCTGCCCTGTTAGATGGGGTGTTGGTCTTACAGTTCTGCACCATGCTCATCACTCCCATTGTCTTGTATCTTTATATCTATGTTGCCATTTCCTGCCTGAACTATACGGATTCAGTTTATGCAAGCTAGGAATGGTAACAGCTGCCTTCGACTATTGGAAGTGCATCCAGAAAGATGAGAGGTAGAACTTATTCACCAGAGTGCCAGGGAGCAAAACTTATATCAAGTTTGCTTTATTGAGTTAAATTTCTCCTTAATTAATCTGAGGCACACGTTGCTGTGTGAGGTGAGGAGATCTCTGGCTGCTATAGCTGGTGTAGAGGAGTATCTGAACTTGGGTTGGCCTGAATGAATGGCCCCTGATCTTCCATCATGCTTTGAGAGTGTACAATTTTGTTTCTCTGGTAACTTTAGTTTCTTAGTGCCCACGACCATCACAAATATAACTTCATTTCTTCTTCTTAACTCTGAATATGAGATTCTTTTGAGTGTCCTTGAAGTGGCTGAAGGATTTCTAAATAGTACTACCCAATTCCTAAGCATTCTTTTTTTTTTTGAAATTATTTTAAACCAAGATGTTTTCTAAAAGGATTTATAACTTACCATTAGAAATCCTCTTCATTGCATTTTAGCCCTGTAGGATTTTGTAGGGATTACTAAGGGGATTTCTTTTTATCACTAGGGAAATATGGCTGCAGCTATTATATCTTAAAAAAATAAATCTTAGGCATAGCCTGACAGTGAGGAATGAATTTATATTCCTCTCCAGAAGAGGTTTCCTTATAACCCAAAGACGTTTTTTAAAAGTATTTTAATTTGACAAGAACCATAGTAAAATAAAACCCAGAGGAGTTAAATCCACCTGTGAATGTAGTTTACCAATAGAGACATTATCAAATATCAAAATATAGTTTAGAAAGCACAGTACTTGGGAAGTAGTGATGTTGTAGCACCTTGTCATTCTTCTTTTTCAGCTTCCAACAGCAATTGTACATAAATACAGGTGTCTTTATAACCTGTCACTCTGGTCCTGCCTCTACATCTGTATCCATTTCCTGCTTGCTGTCAGCCTGGGGTCACTCGCAGCCCTCAGGAGGCTGCCTCTTCTCACACCTGGCTGTTTGCGTTCTTCCAGGCAGCATGCTTCATCTTTTAAATGGCTCACCTGATCTGGTCAGGTTAATCCAGGATAATCTTCCTTTCGATTAACTCAAAGTCAACTGATTAGTAACCTAATCCAGGGAATGCCATCCTTTTGTATTCACTGATCCTGCACACACTCAGGGGAGGAAATTCCACAGGTGTGTACACCAGAGTGCAGGAACCTTGGGGGCCACCTTCAATTCTGCCCATCACAGATGGGTGCCAGGTTTGGCTCAGCATGGGTTATGAGTCTGGAGATTATACTTTGTTACCAGAACAAGTAGGAGCCCTCGTACATACTGGTCAAACAGAAAGCAAGAGCTATAACAGTTACCAAAGCCTAAGAAGGTTATGTCCTCTCTGATCGTTTGTGGATTTAATATGATAAATCGGTTTGTAAGTTTTACATGGCCCCACTTAATTATGCAAGTCACAGTATGAACTCTAGTAGAGCACAAATTAGACCTTTGAAACAAAACATTCTTAATTAGAAAGGAAGGCGATTTAGCTTCTAAATTCAGTTAATGTATTAACTCAATAAGACAAAACATTATGTGATCGCTGGAATAGGTGCCCTCAAAGAACTTATAATTTTGTGACATGGGTATGTATCTAAGCATTGTCAGCAGTACAAGGCTGGATGAAGTCAGTGCTAAAGTAAAGTGAGATCTTGTGGACCTCAGATGAGCAAGTGATTAATTCAAACTGAGTTAATTCTCGTAGCTGTGGGGGCATTTGTGCTGAGGCTGGGAGCAGAGCAGGGTAACAAATTTAATGCTCACTACAACTTGATGTGCAGAGAAGATGTACTTTCTTTAATTCATCTATAAATAATACAGTCTTCTTCCCAAGTCCTTCACCCTGTCGTTAGTGAAGGGGAAAAAAAATACTTATGAGTGAATGTCCAATCAGGTTTCCAGGTCTGTTTGATATGTTAAACAAATTGTCTCTTTAGAAAGAGTTCAGTCTCTTGTACAAAAATGATCACGAAAAAAAAATGCCTAGCATCTCAGATTTCTACCACCACCTCCAAGATATTCTCCAAGATGGTGTCCAGATGTGTGGGTGAAGGGGTATGGCTCTTTCAGTCTCTTTGTGGAGAAGATGGGTTGACGCCCTTGTGTCATGGTATTCTCTGACTCCTCTGTCCACTGAGAATTGTCCCTTCTTCATCTCTTTCTTGTTTGTGCTGCTGGCTTTGGGGATGGCTGATGGTATTCTTGACTTTTGGGCCTCTTTTGGCTTCACTGGAGCATGGAGCTTCTGGCTGACTCAACCTTACATTGTCTCCCCTGGTACTGTGGACACCTCTGCAGGCTGGCGGTGACTTCCATCAAGACTCGGCTTCAATGGTTTGCTTTATAGCCCTAGCGACAGAGCTGCCTTTCTCTTGCTATAGCACCCCTGTTGGAAGCCTCCCAGTCAGATCCTTAGCAGCTTGTGGTCTGTCTCTACCACCCAAAAATCAAGTGTGGCTCAGGAATGCTAAGACTCAGGTCTTCCTTCTACCTGTTCTTGTGACACACTATGTCCTCAAACTGATGTGGGAAATGGCAAAAAAGACCATCTTCTTCCATTACCAAATGCCATTTTTCATTTTCCTATCTAGTTAACTCCACTCGTTGGGCTTTGGCCTAGAGTGAACAAAATTGGGACCCAATTTTGCTCTTCTTCTCTTCTCTTTTCTCCTTCTCATTATTTCCTAGAGCCTAAAAAAAACGGTGGGTTTATATCTATTCCTCTGCTTGTCTGGATCTTCCTTATATAAAACCCTAACATAAAGAAACTAGATTGCTCTTGATATGTTAAATGAGAAGAAAAATAATTTCAATTATATTTTCTCAAGAAAATAGCCTGGCTTGTAAGGCAATTGTTTTGCAACAACATTGATTTTTTTTTGTTTAAATGTCAGAAGCAAAAAGTTACCTTTCTCCCCTCTTCCTCCCGTTCCTACACTCCTAATATGCTCCCTCTTCTACCTCCAAACAGATGGATGCACTAGAACAACTGGGATAAAAGTCAAAAAGAGTCAAAGTGAAAAGAAGAAAAGCATATTAATGTTTTTAAAAATCTTTTCAAAGAAGGTTAAATAGTATTTCAACTAGCAGTGTATCTAGGTCAAGAGAACAGAATGAACAAACACATGGGGGAAGATTTTCAATGAATATGATACACAATAAACATGATGGGATTGTGCTGTTTTGGTTCTTTTAATCCCTTCAGATGCACCACTAAAAATCATAATATTTACAGTATAGTTTGAACACAAAAATTGTTACTTATTTTTGTAGTAGAATGAGAATTCGTGATATATTTGTTGAACACTGAAATATAACAGAGAATGACATCTGGAAGATGCTTTGGGGCTAACTGTGGAGAGCTTATTCCCTCAGATGAATGACTGTTGGTTCTGAGCAAGCCCCAAATCCTCTAACTTTTTCATTTTATTTTCATGATTTTTTTGAGGGGGAGAGGAATGCAAGAGAAAGCCTGACTTATTTAAGCTTGTGGTTCTGATTTACAAGTTGCAAGTTCAACATACAATGCCATGCATTTTTAGAAGAACTGCAACATACTTAAGGAGTAAAGGCTGATGTAGTTTATCTTGCCCTTTAGAGCAAACCTTATCCGATGTCATTAGAAAGAAGTCTGCCTTTAGATAATTGTGCTTTTCACAAGATAAATTTCATGCTAGATAGGAAAGCACTACATTGTCCTTCCCATCCCTTCTTCTGATATATCTTTATTTGCAGAGTTTAAAGTAAGGCTATTAGAGTAGCTTTCTTACCTGATTGTCTCCTTCTCTGACAGCTTCTGAGTTCTATGAAGGGTGGGGCTAATTTTCTCTGTATTTCCATGCCCTCTCACCCCCGCCGTTCCTAGCCTAGTCTTTTTTTTTTTTTCCCACCTGCAGGGTATTTAGAATCTATTTGATCAATTAATTTGGATGAATTAACTTTCCAGAGTTTATTTGTACAGGATCTTTCTTCTCTCTCAATGTGGCAGATTAAACACTCATTCTAATGGAGGGATCATTGCTCTAAATCATACCTTAAGAATTCTTATTTTTGAGGAGTAGGGAGAATTGTTTTTTAAAATATGATTCACATTCTATTGAACATCCTTAATTATAACATTATTTCATCCTTTGAGGCTTGATTTCCCTTTTGGAAGAAAGCAAGTCTTTCAGATCCAAGTTGGTGGCTAAGGTAGGTGATCAGGATGCGTGGTCCTCTTTCCAGCTAAAATAATCAATGTGATCTCCTTGAGGCCGTATTAAATAATTTTTTTAGTCACTTCCGTAGTACTTAAGAGTGAGATAGCTTACCAAGCCTCTCAATATTTCCACATGCACTTGAAAGGAAATCTCTGCCGATAAGAAAGGTGGAGTTCCCACTCAAAGTGTTTTTTCAATAAATTAGCGCTTAACTATGTCCCAGACACTATGCTAAGTACTTTATACATATTACGTTATTCAGTAGTATCATCCAATATTTACACTCAAGGTAGCTGAGCCATAGAAATAAAGCAAACTTAAAACTATTTCTAATTTTCTTCAGTGAGTATGTGTGCATGTGTGTACACACACACACGTACACGTAAGCCTCTTATGCACATTTCTTACCACTGTGCCCTTGTAATAAAAATCTAAGTCTTCACAGAATTTTACCCGCAAAGAAATGGGTAACATACCATTCTTGAGAGACCCTCCAAGCTCCCTAAGTGATGTCCCAAACATTCAGCCATCCCAGGGTTTTTTCCCTTGCCCATTGATGGGATAAAGAAATTTAGACAAATGGCAGTGTCTTAGCAATAATAGTTATTTATCTGAAGCCATTACTGATGCTAGTCAGGGAAAATGTAATTCATGACACACCTGAAGTTGTTAGCAATTTTGGGCTGAAATCTGTAATTAATCAAAGCTTTCTGGGTCTTACCCAGCTTCTTTTAACTTTTGCATTCAAAATAGAATGCAAGGCCATACAGCCGTGTTTATGTGAATGCCTCAACATCAAATACATTAATTTGACTAAACCTTAATCCATTGTTTTCTTTGTCCAAAATGCAGTTAATGAGAATAAAATTTATTGAGCACAAATTTTATAGCCATCAACCATGTGAATCTTGGCAAACTGCTAGTATTTTAGGGTGTTTTATATCTCCCTGCCTGACCAACGTTTAATGGTTTGCTGCTCACATTCAACATAAAATCTAAAATATTTTAGAAAGGTTTAAATGCATGGCTGAATTACCTTCAGTAAATAAAGGTAGATGTAGGCAAATTTAAGACTAACTTATACAAAAGAATTAAGACTATCCATGACACCTCCTTCAAGTGGTCTTCCCTCTCAGTACTCTGACTCCCACCTTATTTAGCTCCTCTTCAAACATAGGAGATTATTCTGATCACCCAACCTTTAGGGCCCAGGCTCCAACAGAGGAAATCACAGAAAATTAAATACATTTTAATCTTCTTATTTTGAAAATTCTTGTAATCTAAGCTGAAGGGCTGCTAATTTAATTTTAGTTTCTGTGGCAAAGCCTTTGGAATTCTAGAAATCCAAAAATTTAGAAGGGTATTAAGTTGGAGATGTGTGCTTGTTTCTTGAAAACTTTGTGGCCTGTGGCTTTCAAAATGAGGATCAGTACATGACGTGGCAGAAAGGAAAGCATCAGACAGAAAGACTGGCCGCCAGAGTCATCCTCCCAGATGAAGTTCACAGGCTCTCACTTTCAGCAATTCCCTTCATTGCTCTGGGCCTCAGTTTCCCCATCGGTGAAATGAGACATTTAGCCCAAATGATTTCTGAAAGACTTTTAACTCATGTTAATAGTCAATGTTAGAAAGAGGGGATTCTGGACTTGGGGCGGTTGACACAGTAGAGAAGTGTAGTGTAGTGAAGACACAGTTGAGTGGGCCTGTGATTGTGCTCCTTGGTATTTCACATTTCAGAAACCTTTGGGGTGGGGCACTTCATTAGTAGTTTGGGCGGCAGTTTATTTCACTGGGTTCAACCTAGCGTGGTCTGCTTGCAAGAGGAAGCAGGAGTGGGAATTTTTCAACAACCTCTATTGTCTAATCAGGATCCTGTGCCCATATATTCATAGCAACTAATACAGGGTCATGCATTTAAAATAAACTTACTCATACTACAAGAATCCATTGAGAGCAACAGTTAAAATAGATGATCTTATGGTTTCTGCCTGTAGTGGCAATATGTGCCACAGAAGGAGGACCAGCTGGCGACCTTGAAGAGGTCACATTTCCTCTAAACATGTCCACCCTCTCTTTCTGAGGGCATAGATACCAATAGTGATAGGAAATATGTATTTCCTAAGCACTTACTCTGTACCAGGCATCCAGCATCTGTAAGAGAGTACAGTGTGAAGTCAGTCTCTCTGGGTTCAAGTCCTGCCTCTACTCTTACTAACTCTGAAACCCTGGGCAATCCATTTCATTTCTCCAAGCTTGACTTTCCACATCTTAAATTCCTCTTTGTCTTTATTCTTACTTGGCAATTTGCGGAATCTTGAGCAAGTTTTTTAATATTTCTGAGCCTTAGATAACCCACCTGTGAAAGGGAAGCCATGATAATACCTGAATCTCAGGGTTGCCATGAGCACCAACTAAACATAATTCATATGAAAATACTTTGAAAACCATTCAGCAATATGGAGAGATGAGACATTGTCGTGTATAAATTTACAGCATATAGTCGAGACATGACTGAAAAAATCATTTCACAAAAAGGAGTATTTATAACAAAACACTTATTTGGCATGCAGTCATTAAGAGAATTGAGATTCAGTTTCCATTTTCAGAGTTCAATTTACGTATGTTCAAAGAAAGACTGATTGATGGAAAAATGTGATTTTCTCAGTCTCAAGCCGTCTACATTTCCCCACCGTCCCTTAGTGCTTCTTGATCGATTAAAAACAAGGGGTCAGGTTATAGCTCGAAATGAAATGATTCTGTGCCGTGTACAAACGCTTTTTGCTTGTAGGCAGGCCGACGTGCTCAGAAGTGCTTGACATGATTTCATGCCCATTAACAAAGCGAGAGGAACAACTATGTTATCACAACCACAGGTTTTCTGCCCGTCTGTTTCGTGTTCAAATGAATGACGCTCATGTTTCTCAGGGACATAATTTTATATGGGCTTATAATTATCATTTCAAAATGTTTACTTGCCCTCCTCCCCTCCACCATCTACTCCCATGTCTATCTTTCTGTGAGGTTCTAATATAGGGAGACACAAGGGACTAACACAACAAAACTTGAGATATATTATCCTTGACCTCAAGATGCTTGCAACCTAAATGGGAGAGGAGGCCTAACCGTTTCTTCCCCTCTCCTGTGCCCTCCTCTTCCTCATATTATCTTCCATTGTATAGCACATTTTACCAGATATTTTCATGTATATTACATTACTTAAGACTCTCAACTGCCCTGAGATGTAGGCAGAGCATGAATTATTGACTTTCGTTTAAAGTCTGGAAAACTGAAGCTCAGAAGTGATTTGGCCCACATCACAGAACCAATAATTCTCAGAGACTGGTCACTTCCCAGCTCAGTCCCCTCCTAATGCCAGTGCTTCTTGATTTTACCACACCTGCCATGCACATACTTGGGAAAACAATTCTTAGAAAAGACGGCAACCACCAATGAGTGCCACTGGGAAGTGGACTAGAAGTTCAGAGGAGAAAAGAGTACCCAGCCTTGTCCTAGGTATAGCGGGGCACATAAGAGAAGGTGATTTGGCCTGTCATTTAGAGAGCGTTTATTACAACAGAGGAGCCAAGATGCACACATATGAACCAATGAGCTGTTGCAAGCCTGAAGTCAAGTGGTCATTGATACTGATGCAGCTTAGTCTTGATATATTTCAAAAAATTTTTTTTGAACAGGAGGCAAATATTTCTAGTAGGTACAACTTATCTGCAAATATTCATACAGAAAATACATGTTTTTTTAAATGTAGATTAGCTTGTATCCTAGCAATCTCTGTTTAGGTTTTATCTAACAAGAGTAGAACTAAAAATAAATCATATGTCATTAGATAATCTCACAGTACATCCATTAATATCCCTTCCTGATAAAAAGCAATGAAATTGTGGTTTGAGCTGTGTTAAGAACATTACATGAAAAATGAGAGAGAATAAAGACAGATTAGAACATAATTGCAGGGGCTGGAATTCAGCCAGGTCCTTTTAATCCTTGCCAAGTCATAGACAGCCCCTCTCCAGGTGAACGTGGAGAATGAGTACTTCAGTCTCAGAATGCCACCTCCCATGTAGCCAGACTCCATACAGCAATATCGGGGAAAATATTGGATCATAAAAGACCACCGAATGCAAGGGGAAAAGTTAAGTGAAAGGCTGAGTGGAAAATGGGAAAAATAATGCTGATCACTTCTGTATCTATAATACAGAGAGTGTTAGTATAGAAGAGAGTGTTGTGTTTTTTTCCAACTTCAGTCAGAACTACTAACTTTCTCTCTCCAGATCTGGCTTAAATCCTTGGTGAATTCCCAAACAGGGTGTGAATTTATCACTCAATATTGGGAGCATCTGGGATTTTTTATTTCATTAAAATGATTCTTTTTTCCCCACAACAGATGTTCCATGGAGCAAGGTTTATATATTATCAGTGAAAAGCGATTCCCCAAAAGGGAACCTTTTATCACTGGCTCTAACTTAGAGGGGAGCATGTACTTTATTTTGGAGGCTGCCTTGTGGAGAAAACAGACAAGGGTTGAACTTGGAGACAGGCTGACAAGTGCTTAGCACCCAGGTTGCAGCTGGGCCTCCAGGATGGAAAGACAGAACACAGCTTATTTCAGCTGATGCATTTGGGGTTTGCTCATCTGTAAAAATGGAGGAAATATAAGTAGTGATCTGACTGGGTTATTGTCAAGATAAAACGAGATAATGCCTAGAAAGCATCATCACTTAACCTGATATGTTGTAAACCCTCAATAAATGTTAACTAGTAGTGTGTCAAGCCTGCCTAATAACTAGATTCAAAAATATTTCTGTAGAAAATAAATACGTTATTGCTATATATTTTCTGTTCTATATAGCAGTACCATATGGCTTTGTCCTTTTGCTTGTTTCATTCATTCTGGATCAACTGGCTAGTAATTTGTCTACCTGCCCATCCCTCCTATTATATTATGAATGTTTCAAGAACTAGGTGTGTTCCTGTTGTCTCTGTACTCCTAGTGCCTAGCACAGAGCTCGGCGCTCGCTAGTTCTCAGTGTACACAAGTTTAACTGACTTAAAAGCAGCAATTCTTTGCTTCTTAGTAAAACTTGTTTTGGGAAATATGCCAAGACTTGAATAATACCATCTGATCTGATGTTGAACTTGCAAGGGAAATAGACCAGAATGGCACCCTTTCTCTGCCTACACGGAGTCTTACTTAAAGATCTAAGGTTAAGTGAAGGTCAAATAAAGGGGGAGAACTGGGAGGAAGAGGAAGGAAAAAGGGACACCGTGGGGGTTAAAGTGTAAGGATTGCCCCAAAGAGTGCATTTTGCCCAAGACAGCTTCCCACTCACCTCTCCTCCTCTAACCCCATGGCCACCCACTCCCTGCCCCCTCCAAATATGGCAGCTGACTCAACTTTTGAAAAACAGTGGCTTGATATTCATCAAATTTGAGAAATCTTGGCTACTGACTTTAGATTTTTGAACGAAATAGGCACAACAGTCTTAGCAACATCTTGTGTTGGGATATATTTGGAAGCCATAATGAATGTTTCCTCATTGGTTTTCTGCATTGGCAGTCAAGCAGATAACTAAGGTTTCCTATCGCTCGCTCTTATTTTTTTCAGTATTCAAAAACAACAGTTTCACCTCTGTGAATAAACGTGTATAAGAAATTCTTGTATGCTAGCTGAAAAATGTAAATTCTTGCTAGGATATCTTATTCCAAAACATAAAAATACCTGCTGCTCTACAGTCTAATATATCATGTCTTAAACATTCTCACTGGTTTGTGGTTGAGATGGGCAAAAATACTCCACAGGAACCAAAGCAGTAGCACAGAACACCTTTGTGTGTGTGTGTGTAAATGATGCAAAATACATTTCTAATGTGGAAAATGGAGAAATATAGGCTGGAAATACAGCATGGCCAAACTAATTGTAACACAGTTGAGGTTTTTTTTACATTATTAAACATACTCTTTGGTGGGTGGATGAAAAAGTAGACTAATAAAATTGTGATCGTTGGTGTGTGAGCAGCTCTCAATGTGCATCCATTAGACCAGAGTATAGTTGTTGTTTCTTTCCGGTCAGATCTGTTTCAGGTTCTAAGTCCTCCACATACACGTGCATTTTAAAGCCCATAAACCTCAGCTTCTTCATCTATATAATGGAGATATTTCTAGTGCTTGCCTCAAGCAGCTATTTATGACAACTAAATATGATAATATATGTAAAATCCTTAGAACAACACAGGAGATATAGTAGTGGCTTAATAATGGCTTAATAAGTAATTGTTTAAATATCATTTATACGCTATTTACTGAGTGCCATCTCTAACCACAAGAATCTTAACATATTTAGTGTATTTTTCTCAAAGACAATAAGGGTTTGTTCACATATTTATTTATTTAAATATATGTGTATGTGTTTGTATATTTACACAGAAATATAGAAAGTGGAAGGTCTAATCTTTTCCAACAAGCCCAGAGATAACAATTTTTGTACGCATATATTTTAACTGACATTTTATTATGAACATTTCAAAAACCCATAAAAGTACAAAAATTGTACAATGAACACCAATTACCAACACATAGCTTTCACAATTAACATTTTATTATATTTGCTTTACCACATTTCAATCAATTCATCCATCCATCAATCCATCTTATTTTTGCTAACAGCTTTATTGAGATATAATTTATGTACTATAATATCCACTTGTTTTAAATGTACGATTTAATGATTTTTAGTAATTTACAGAGTGTGCAACCATCACCACATTCCAGTTGTAGAACATTCTCATCATTCCCCAAAAGATTCCTCATGCCCATTTGCAGTCATTCTCTCTTCTCACCCTCAGTCCCAGGCAACTACTAATCTACTTTGTTTCTATAGATTTTAAAGGCCCTAAGTTTTAACCAATATAACAAGTCTTCATGGGGTGCTCCTATCCTATGACTCCCAGGATTGAAAAGATCTTGAAGAAACTGTCCCAAACTAGAGGGACCTAATTTTTTTCATGAAGCAGAAGTTAGATGGCACAGAAAAATCTCTCTGTAATTTTTTTTAACTTTATGCTCACTCTGATTCCTTATGCCTAGAGCACTAAATCATTCCCATTTTATTGATGAGAAATAATGAGGCAATCAAGAGGAGGAGGGAAGACTGGAAGTGGCTGGAAAACCATGATAGTAGTGGAATCAAGCCAGGAGACCCCTTCTGTCCATCACTCTGCTCACTGCTCCAAGGCTGGCTTTGCTGAATATCACTGTACCTCCATGGAACAGTGGAATGGGATGGGGGAATATGTACAGATTATCCAGTGGTGATTGCTTGAATAGATTCCGCACTATGGCATTTGAGAGTGAAATCAAAGAACAGCAATGGCAGGTGTTTGGAAACTGCATTCTGTATTGGCCTCCTACAGAAAGGAGCTAGATGCCGGCTTCGCGGGTGATGAGGGACGTTGCTTCTATGGCAGGCATCCAAGCAAACAGATTTAGGTTTGTTTCACATCAAATCCCCTAAATATATATATGGGGGTGGGAGCAATAGGAATGCAACCTTCGCATGTTGAGTATCTTCTCTTTTGGAGATAAAATTGTCAATGTTAACCTAAAGGAGAGTGTTTAGAATTCATCCATTCTGGGTGTGATGAAAGTATAAAAAACCACCAGTCCTTCCAAATGCTGTGCAGCCGCTGTTCCCACTTTTCTATTTCCAAAAAGATTGGCTCCTGACTCATTCACAAGTGACACTGCTCTGGGTTCCCTTTCACGACTTTTGCACGGCCCACCCAAGCTCTGCTTGGCTTTCCAAGATGGAGTCATCTCTGCCCACATTTTTCACTAACAGGTTAATTTCTCCCGTACTTTATTTTCAGCCTTGGGGAGCTAACAAAAAGAAAAACTCAATACAAAACAAACAAACAAACACAGCATAAGTGATGTTTGCAGTAAATGTACTCAGATTTCCTCTGACTACTCAGTGCCTGAAAATGACATGGTTGAAGGCAAAGTGGCAGAGCAGGTCACTTTTTTTTTTTTTTTTTTTTTTTGGTGAGGAAGATTGGCCACCAGCCTACATCGCTGCCAATTTTCTGGGCCACTGAAGTGGAGCGCGTGATCTTAACCACTATGCAACCAGGTCGGCCTCCAGAACAGGTCACTTTTAATTCAAGACATGTAGCTTGAATGTCTCTTTGCTGCAAGTTGCTTTGAATTCCTGGTGGTGTTGATGCTCAGTAAACACCCTTGAGTGAGTGAATGAGGAGTACAGAGGAATACTCTATTGTCTCGAATAAACATTTTAACATTCCTGATTTCCTGCCTCCTCACAAATGTGCACACACGTGCATGTGCACATACACACACACACACACATTCCCTGGAGTTTTGAAGGTCTTACTCTTAGAGGCCAATATGCATTTTCATCTCAGTTCAAGGGGAAGGGGCTATTTGCTGCTTCTGTCAGGGTCATAAGTATTTTACTGCCTCAAATAGGGCAACTTAGTAGAGAGACTTTAGGTTCAGTTACTTAGGTAGAAATAATATGTTATTCAAATCAAAATAAGTGAATTATTTTGAGTTAAACACTTCCCCCTTCCATACTGCACCACATTAGTCATAGAAAGCAGTTTAGAGATCACATCCTTATGGACGGGGCTCTTCAGAAGTAATTACGTTGTCTCTATTATGTTGATAGCACCTCTAACCTACCAGTTATGAAACTGTGGGCATGTTGTTTAAATTTTTTGGAGCGCCAACCTTCTCATCTGTAAATATATATATGATTCTAAGAAACAGTTGGTATTGTGAGGATTAAATGCTGCTTTATAGGTTAGTACTTAGCTAAAATAAATAACAACTGCTGGAAATAGAGACCTTTGTGTCTATGGAATATCTGTTTCCATTTTTCCCAGAAAGCGGGGAGTCCTTATGATCTGATGGTGCTGATCCTACCCTCACTCTGTAGATGAAGCCTGCCTGGCCAATCAAAGCTTCCTTTGACCCATAGTAGCTGTGAGACTCAGACCTGGGACGTTTGTATATATGTTGGCAAAGAGAAACTGTCTTTCAGCTGGACTTAAAGCTGTGAGGGTATAAACCTGGAGTTTCCAAGAACCACTACACATACTGAAACTTCTTGAGAGTGAGGATAAATCAAAGAAAAGTAGAGCTGAGGTGTGACAAAGAGAAAGATGGAATCCTTATCACATGGGTTGAGTATATTATAGCCATCTCTAAAACTAGAACCATTCCAGGCCTTTTCCATTAAGAGCACCATAAATTCCCGTATTTGTTTAAGTTGGTTTGAGTTGGGTTTTTGGCATCTGCAACTGGGAGTTTTGATTAACAAACTGCTGTAGTAAAACCACCACTACACCACCCTCCTCTGCTAATCTATCCTTGTTGTATGAGGTTGATGCTCAATAAAGACCGAACACCTGAAAGCTCGTAGTTAAGCAGAATAGAACCAAGGGGAAGGGTCACTTTACGAGAAAGATGGGAATTCTAGAGCCACTTAATTATTCACACCTCTAACTCCTCAGGTCATATTGGGTAATATTCTAAGCTTTTTATTTGCTATTCTAACAAGAAAGATTATTTTGGTTATAGGTTGATTTCAATAATTTATACTTTTAAAAAATATATTTCCACAAACCAGCTCATTCAGAATGAAATTATAAATTACTATTATTAGTGGAATTAGATATGGCATTCTTATATAGACCAAATACTGGGCTAAGTCCACTGAAAATCACTGCCTTTCATTATTTGATAATGTACTCTCTGACAAAGTTATACTGACAACAAGATATGCTGAAAGAAAATAGTAATGGACCCAACCTACTCAGGAGACTGATATTATCTAGCCAAGTACGTGGTGGGAAAAATGATAGAGTGGAGTTGTCGAAATCATCTCTATTGCACTGAATTTTTAAATTGCAGTCTTTCATATTGAGTGAGTTAATATTAGTCATGGGAAAATGTACATTTTAAAGTCGATTTTAATTATTCCTGAAACTAAGTGTCCATTAGACTGACCCTGTCTGGTCACAAAAACGTGGCTTCATGGAAGGACATTCCTTAAACAACTTTCTTGGACCTCCCAGCTGAGTTATGTTGGGAAAGTAACACCTTCTCATGAGATCATGATCATGGAATCCTTTGTGGAGGATTATTGACAGCACATCAATAGGAGCTCATAAAACGTGTGCTGGAATTAATATGGCCTCAACAGGAATCTGAGATGACTTAGTTGCTCTAATCAAAATGAGATTGTGTTTACTAAACAGTAAACCATTGAATAATATCACAAACATGTTAGCATTGTAAGACAGGATATATAACATAGACTATTGATCCTCAAGCAGATAATAGACTCCCAGTTGGTTTGTTTTAAATGATACTCACGCATCAGGTGAAAATGGAAAACTAGGTATGTATGTATTCATACATGTGCTCATGAATGTGACTCATGACATTCTGGCAGTGATACATCTTAGAGGCAGATTATATCATAATAATAAGCATCTAATTGGGATCTTTATTTTTCTTACCTACCCATTGTTTTTTTTTCGCTTTAAAACTTTTCTTTGTTGGTTTTTGTTCAATTGCAAATATATTCCTTTCTCATTGTAAAAAAGTAAAAGTCTATACAAAGATATCAAATTAGTCAGGATCCAATTAGAAAAGAGAAGCCATACAGGAATTGGAATAGGAAGTTTAATACAAAGTTTTATAAACTCTAATAGGAGATTATAGTATCAAGGGATTGGCTACTAAGAATTAAAGAGAACCCTAAATAATATCGGAATAACAGATATAAAGAGCAGTGACTACCCTTACGACTGAGATTGAGCACTCTAGGAGAACCTTCGTCCCCTTGGCTTAGACCTTGTTGAGTTTCATGGACCTTTTTAATTTTACCAGCTATTTTTCCTTGTTGGTTACATGCACTGGGTAGAGGAGAAATTCAGGATTTTCTCTGAAGAGGAATTGGTCAGGCAGCGAGAGTGTACCACTAGTTAACACGTTTCCTTCAGGTGAATCGTCTGGAAATGAAGCTTTAATCTTGCGTGTGTAATACATTGTGTGATCCACTAATTCAGCTAATTTTTGAAAATTTCATTTTTCTGATGATGACAACTTGGTAGGGGGTTAAATGAGACTGTTTAATCAAATGCTGGCAGAAAGTGACTAAATACCAAAGGGAAGAGTGGAATTGTTTTGTTAATCCCTTCCTTTGCCAAATTGATGGCTGATAATTAAATATTTTGTAGTATCTTAGAAACAAGGACATTTCAGACAACTGTACTATTAAATCCATTTTTTCTGTCTTCTCTCCATGGCCCTAATCAATACATACCTAATTTTATAAGAGAAAATTTACAGCGAAGGAAAATGTTATCTTATTAATGAGTATTTAAATCTACAGATTAAGCTTAGTTTGCCTTAGATAGATATTTAAATTTGAAACATGAAATTAATGGTCTATGGAGTTCTTTTGGGGTGAAAACTTAAGACATATCCTATTTTTTTCTTTTGTAAGGATTTATTTAGGCTAATTTCCAAGGTTTTCCCCAGATGTAAATACCTTAGCTAAACATTGCCTTTTGCTTATTAAATTTTTGCTGGAGAGTGATTTTGAGAGTCATAGACTTGAATCAGGGTAGGGATGTGTATTTATACTTATTTGAACCAAATTAACTTTTATGGATACCTCGATCAAATGAGAAGTAAGGAATCCTCTTAGTTTTCCATTTCTCCTTTTTATCTCAGTTTCCATTTGTCAAGAAATTAGTATTAATAAATATAATAAAGAAAGTAAGGGCCAAGAATTAGTACAGTGCGGATTTAAGCTGATGTTAGAAAGTTTATCAATAAGGCATTAGAACTCAGGAGTCCTGAATCTAAACTCAGACAGTTATTTATAATTAAGATGCTTGAGTTTCCATTTCTCAGTTGTGCTGAATTTCCAACTTATGGTAAAACAGATGACATTCTTTCTTCTGTAATGTTCAGTAAGAGGATATTTTTTTCCAGGCTTCCACTCTTTACCCAGGAGAGGCATCTGAAATTCTCTGTGATTTATATCCCCCTCTCCCTGCCCCAGCCCCACATAAAAAACAGTAACCATGATGATGATATTACTAGTATTTGAATATGAGTCCATGCTCTTAGACAGTTCTCAAGTCATACGTAGAAGAGTTCAAGTAGCATTTTATATCTTCTAATCTCTCAGAGACTTAGCTGCCAAAACAATTAGCAGGTTTAGTCAGGGGGAAAGAAACAGTCCATCTGCTTCTTTTGTGCCATTTAGAGCAGCCAACTGATCTACCGAATCCCTCAGACAATTAGTCAGAACCATTTGCAGGCCCCATGTCCCAGTGACAACCTCATTGACACATTCATAGATGAGAAGACAGATGGTTTCATTGGAAATGTACTTGCCTTTTAAATACATAATAGCACCTTATAAATAAATAGTGCTTTACCGCTAACAGGCTTTCTGCTTTCTGAAATATAATGCCCACAGCAGCTCTTTTGTAAAACGGGTGATTTTACAAACGAGGCAACAGAGTATTACAGATATAAAGTGATTGCCCAAGTTTGTGCATGAACTGGGATTAGAACTTCCCATCTTTTGACTGCAGTCCAGTGCTCTCTCTACTGTGCTTTTAGAAACGAAGGAGGGAATGGGATGCTCTTGGATATTTTACGCCAAAGGGTCCAGGAATACTCACATCCTCTCTTCAACGATCCCACCCCACTTTATGGTGCCCCCATAAGAGGCAGATGAACAGAGGAAGTTGCTTAAGACCACAATAGCACTTCATGTGAGGCTGAGCATGTACAAAATAGCAAGTCAGAACTCTTATAAATTAGGGGCAAAGGGGATTTTTCCCTTTCTCTTCAACACGAAGGCAAGTCTTGCCTTGCCCACTGGTATGCAGGGACCATTCTGTGCCAGACGTATATGTCCTGGAATCTGAGCCGTCAGGTGTTTATCACTCTTCTTTGGAAAGAAGCAAGGTAGAACGAGTAAGGAGAGGAAAAGTCTTGGTTGTATCCCTCCTTTAGAGTTCAACGTGCCTTCTGAAGCTGCTGTATGTTTTTACAAAGACCTTTTTCCAAAGAACTCATGGACAGTCTCTTATTGATTTGAACTACCAGGGAAAAAGGCAGAGATGCCTCTGTTTCTCAGTCTAGGCTTTGTTGCAGAGAGACAGAGAGCAACTTAGCCATGGACACAGCATTGTAAGAAGTATTAAATAATTCTGAGTTTTGGCCACACTTATCTCTGCCAAAGAAAGCTTTGAGACTATAAAATCAGCTCTGATGTCCATATTCTCATATTTTTCTTTGATTAAGAGGGAGAAAAAAATCTCCACAGATATAAACCATCTTGCTTGCCTATTTAAAACTAGAGTATGAAATTTTTATGTCTTCACAATGCTTAGGTCAATAATCAGAGGTGTAAGGAAAAAGTTGGATTTGCAAAATAATACTTATGTTTTTCATAAAATTGCCAATTAAAATAGTTATTCTATCTAAAAGTTTTGCTACTTGGTCCTATCGGAAAGAGCACAAAATAAGTGAACTCTCTTTATTACAGATTTAAATAGAAGAAAAAGAATGCAGTAGTTGCTTGGTGATCTTCTCTGCTATTTTTCCAGATAGCCTGAGATGGCACAATTCTCTTCTGAGGATATTTTTGGACAAATAATATGATTTCACTGGGATTTTGTTTTTAAGGCTCTCTGGATTCAGTATGTAATGGAAGAAACTAAATTGAGAAGTCCATCTTTTCATGGCTTTTAAAGAATTTTTTTCAGCTTACAAATGAATTAGTGCAAAGAGAAATTAGCACTTTAGAGTGAAACACAGAACAGGACCCTAAACTCCAAATAAATGTGCTTTTCCAAGGATGTAATAAGTCTTCTCCCATCATTGCTTGGGTGGGATGTTGTTGCATCTTAATTTCCTATGAACTGATCATTATACTTCCTTATGACTCTTTCTAGGAGAATGACCCAATTTTACTCCTCTTTGGGGGGCAACAGCTAGGTAAATATATGAATGGGCAGAGGAAAGAACATGGCAGACACATGGGCATCACACTCAATTTAATGCTTGATTCAAAGGTTTTATATATCCCTCCCCAGCAGAAATGATAACCCAAAAAGTCCAATTAATTTTGGAGCCAAAGCTAAAAGCAGGACCAACAGGAAGCATAGGGTGAGAGGAAGACATAAAAAAATTGGTAATTGGAAAAGCCTGCAGCTTTGCAAATTAGCTGAGTAGTGCCACATAAAAATTTGGATGCAAAGATTTTGTTGTGCATTTTGTCATGTTAATTTTGTTTTTTTACGCTGTTAGCCCTGTTTTTCGGCCTGACCAACCCCTTGCTCTGCCTGAGTGTGCAGTAATACAGCCTAAGGCCAGGTCAATAGACCCGCAAGCTGGAGATACTTCTCAGGGCAGCAGGTGGGAGCTGGTAGGGGATTCTGTTAGCATGAACAGTTTAGGAGAATCTTTTGTTGAGGTTTCGTCCCAGCTCCTGCACTATCCTTAGTACCCCTATGACATAATGAACAGATAAGAAGGGTTTCTAATAAACCCCTCCATTCTTGCACACACACGAGAACTTCTCAAGCTGTCGCTGATACTTTAAAAAATTTGCACTGTTTAAATGTTCTTCTTAGACTCTTCTTTGCACGATTTGTTTAGATAGTAAATCCTTCTTTGCTTAAATATTAAAAATAGTGATATGTAAAGCAACCACCCTAAGTTATCACAAGTTCTAAATCAGTGGAGTCTAAATTAATGAGATTTACTGTACGTTAAGCGTAGTACATCTCTAGCGCTTGAGCCTAATGAGTTTTCACTCCTAGTAATTAGGTGTCATTTAATTATAGTTAGAATCTTTAATATTACCTAGTTTAATCACCATCTTAACTATTTTGGGAGTTGAAGTGATTTGCCTAACATCACAAATTTAGTTACAGAACTGAAAATGTGGTTTCTTTTTCCTATTTCAGTATTATTGGTGAGAATTAAGTGCAGACATTATTGTTATATAAACTGTAATTTTGATGTAGACTACATAAAGTATCTCTCGCTATATGCGTTGTATGTAACACTTAGCATTGGTGACTTAAACAACGATGTGAGATGTGTGTACATGTGCAATGGAAGAACTGTGATGAAATAAACTCCATTTTCTGTCTCCTATTTCCTAGGAAGCATTTTAGGCTGATGTTTACTCTCCTGAACAGCACTGGCACCAGTGAGCTTCAGGTTTCACTCTGGAACTTTATATAAAAGTAGAAGGCTTTGAGGGGCCGGCCAGGTGGCATAGCGGTTAAGTGCGTGGGCTCCGCTGCGGTGGCCCGGGGTTCGCCAGTTTGGATCCCAGGTGCGCACCGACGCACCCTCTTGTTAAGCCATGCTGTGGGGGCATCCCATGTAAAACAGAAGAAGATGGGTATGGATGTTAGCCCAGGGCCAATCTTCCTCAAGAGAAAAAGGGAGGATTGGCATCGGATGTTAGCTCAGGGCTAGTCCTCTTCACAAAAAAAAAAAAAAAAGTAGAGGCCTTTGAAAGTGCTTACCTAAAGATACTGAAATCAACATAGTTTTTTAACTTTTTTTTTTGAAATAATTATAGATTCACAGGAAGTTGTAACGAAATGTAGAGGGATGTGCCGTGCACCCTCCACCCAGCCTCCCCTAGTATTAACCTAGTGCTTCATGATAGTACAATATCAGTACCAAGAAATTGACACTGGTACAATCCACAGAGCTTATTCAGATTTCACCAGTTATACGTGCACTCATTTGTATGTGTGCGTGCATGCGTGTGTGTGTAGATCTAGGCAATTTCATCACATGGGTAGCTTCATGAACCACCACCACAATGAAGATACTTAATTTTAGCATTGTCACAAGGCTTCCTTGTGCTTCCACTTTATAGCCACACCCACCTCCTTCTTTGATCCCTGGCTCCTCACAAACACTAACCTGTTCTCTATTCTATAATTATGTTATTCCACAAGTGTTATATGAATGGAATCATACAGTATGTAACTTTTTGAGATTGACTTTTTCCATTCAGCATAATTTCCTTGAGGTTTATCTAGGGTGTTGTGTGTATCAATAGTTCATTCCTTTTTATTGCTGAGTAATATTCCGTAGTATGGATATACTACAGTTTGTTTAACCATTTACCTACTGAAGGATATTTGGGTAGTTTCCGGTTATTTGTTGTTATGAATAAAGATACTATGAATAAAGATAAATTTTCATTTCTCTGGGAAAAATACTCAAGTGTGCAATTTCTGGATCAGATGATAAGTCCATTTTTAGTTAGTTTTTTGTGTGTGTATGTGAGGAAGATCAGCCCTGTGCTAACATCTGCCAATTCTCCTCTTTTTTTTGCTGAGAAATACTGGCCCTGGGCTAACATCTGTGCCCATCTTCCTCCACTTTATATGGGACGCCACCACAGCATGGCTTGCCAAGCGGTACTTCGGTGCGCACCCGGGATCCGAACTGGCGAACCCCGGGCCGCCGCAGCGGAGCGCGTGCACTTAACCTCTTGTGCCACTGGGCTGGCCCCTCCATTTTAGTTTTTTAAAGGAACTGCCAAGCTATTTTCCAGAGTGGCTGTACCATTTTACATTCCCAACAGTAATGTATGAGTAATCCAGTTTCCCTGAATCATCGCCAGCATTTGGTGTGATCGTTATTTTTTATTTTAGCCATTCTGATAGGTATGTAGTGATATCTCCTTGTGGTTTTAATTTGCATTTCCCTAGTGACTAATGATGTTGAACATCTTTTCACGTGCTCATTTGCTTTAGGTATATCCTCTTCAGTGAAATATCCGTTCATGTCTTTTGCCCATTTTCTAACTAGGTTGTTTGTTTTTGAATGTTGAGTTTTGAGAGATCTTCATCTCTTCTAGTCACAGGTCCATTGTCGTATATGTGATTTGCAAATATATTCTTCCAGTCTCTAGTTTCTCTTTTCATCCTCTTCATGGAATCTTTTGCTGAGCAAAAGTTTTTAATTTTAACAAGGTCCAATTTATCAATTTTTCCTTTCATTGATTGCTCTTTTGATGTCAAGTCTAAGTACTCTTTGCCTAGTCTTAGGTCCTGAAGATTTTCTCCTATTTATTTTCTAGAAATTTCAGTGTTTCATGTTTTGGATTCAAGTCCATGATCCATTTTTAGTTAACTTTCATAAAAGGTATGAGGTTTATGTTCAGGCTCATTTGAATGTAGCTAAGGATGACTTTCCTTATTTATTGAGTCTCTAATTCCTTTAAAAAACCTTGATAGGCTATTTTCCCGGACATTAACCAGTAGTAATGATTTCTTTGTGATTTACATGTTACGCCCTCAATTTACATATATTTCTAATGTGCTTCTTTTCATTTCATGGAGACTTGATTAGATGTTGCATATTAAAGCAAAAGAGTCACCTAGCGCCATATGTTGCTTGGAAAGAAATTGGTTAGGGGGGTTTTACCATAGTTCTACTTTCTTTCGTAAACATTTGGTACTTGGTCACCTTTTGCAAATAGAAAATCTCATGGATAGAGCAAAAATCAGAAGATGAATTGCCTTGCTTCCTCTGCTGATTACTTGCTGAACGACCTTGAGCAGCCTTCAATTCTAAACTTGCCCACCTTGCGAGTGCAGATCACAAAGGAAATAAATGCTTTGCTCTCAGCTTTTGTTGTTTTCTTGTTTTGTGAAATGTATAAGCTGGTCTTTTGGAAGCAAGAGTAACTATGTGGGTCTTTTACAAGAGCCGAGAGAGGACCCATCTAGGGCAGCAGGCAAGACATAAGCATGGGTAAAAGTTAACGTGACACACAACGGTGTCCGGTAGTGGAAGCTCTCTGAGGATGGGGACTGTGTGTTTGGTTCTCTGCTCTACCTCCAGTCAGCAGCAATGTCTTGGCGCTTTCCTCAGTCTGTTATTTTGATTCCTGTTTCCACATCTCTACATAGAGCTTTTAGGGTAGTGAAATCAGCCACGTGTGCCTTGAAACCTCATACTCCCTCCTAAGGCAATGCTCCCATACCCCAGGCATCCGTTGCCTTCATTGTGCCCAAAAAACCTCCCAAGTGGTCCCAGCCTTCCTGGGGAAACAAAATTGAACCAAGAAAAAAAGAGTCTTTGATCATCTTGGTCAATCTGCTTTCTCTCCCTTGGTCTCAATGTTCTCTGTGTAGAAAGAGGAAATAACGCCAGACCTCTCTGGTCTGTTGTAAATGTCAAATGAGACCTTACAGTGAAAGGATTTTCCAGATGACAAAGCACTCTCCCCAATGCTAAGGAGGATTGTTACTGTTGTTATCAATGAAGTGGTACCACAGCTTTGCTTCTGCTCAGGTTGGTTCAAATCTTAGCTTTCGTGCAAGGATTAAAATACTTTGAAAATGAGCAAAGCCTCATTTTTTTCCATATGCAAAATGGGGGTAAGATGGGGTAAATCGGAGGATTCAGAATGATGATAAAATTAGAACATAGAATTAGGCTGCTTGGGTTCAAATATTGGCCCTGCTGCTGACTGAGCTCGTTGCTGCCTCAGTTTCTCTGTCGGTTAAATGCCGTACGATGATGATCCTTACCTCATGGAGTTGATGTGAGAATGAAATGAAATTACATAAAATGATTAGCAAAATGCCTGCACATAATGAATTTCAGTAAATATGAGTTATTATATTACCAATATTAAAACCTCCAACTACCCTCTGTACCTATTATCTTACCCAGTTCTCTCTCCTTCCTCCCTTTCCCCTCCCAGGATCTTAAAAGATGACTGTAATTAGAAACAGGAAAAACTTTGTTGTGTATCATCTTGAAAAAAGTCCACCTGGAATATTCCCTCAGATACTAACTAAATCTGTTTCTTTCATATGCATTCTTTGGAGGAAATTCTCTCTCTCTTTTTGCTAGGAATTCACTAATTTCTTCTCCTCCTGCTTTAAGCTCAAAACAAAAACAAAAACAAACATGTGCAAGGGTTCTATTTTCTTGTCTCAAAATGTCACCAGACCTAACACCTTTCCTAGTTCCAGCTCTGGTGAACTCTAGCAGACCTCTTCAAATGGACACACTTAGAACCTTGTCGATTTCACCGTGGTTTTTGCCTGAAGCCACCTGAAGTCCCTCCTGCTACAGGTTTTACTGAGGGGCCTGGAGGTGACAGGCTGGTCAGGATCCATGCACACTGGGTCCTTGGGTTCTGTAGAGCTGTAAGGGTGGTCGTGTTTCACTTTGTCCCTCACCACTGCCCTCACCATTTTTATTTACACTTTTTGGATTCTTTCCATTTTTGGAAGTTCCTTTTAGCCACGATCTGAAGGCAGCCCTGTAAGAGAGAAACGAATATCATATATATATATAATTTTTTTAAAAACAGCAACACAGCTTGTGACTCCACCACAGAATGTGAAGGAGAAAGTCCCTCCACTGGATGATTAAATCAAGTCCTGGTGGGCATCTTGGGCTCTGAGCTCTCTCCAGCCTTCCGCATTGACTGAGCCCAGATCAACAACCTGATCACTCTTTCTCTTCATTTGTGTGGAAATGAGTAGAAATTCTGTCCTTCTTAACAATGTAGTATAACTTTAGAAAGGTGACAAATTCTCAGGCTGTGGTTTATATTCTTTATAAACTGAAGATAATTTGAGTATCTACCCACTATTGGCTAAATGGCAGAATTAAAGATGACTCTTTCTGGAATACTTAGTTGCAAAACCGTTGGGGATAAAAATCTCATTTTAAAGTCTTTTTAGGACCTAGGCATTGAGAATAGGGTGAATGTGAGCCTTTAGAACATAACTGACTTTCAATGCATGCTTGTTGAAAAGCTAAAATGATTGTAAAACACTAAAAATATTCATCATCATAATTTCTAATAACTATTATGCAGTGGCAATATCACATAAAGATTTATTTGTAAAGTCTGAGGGAGGGGCAACTTATTTTATAAATCTAAGAAATTCCCACTTTGGTTAATACAAAACCATAATAAGAAACACTAAGTGGAAAGACTTGATAAGGCTACATTATTGCAGATCATTAGTAGGGAGAATTCAATTTGCCTTAGGCTTGATGTTTCTAGAAATAAAACTAAATTATTAAGAAAAGATTAAGGATTAAATACATCTCTTGGAAAGAAAAAAATTCGTAAAATGATTGAAACCAGACATCAAAGTAAATAGCTTATTAAATACAGTTGACACGTCTAGTCAGAAGTTAACCCACGCACAACCCACCTGCCTTCTGAAATCCAGTTCAAATTGGCTTAAGCTCCAAAAGAAATGTAGTAGCTCAAGTGACTAAAATAGGCCAGAAATAAAAGCAGACCCAGGAACTCGATGATATCGGGACTCGATCTCTCCCAGCCTCTGACTCTGCCTTTTTCACGTGGGTTTCACTCCTGGGCAGAACCTTCCTATCAAGTCATAGGATATTTGGAGAGTTCCAGGCTTCAGCCCCACTAGCTCAGCAATTCTGCCTGGGGGAAAATATCTTTCCCAGGTGTCTGAGTAATGGTGCTGAAACTGAGTCTCAGTTACCTGCTTTTGGTCAAATGACCATCCCTGAGAGCATCACAATTGTCAGGGCTTGATTTCAATGCTGTTCGTCCCTTGTATCAAATGGCATAAGATTAGAAGACTTGTTTTCAAGAGGAAATTGAGGTTCATCAAGAGAAAAAGGAGAAATGGTTGCTCAGAAGACAAAAACAACACGGATGTTCTCCGCCCCCATCTGCCGAGGCTGGATTTGAAAGGCATAGGTTAGGAGAAGGTAGAACTATGAGCAAGTAGGGCCCAGAAAGAAAAAGAAACTGAAAAGGGAAAATGAGAAAGGCCCCCTGAGGTCTGTTTCACCCATTCAGATGTAAAGGAGCAGAATTAAATTAAGGCTGCCAAAGATCACGGAGGCACAGCATTGCCCCAACGTGAAGCCCTGACTAGGAGATTTGTTGGGTGTTTTGTGAGCACCCTCCAGAGCCAAGTGTGGACCACCTTAGTATGATGTATGTGTTTCAATCATATATCCTCCAAAGGCCGCATATCTGAATAGCACCAAACAATGAAAAATGGCTCTCTAAACATTTATTGTTCTTTCAGCTTTCTCTGTCTCCCAAATGTACATTGAGACTGTTTTATTAATGTTAAAGCATACAATAAATTCATTCTAGGGAAAAAGTATTTCAGTGAATAATCATGCCCTCTCATCACCTATAGTCACATAGCTGCCTCATTTTTCAGTGTAATGACTCTAATTCTAACTTCTGCACCTGCTAACTATGTAACCCTGGGAAAAACTGGCTCTCAGTTTGCTTATCTGTTCAATGGTGATAATAGTAATACCCCCTACAGAGGTGTGTTATCACAGTACCTGACAGAGGGTAAGTACATATTGTCTGTAATGATTGTTGGGGCATTTTGGCTTCATTTGGAAGTGGTCTCAGAACTAATCAGACATCCTTGCTTATATTGCAAGAAGATATAATACACCAATGCTCAATACTGGGGCTAGGAAACTTCACCAGGAGTTACACTACTCCTATCTCAACCCGGCCCCTGGTACACACTTTATTCTGAGAATGGCCGCCACCTTGTCTGTCCAGGTTTCCTAGGAATAACTCATGATATTTCCTATGCTCAAGAGACTGGCTCTCTTCTCAAAACATTGATGGACTCAGCTACAAGTTATCTTGCATATTTTAAAATTCTTATCTACTATTTCTTTTCCAGGCAACCAGCCCCTAAGGCAAACTTAAAATTGCTTGAGTGGGGATTCAGAGAAGAAAAAGAATTTTGTAGCCAAATTGGGCAAGCCTAAGTGATCCTTTAGTCATTTTTCTAGCAATTTCCTTCTTCCCTGGAGCCTGACCCTGCAAGACAAGTATCTATTTTCAAGTCAATTACTATTCATAAAGGGCATAATTACATAAGAATCAGAAAAGGAACTCTATTTCTCTTATTATGGTAATGTAATGGTAATTTTTGAAAGAACTACAATGCATATGGTAAAATTATTTGCTTTCTTTCAACTTCTCATCGCTTTTAGTTTAATACCTACCATTCCCAAATCTCCAATTTATCAGCAAATCAGCAATAAGTGGCAGTTTATAGGTTATCTTTAAGCAAGAAAACAAAACAAAAAAAATTATTAATAACACAACATTGTGGCTAGTAACTTCTCATTGGATAATATTCAAAATTCTCCCCAAGAATTCAGATGATAGACCCTTGAGAGTTTGGGTGGTGACAGTGGATACAGATCTACCTGCCCAGAAGCCTGTTCAAAATCTCAGATCCAAGCTCCAGGGCTCACCTCCAGTTCCCTGCTCTCATCTTGACATTTTCTATCCTTCTCAGCCAATTGAAAAAAATGCTTGTGGGGCCAGCCTGGTGACGTAGTGGTTAAGTTTGCACACTCCGCTTTGGCGGCCCAGAGTTGGTAGGTTCGAATCTGCGGCGCAGACCTATGCACCACATATCAAGCCATGTGTGGCGGCATCCCACGTACAAAAAATGGAGGAAGTTGGGCACAGACGTTAGCTCAGGGCTAATCTTTTTCATCAAAAAGAGGAAGATTGGCAACAGGTGTTAGGTCAGAGCCACTCCTCCTCACACACACACACACCACACACACACACAAATTTTTCCTATGGTTATATGCTAAGTCCTTTGCATACATTGTCTCATTTAATCTACATACCACTTCTCTGTTACGGGTTCTATTGTTCCCTTCTTTTGGCATTTGCATTCCATTCATTCATACCCTTCAGTGAATACTCATTGAATGCCAGGCAGTATCCTAGGTGCTATGGATATAGCAATGAGGAAAACAAAGCCTTGCATTCTAGTAGGAGCGAAAGACAATAAGTGGAAGGAGAAGGAGAAGGGATAAGAGATTATATTTGAGCAGAGACCTAAATGAAACAATGGTATGGACTCAGGGAAGAAGTGTTCCAGGTTTAGAGGAGAAAGAAATTTTCCTCTACCCTTTAAGTGCTTCTGGCTGGTTTAAGAGTTAAGTTGACATGAGACAGATTAACAGGAGAAAATCAAACAAATTTTAATAACATGTATACCTCCTGTGTACATTTCCTGAGAGCCCCAGGAAAACTGAGTAACTTGACAAATGGCCCAAAGCCTCACCTTAAATACCATCCTCTCAGCTAAAGGCAAAAGATGTTGTGGGTGGGGAGAGTCAGGGACTTCAAAGAGAAGGAAGGTAATTCACAGGTAAGTGAAAAGGAGCACGCTTTTGGAAAACAAGTATTTGGCCACACAGAAACAGACGAATACAGAGGGGGGCCCAACAAATAGGCTTTTCTAGGTTCTTCCCTGTCTACCACCTAGTTCATGTTCTGCTAAGATGATGGCTCACTTGCTGGGACAGGTTTTTTTATCTGATTTCTTTTAGGCAGTTAAGGGGGAAGTAACAACAAAATCTTTCTGAGTCTTTTGTTTCTTAAAAATAATCAGCCTAAAATAATCCTCATGTTAAAGAGGCACATTTTGGGATGGCAAATTTTGTTTCCCTTCAGGCCTGCCTTTAAAACTTCAAAAAAGAAGTTTCACAATGCAGGAGGTAAGTTGATAGATTGCTGTTTCTCACTGAACCAGTCTCTTAGTCCTGACAATAGGTCAGTCCAGTTAAATTCATTTAAAGAGGCGGTGATGTAGGTGGCTCCTACATTAGGCCTATATTGTGTAAGCAGGCAATCAGGTACTTAATGAGACACTTCTATGGAAACAAAAGGAAAATAAAGATTAATGGTTGGAGCAAATTATAAACCAGTTTCTGAGCCCAGGGGGCAGCCAGTCAAGAAGATTTCTAGATGTCAGGGTCGATGCATCTTTTGCGGTTTGAAATGTCTCTGATGATGTCATCGAGTGTTCAGATAACTTTCAGAGTGGCTTGATAGGCATGAAGATTGTCTAAACATAGGCTGTTTTGTTGATCTCTGAAGTTTATATTAAGCTGTTCAGTTTCGTTTGCAGGGCTTCAGGAAAAGGACAGCTTTAGTTCTCAATGATTCCAAGTCAAAAGTGAGAGAAAAACTAAGTGTTAGTTTTGAGAGTTGTAATCAAATATTTGAAGAAACTAGAAGAATTCAGGATCCAGTCCAGTTTACAGGTGGAAAACAAAACTTCAAATACAACTAACAGAACTAAAATCTAATATCGACAAATATGTATTATACTTGCCACTCAAACATAATTTTTCTCTCTAAACTCGCCCCTTTTCTTCCAAAGATAGCCAAATTAAGATTAATTTGCTTGCTAAATAAGTCTAGTTTCAATATACTTGGCCCAATTATTTACATAAGTGAGCAAGAATAGCAATTGGTCAAATAGGTTGTTTTAAATCTGCTTTCCTGGAACTTTTCATAAGAAATCTCAGATTGGGCTTTTAAAGGCCCCTTGAGACCAAGAAAGCCATGCCAAGGACTTATCATCAGATTCTGCCTGCATTACCTAGATTTGGGTGAATTTCTCTCATCTTGATCCCCAAAATATCCTGAGGTTCTTGCACCTGCCAGAAAGTGACATTCTGTACTCATGTGATAATATTGCTGGGAACCCTGTAAGCAAGGTTCCAGGCCAGTATTTCCAAGCGGCTTTATTGGCTTACACGGAGTCAATCTTAGTTCCTTAAAGCTGTCTGGTCATATCTGAGTCTATGCATATCTCTCTCTCAAATGTGACATTCCAGTGAAAGCCTTGGTAATATAACCAATGTTTCAAATTGTGTCCTGTTACAAGAAGAGATTTTTAGAGAACTTATGTAAATAACTATATTGCCATGAAAATATAGGAATACTCAATAAGAGTTTCTGAATTCTGGAGGGATCAGGTACGGAGAAAAAAATAAATGTTTCAATTATGCTTTTAAAAGTATAATTTACCAAATTGCTATAAGTCATAGCTTAAGAGAAAAGAGAAAAAGTTTTCCTTAAATCTGGAAAGATAAAACATTTAAAAAATCAAAATTTCAAACAAAAAGTCTTAAAAATTCTAATCATCCTCATCAGTTGATTCAATCCAATGTAATCATTACTTTATCTTAATCTTTTTTCAGCAGTTGTATGAAGTCATCCGTTTCTCCATTAGAGTTCTGTAATTTCTTACCAACTTCAGTTTTATGATCTGAAAGTTATCAGAAACCTGTATATGTCAACTTTTTTTATGAATTTCTTTTAAGAGGAAGCATTTTTGCAGGAATACTTTTGTAAAACAATAACTCTATAAATGACAAAAGACATAAAAACATGATGGAAACATAATGAAACATAAGAAATGTTTCATTATAGTACAATTGACAAAGAAATTTGGTTATTTCTGTAGCACACATTTTAAGATAGTCACTAAAATTATGACTGATAACATTATACCAGAATGTGTAAATTTTCAGGAATTTCATATAATTTTTAGAACACATATTAGTAACATTCACCCATGCAATTTAACTCAAGAAGGTTTATAAGGTTTATCATCACTTATTTGACGATGCTTCCCATGTAATTTAACATATCCAATAAGCTTAATTAGTTTAATATCTCCCTTTTTACAAGAAGACAGAAGAAATTCTTTGAGAGTTTGCAAGGGCCCTTGGGAAATTCTCAATTATTTTCAGGTCAAAAAAATACTTTATTTACAATTTGAATTTTGGGAAGTTTGTCAAAAATATCAGAAGGTTTTAAAACACTTGGTCAAATAGGATCATAGGTCACTGTGAAACAGTGCTTAGTTATCCATTTAACCAAAGTGACAGTAGAAAAAGTTAAAGGCAAACACAGAAAGTTAAACAGTTGGAAAAAAAAAAAACCTTAGCTCTAGTAATAAAGAGGCCTCAGCTTTTGAACATAGGGAATTATCTTGACAAAACATAGAATCTTTGTCTTGTAGGCAGATCACTTTAAAAAGGTAAGGAAACTTCCCTTTTAGCAGATGAAAGAAAATTAAGTTCTAGTCTTACACAAGTACACTATTGATATTAAAGCTTAATTTTAAAACTTTTATAATAATAATTCAATATTTAGCCAGCTTGACCACACAAGGTAAATGTCTCTTTTTCTTTTTGTCTTTTCAATTTTTTGTATACATTTAGCTTTGTCCTTCAAAACCAGAAGTTCTAGTTTAGATAGATTACCCTCACTTCCCTTAACCAAAGATATCTTCATATTAGAATTTTTAACCTTTAAAAACCTTAATTTCTAGTGAAAACTAAAGAAGTAAAGAATTATGAACTATCTTTTACTTTAACGTTCTGTGGCTTGGCAAATTTATAACTGCTTTTCATAATTTCCAGAAACATATACTACTTCATATGTACAATCTTTCAATAAAGTACAAGAAATTTTGTGCTTTACCAAAGCGCAAATGTTACCAAAGAGATTTTGGAAGCTATTTTAAGTACACATGCCATAAAATATAATTATTCCTAAAACGTTTATCTATAAACTCTTATCTCACATCTATATAAATAATTTGTTCCCAACAATTATGTTTAGATCACCCACAAAACTTCTTGAGACATTAGACAAAATCAGCCACCATTCTAAGCTATTATATATTTATTTTTTTCCGACAAATTTTATAACAGATATAATGAATTTATTTGGTTAATAACTCAGATAGAACAAAAGTTGCATGTCTGCATTATATCCAATGCATGACTTGGAGGACATGCCTATAACAAACTTAAACTAGTTCTTATTTACCAAAGATTATTTATATCACATTAACTTGAAAAAATATTTGGATTAGTTTGTATTATATTTCTGAGAACTTTAAAATGCCCAATCCTTACAAGCACTTGACTTTTATCCCAATTAAATAGAGCTCTTAACTTTGGCAATACTATCCAGAGGTAGAAAAATATCTCAAATGTACAACACATGTAGAGAGAGACATAATGAACTCACTGACAGACACAGACAGAGACCCTACATCTTCTGTTAAATTTTTGCTACAAATCAGGTACAATACAAAACTCACTAGCTTATAAAAGAACAGGTGGATCCAAATTTTGTTTTGGCAATTGGAAAAAGTTAAGTTTACCTGCTAAAGCTTTTTACTAATATTTGTGGAGAGGACACTTAAGAGTTTTTTATTTGCCCAATTTTCAAATACTTCCTTCTTTGAGCACATTTAATTAACATTCCCTGAAGGGCAGATTTACATGCCCTCTGTTTTATAATACCAGGCAGAGGAAAAGGAAATGTTTCCCAGTGAGACACGACGTCCATCCCCATAATACAATCAGGCAAAAGAGATACAACCACTTCATATGAAGCCCATTCAAATACACTACTTCTCCTACAAACTTTCATCTTATTTCCGTTGACTCTTATACCTCTAACCATAGATTTCATTAAGACCCCACCATAAGTCTCAGTCTTATAACACTGGGTAGGGGAAGCATTCCTGGCCAGACATAACAACCATTCCCATAAAACTCTCAGGCGAAGTTGACATAACCCCTTTACATAATACTCACTCACACATTCCAAACTTTATAATCTTATCAACCCTTACACTCTGATGTTTTCTCAGTCTAATTGTAGCCTGAGTCTGGGTACCACCAATGGGTTTTGGTATCATAGATTGTGGGGTTCCCACATCGAAGAGTCCTAGAAATTTCTCCTCCCCATCCCCAGGTCATTTTACTCATTCCTGTATGAAAGGCTTTGGGCTCCCAGTGAGAGGTCAAGCCAAGGGACCCTGGCCCTTTTGTCAATCTTTAACTTGATTAACTGACCTAACTGTTGTCCCAAGTAGTTGTTAGCCACGTTTCTCACTCTCATTCTAATTTCTGCCTTACAGCTTTTTAAATTTCTCCAAACTGGGGTACATACAGCAGACTTGTTAGGGGCCCTTTAATGTTGGGGGGACCAGCAGGAAATCCCTTTGGCCCACCCAACTTTAGGCAGTGCTGTAGTAAAACCTTTGTTTTGGGTTCGGCCTGGTGGCGTAGCATTTGGTTTTGCGCGCTCCGCTTCAGCAGCCCAGGATTCACAGGTTCGGATCCCAGGTGCAGACCTACGCATGACTTATCAAACCATCCCTACTTTATATGGCATCCCATATAAAGTAGAGGAAGGTGGGCACGGATGTTAGCCTACGGCCAATCTTCCTCAGCAAAAAGAGGAGGATTGGCAACAGATGTTAGCTCAGGGCTTATTTTCCTCAAAAAAAAAAAAAAAAAACCTTTGTTTTAACCCCATCAATGTCCATTTTATTCATCCCACTTTTTAAAATAACCGTCTAAAGGTTTCTACCCTGTTGGGACAAATTTCATGATTCCTGATTTCTGATTTCTCTTTGTTTTACCTCTTTCAATATTTGCTTTATTCACCTTATTTCTCAATAATCCTTTAAAAATTTTTTCATCTTGTTGAGAAGAGTCCCTTCATTTTCCCTTTGGTTTCTTCCCATTTTCTTGTTAATTAACCTAATGTTTTCATTAGCATTTGTAAGAACCATGAGGGGAAGCTGAGACTGCAAATTCAATAAGTTTTTAAGGCTAGTCATAGTATTTCTTTGTAACTACCTTTTTAATTTGGTCTTTCCATAGGTACCAATAAAATAATTGTTTATGATGAAAGCTCTCTAAAAAAATTTTTTTTCTTTCAAATATAGCCAATTCAAAGGATCCATTATCCGTCCATTGATGAGTAGGATCTTAATAGTGACTCAAACCAATAAGCCTCTTTCTGACTTAACCAAGGACACAAGAGGTGTCCCACAAAAGCATGCGAAAGTTGCAGCCCTTATAAGATCCAGAAAGTTCACTCCCAAAATAGTCTAAGAAAGCAAAGATCTTCATTGCACAGGTGGTAAGGATGGTATAGTGAAACAGTCTCTCTGATCTCCCACAAAAATGTGAGACACCTCCAGTCACAAACGCGCCGATCTGTGACACCAGGCAGGCACTACTGGAAAGGGCTTTTTCCATACTAACAAAGCAATGAAGTTTGAGATGGCAAAGACCCTTTATGGACTGGGACCCTTATGACAAACTCCCCTGAGAGCTGGGATGGCTGAAGAGTGCCGTGTGTCTTGGAACCCCAGTCTATCTGGCTGGCCACCAAGATGCACACCAGTATGTGCATCGTCTGGCTGGTGGAGATCAGAGAGAATATTCTCACTGGTCACAAAATCAAGCTCTCAAGACATAGAACAAGACAACACAAGAGACAGGGACAAAAAACAGTGACCATCTTTGGGAGGAGAAAAATCAATAGAGCCAAGAGTACTCTACCAAGTTTGCCAGAGTCAGTAAAAGCCCAAGGAACTAGTTTCACAAATATTTTCTGCTACTCTTCTAAATTTAGGAAGAGAAAAAACTCACCACTCTCACTTCCATGGGACCCTGCAGGCAGAGATCCAGGATACTGACGTAGTAAGAATGCTTACCTCTGCCACCTCTTGTCAGAGGTCCAGGGTATCTCAGCTGCAGAAGCCCTGAAGCAAAGCAGCATCCAGCCAGTTAAGTTTGTCCCTTCATGGCAGCCAACTGCAGGGGAGGAAAAGATTTTCCTCTACCCTTCTAGGTTCTTCTGGCTGGTCTAAGAATTAAAATGACACACAGGAAAAACACAAACAAAAGTTTAATAATATGTATGGATGGGAGAAACCCAGGAAAACTGAGTAACTTGACAAATGGTCAAAGCCCTCATCTTAAATACCATCCTCAGTTAAAGACAAAAGAAGATGTTGTGGGTGGGGAGAGTCACAGACTTCGAAGGGAAGAAAGACAATTCACAGGTAGGTGAAAAGGAGCAAACATTTGGAAAACAAGCATTTGTTTGGCCACACGGAAACAGAGAAACTCAGAGGGAAGCCCAATAAACAAGCTTTTCTAGGTTCCTCCCTTTCTACTACCTAGTTTCTATTATGCTAAGGTGATAAGTCACCTCCTGAGACAGGTTTTTTGAATCTGAACTCTTTTAGGTAGTTAAGGGGGAGGTAACAAGAAAAACTTTCTGAGTCTTTTGTTTCTTAAAAATAATCAGCTTAAAACAATCTTCATGGTAAAGGGACACATTTGAGGGTGACAAATTTTGTTCCCCTTCACAGACATAGGAACCATCATGGGCAAAGGTCCTGAGGAGGAAACATTGTTTGTGAAAAATAGAGCATGGCCTCTGTGAATGAAATGTGCTGAGAAGAGTAGGAGAAAAATGAGCTGGAAGAGGGGACTAGGGCCTTGTGGGCCAGGTAAAGACTCTGGATTTCTTTGTGAGAATAATGGGAAGCCATACATGGATAACAGCAGGGGAGTGACATAATTTACCTGCAAAGAAATGAAACCTAAAGGGATGTTATGTAACTCATTGATATCTACATATGTGAAGCCCATAGCCAGAACAGGGGTCTATGCAATTCCAAAATCTTAATCATCCATAATCACAGAATAGCTTTTCAGTTACTCAATAGAAAATTTCATGAATGTGTGCTCTGTTATCGCCTTTATAAATAAGCTTAACCCTTGAAACTAACTTATTTCTTCTACTGAGATCCCATCACTCAAAATCTCAGATGAATTATTTCTCACTTTATTCCTTCGTCCAACTTTCCCCAGTCTCCCCCTCTGGTCACAGATCCAATTAAAAATTCCTTATAAAATTCATGGGCTGTATTCCTTCTTTTCCATGGGTCCTGCTACCATTTGAACTTGCAGCTGTGTATATTGCATCTTCTCAAGATTTCTGAACCCTCAACAATCTGGTACCAGCCTCCCTTTGCAATTTCCCCCCTTCTTCTTCCTCGACATCTCAAATTGGTCACCTGCAGGCTGTATTTTGACCATATGCTCTTTTTTTAAAAAAAAAAAAATTTCATACCAAGTAAGTACTGGCTTCTCTTTAAAAAAATCACATCTGACAACACTGAGCCCATGTTCCCACAAGCCTGAAGCTGAGCAGTGGTTTCCCATTTCGTGTGGAGCACGAGCTTTCCAGTTCTCCACAGATTCCACCACTTCCTACGGTCAAACATCTGCAGGCATCACGCATAACCTGTCTGGTCCTCGCAGTCGTTGACACATATTTTTGCAATAGTTAAGAATAGTGGCTATAAGTACTTTCTGGAGCTAAACTTACTGGGGTTGAAATTCCAGCTCTATCACTTACTGATCTTATAATGTTGGCAACTTACTTAAAATCTCTGTGGCTGCCCTGTAAAATGTAAATAATAATGACACCTACCTCATATCCCTGGTGTGATGATTAAATGAATTAATACATGCAAAATATGTAGAACAAAGGGTGAACATAGAAAGCACTCAATAAAGGTTAACTTTCGAGGTTCTGTTCTGAATTCCTGCTGCATATCGGTTAAGTTGGCATACTTGTCAAATTGAACACGCCTTTAACGATCCTGTCTCCCTGCCCTCCTTCCCAAATGGGAAGGATCCAGTCTTCTGTGATCACTGAATCCTACCCATCTCTTAAGGTCTACTCCAAATCTCACCCGTTTATGAAGTCTTCACTGGCCACTGTGGCTGGACATCACTTCTCACTACTCTCCATACCTCTAGCTCTGATCTTTCATGCCACGTGTTGTACACTCATCTACTCCTTTGCATTGCTATTTAACTCTCTTGTGCTGATCTTTAATCTCTTTAAACAGATTGGAGAATCCTAATGGAGATGCAAGACAGGTGATGTTTGGGTCATGTTGCAACTTGCTCGCAGATAGCGCCAATGCTGTGCAGTACAAAATTTATTTTCTGAAATCTCATGAGAAGAATTTTATCATGACACTTCTTTGCCAAATATACCAAATTAGGAGGTCAAGTTTCTGTCTAATCTGTGGTATATTGAAATAGGTAGCCAGTTATAAATAATATAGTTATGGGGTTAAAACAGTTTTTTCACCTCTTCTAATATAGGTTGATTGAACCTATATGGATTGAAGGTCATTACTGTGTGACACTAGTTTCAAATTGAAGGTTATTATCATATGACAGCTGTGTTGTGATTTAGTTCCTACCGTATAGAAGCTACAAACTTAATTGGCAAATTTGTAAAAATGACCAGGGAGTCTGTTTCTTTGGAGTTCTGAAAGTTATTCATGAAACTGTATGTATATGTTAAGAAATGAATATGGTTCATATTGGGCCTTGGTCTTCAACATGGATAAAAGACAAACATGAGAATACAACATATATTAGATTATGCAATGGGAATGATGAAAATAGTTGCTGGGAAAGTGGGAAAATAAATTACACCCAAACTGAACCATTTAAGATGACTGTTACTGGAGATGGAAGGTTCAAAGTATACTTTTTCATTAATGCCAGTGAATGCCTGCCTAAATTTCAGTCAAATCTTAGAAGAATTTTTTAAACCTGAAAGGAAGATGCCTGTGCCATCATTTGCATAAATCTCTGAAATAAAACACTTTTCCACATGCCATCATGGTGGGGAATGGGGCTGTAATTACTGAGGCCACTTTATAATACTACTGCTGGAATACATCCATATGGGAACCAAAGAGATCCTGTGATATAGTTATTACCTCTGTAGAGGAAAGTAAAGATATATAGGAATATTGCAAATAACTCTAGGTTTTAGCAGTGGATCTAAGTCCCAGTTTTCTGAAATTGACCTTCTAGAATATTCATGTCTGATTCTCCTCTACCAAGGGCCATGGTGTCATGCTGGCAGAAGGGGTAATGAGATTTTTTGATTGATCAGAGCATGCCAAATTAATTCTGCTGGCAGCAAGCCAAAACAACAGTGCCAGCCTACATAGTGCAATAAATAGAAAAGGTAATTTGATCCTCTAGCTAAAACTAGCCCTGGAAGTGGCAGCCACTTGGCCCCAATTGAAAAGGTGGGGAGGAAATGAATTCTGTAATGAATTACTTGTCACTCAAAAGATATTTGGTTTTACAATAGGAAATAATAACCTCTCCAAAGAGTGGCCATTTTGCCAAAAAGGAAGCAATAAATCAAATAAGTACTAGTGAAACAGATGAAGAATATTCATTCATCTTTAGGTCATCTACAACCCCAAACTATTAGATTAAAGTAATATGATCCAATCTGAGAAATGTGACTGGGTAGAGAAGAAATAAAGAAAACTCTTTAGTTCCCAAATGACCTTCTATTAAGTATTATGCTTTTCTTTTATTAAATTTGACTTAAAAACCTGTATCTTATAAATCTTGTTTGTGTCCAATTTAGAAAAATGTAATCCATTTACATTTATTGGTTTGGTTCTGATTGCAAGTAATCATTAAATCTGGATAATGAAAAATATTCTCCAACTCTTCAGTGTACCAAAGAAGTACTGAGAATTGAGGACCTTATTTAAGATCTTGGTGAATAATCTGCAATTACCAGTATTTTTCCTTAAATGTGACATTTATTGGGAAGGAACCTATATATCCCACTTTATTTCTGGCATTGCCAACTAACTATTGCCTATATGTCCATTCAGAGGATACCAGGATCGATGGCCGCAGCATAGGGAATCACTAAAGGAGAACTAAAGCCCACAGCAGAGATCTTGATAGTTTTTTTGTTTGTTTGCCTGTTTGTTTGTGAGGAATAATGATTTATTTGTTTAAGGGACCCAGAGCCTCTTGGTATTTGCTTTTGTCAAGGTGTCTGCAGAGGGGATGACTGGAGGCAGGCTGATAGGGAGCGAAGGACTAGTCCATTTTCACTGACGGGCAGTTAAATCTGTAAAAATGGTCATTTCAGTTTTAACAAACATGTTTTTAATTAACAGAAAAGGAGTTAATGAATCCATTTACTAATGATTCAATTTGTTAATGAATCTACTTACTAATGTCGCTCTCTTTCAGAATGCTAGCTCTAACTGCTACAATACATACTATTTATCAAAACCAGAAAATTGTGTTAAAATATATTAGATTCTAACATCAGGCCAGATGGCTACTCCAGCTACCTTTACGTTGGGGCATTATAACAATCCTTTCAGGAGCGGAGTAGAATAAAATAATTTTTATTCTCACTTGGTCTCGGATGACCTCTGGCAGGAGGTCCTAGCGCCTGGTTGCTAAACAGTTTCCACATTTGCTAAATAGACTTCCTCATCTCCAAATGTCTTCCTTTAGCCACAGGGGAAATGCAAGGGTTCTCTCAAACCAAAACTCCCTTAGTTTATCCCTTAGCACTGAGATATGTCCTACTGGTTCAGAGCAAATAGACTGACTGTGAGACCAAGACATGGATTAGGTTAACTAATATATTTGAGCCTCGGTTACCACATCTGTAAAGCGGGGATGATCCTTGCACCTGTTTCTTTGCATTGTAATATAAAGTCACATTTTAAACAGTGCTTGACCTGTGGTGTTATTATGTGCTGTTACTTTCTTTTTGAGACAATAATTTCCCTATTCAGTTAATTAGCAGTGCTCTTTGTTAAAAGTCTCAGGTGTCTACCCTAAGAGATAAAGATGTCATTGAGAGCATTCTGTTTGTAAAATTATTTTGAATTTTTTAACATACCTAATCTCATACATAGTTTAATGCCTTGGCATTGTGAAGAATGTTATTTGGAGACTGTGGGACAGGAGAACAGCAAATTCAACTCTAGAATTATAAGCCTGGAGGGTTAATTATAATATAAATCAAGCCAGGCAATATGACAAAAAAAAGAGTAGAGGAGACGATGTATGTTTATGTGTTTTTCAAGTGGTACATCCACTTCTCCCTCTCTCTCTGCTGCGGCCATCTTTACCCTGAATCTTTGTACTAGCCGCAATAGTCACAGCTCCTGCAACTCTTTGTGCCTCCGCCAGTCTGTTTTCCACACAGCAGCCCACCTGATTTCTTCTGAGTGTCTGCCACCTCATGTCACTCTCATGCTTTACATCACTCATTGGTTGGACTTTGGATAAATAGAAAGCAACAAGCTCCTGCCTCCTTCTCTAGTTTCATCTCTCATCTCCCCTCACTCAAAACACTCTGACTATGCCATCTCTCTCTCTGGCCCTTGAATACATGCACATACTGTTCTATGTGGGACATCTTCTTTTCACACTTTCCATCACTCCTGCTTATCCTTTAAATTTCAGCTAAACATAACTTTCTTAGCAATTCTTTGAAGCCCAGCCACCCCACCGCAGAATTTAAATTAGCCTTCCCCATCATTAATCTAACATTGTGACCTAGCATACCGACCTTTTCCTTTGTATCACTTATTCCAATTTGTAGTGCTATGTTTTTCTATGTGTTTAACAACTGTATTCCCCAGTAGACAATTAACTCCATAAGGGTAAGGGCTGTGTCTGTTTTTTGACAGTGTATCCTGACTCCCAGGATAATGCCTCAGACATAGTTGGCACTCAATGACTAGTTGTTGAATCAATGAATGCATGGACAAATGAACACCTACTGTGTGGCAAGCACTGGGCTAAGTGCACAACACTCATGATTTTATTTCATACACAGAATAAGCTTTTGAGTTAATTATCATTAGAATCCCCACTTTACAAGTGAGGAAATGATCTATCTTTACACAGTGAACATAGACTGTTAGATCCCTCTAAAAAGTGGCTACCCTTCCCCTAGAACATGGGCTGAACTTAGTGACTTGCTTCCAAAGAATAGAGTATGGACTGGAAAAAAATGGTGAAAATTGTGACTTTCCAAGTGGATAAACCTGGAAGATCCTGCCTTAACCAAGTGATCAAAGTCGATATAACCAGTGCTAATGTGTTGATATCATGGACTCCTGATATGATGTGATAAGAAAGGCACTTCACCTGTATGATGTTCTTCCCCCAAACTCATAACTCCAGCTTAATCATGAGGAAACATCAGACAAACCCAATTTTAGGGACACTTTACAAAATACCTCTTCCAAACTCTCAAGATCATGAAAAACAAGGAAAGACAGAGAAACAGAGATCAGAGACTAAAGAGACTAGGTATGAAATACAAGGTGTGATCCTGGAAAAGGAAAGGAGAAAAGTGAAAAAGCTAGTGAAATCCACATAAAGTCTGTAATTTATTTAATAGTAATATACCAATGTTAATTTCTTAGTTCTGACAAATGTACTGTGGTTGTATAGGATGTTAATATTGGTGCAAGCTGAGTAAAGAGTATACGAGTGCTCTCTTTAGTAGCTTTGCAACTTTCTGTAAATCTAGAATTATTCCAAAACAAAAAAAAATTCTTAAAGATAGCCACAGTGGATCAGAAACCAGGGCTGACCTTTAGTTAGTACACACTGGTTGTTTACAGCTGCCGTGATTTAGGTTGACGTAGCATATTTTTTCCCATTGGTCAGAGCTGCTGCATGACATGTTGTTGACTATTTTGAAAATTAAAAGTATGCTATACCGTCCCTGTCTCTTTAAAAAAAAAAAAAAAACAAAACCTGTAACCATCTTTCTATTTGCGCTAGAGTATTTTCTTTAAAATAATTTTTTTCAGAATCCTAAGAAACTGTTATATGACTGTGGTCATTATGTTTAACTGAGTGGTTGTCATGGTGCATCTAAGTGTTCAGTGAATATTTTCACATCGAAATTCCAGATAACGCTAATGCCAGTGCACAAGAGAGACCAGGTGCCGATGGTGTGGTTTCAGTCATATAACAGTTATATAAATTTATGCCTAATATTGGAAGCCTTCTAGTCTACCTCCTTTGGGGCATGTTTTGCTTAGGATATCATCAAAGATATCGTAGCACCTTTCTATTCAAAATGCAGTCCAGAGATAACCAGTACTTTTTAGAATTTAAGAATCTCAGGCCCCAGCCCACGCTCACTGAGTCAGAATCTGCAGTTTATCACAAAGGTCTGAGGATCTAATGTGTATCATGGTGACTATAGTTGATGACACTGTATTGTATAATTGAAATTTGCTAAGAGAGTAGAACTTAAGTGCTCTCATACAGAAAAAAAGATAAATATGTAAGGTGATGAATATGTTAATTAATTCAACAGGGAGAATCCTTTTACAACGTATGCATATATCAAACCATCAGGTTGTACATTTTAAACATCTTACAATTTTATTTGTCAACTATACCTTAATAAAGCTGAAAAAAGACATTAAGATTTTATTGATAATTATTAAGATCTGCTATAATTTATGTCTCTCCATATAAAATTAGCATATTTATATGAAAATGTACACAAAAATGGGGGCATTTTTATGTAATATTGAAGTTAGAATCTCATATGCTGCTTAGCTGGCAATGCAAGAAATGTGTTCAATTTAGTATAATTTCCATCATCCCAATTTTTTTCACCTCATCATGGTTCTGTTTAACTTGGAATCTCTTTTTAAAAGAGTCTCATCAAAAACCCTTTCTGAGGCTCTGATCACTTAGATCTCAATCTCCTGTTTAATTTTCCTCAGTCATTATTAACATGTGTTGATTTCATTTTCTTTGTCTTAATAATTTCTTGCTAGGAAATCTAACCACAGCATTCTCGCTGTGTATTCCAAAGGGGCCCTGGCCCTGCTGCTTTCAACATCAACCTAATTTGAGAGGTCCTTTCATGTGAAAACAACTCTCATCATCAAGGGCAACTCATTCGTTAATTACAGATGATCCAGCACATTTGCCCAGCATCCTCCCAAGACCAGCCTACTGACTCCTGGCAAGGTTTGGCCATATCACACTTGATGTTTCCAGTGGGAATTTCTATGAATGCTAAAGCCTCAGAAAGTTGTTCTGATCTGTCCCTGTAGGGAGAGAAACTTTTCTGGGGCACAGATGCAGTGTGAAGCCTGAACTAAGTGGGTTCATCTCTGGGCCCGAGAAAGATTACATGAAGGGAAAAGCACAGCTTCGCAGCCAGTTTGAAGGAGCTGTCTTGTGAGGCTTGTTATAGAACTGGCCCCAGACACCCAAGTCCCTTCATTCCCATGGTCCGTGAGCGCTGCTGAGTACCAAAGAAGCAAAATCAACCCTCTGGAAAGGCCTGGCTGCATGGCTGTGACATGGCCAATTAAAGTGCCAGCCCTGAGTAGCATTGAGCTGTTTCTCCGGGACACCTCATAGCTCTGGTGTGTCGTCTTAAAGGGTTTATACCTGGAAGTAAATGTTCTGAATATTAAGAAGAAGAAAATTATATAGTCAGTGGAACGCTAATGTCTTGCGTTCCTAAATTGAATGGCGCTGTTAGATGAGGCTCCCCAGATAGTCAGCAAGTTCTCATTCTTCTTTCACGGGCCTGGCTGCTGCACTTTAGGACATAAAGCATTTCCTTGTAAGGAAAAGAAAGCATCCGTGATAAGGATAACATGAAAGAGGGTGGCCAGTGTTGGGGCTGAATTGAGACAGAAGTGGATTGTCATCTTTTTCATGTAGTGCCATTTAATTTATAGCCGGGATGGTCATTTAAACTTTTATACCCTGTAATAAAGGTGTCCCTGCAGTGGGTGGAGAGTGAAGTTTGATCTTTGGCTTAAAAGAATGAGATTGAGATATTAAAAAATCTTTAATTGAAGAGATCTGTATCACCTGTGTTGTGAAGTTGACGATTTTTGTAAGCCATGTAACTACTGTCTTGACCTAAATGAGGAGATATGAACAGGTTGACCCTAAGTAAATCTCTGCCCCCCTTCAGTATTATCAATAATGACACTGACATTTGGCTCATTTTTTGTGGTTTACAAAGAGCTTTCACAAACAGAAACTCGTTTAATCTTTATATGTCTCTGGCGTACACAGTACTGTTATTCTCCCTTAACCAAGACTTGTTTCAGGTTTGAAATTCTGCATTCCTAGCTCATAGGGCTGCAAACTATTTTATGTGGATTGAGAACATGGGGCATTCCAGGAGACACACAGTCAGGGGTCCATGGCAACAGCTGAGACAAGCATAGTTCCCAGATTCTTGTGACATGCAGAGGATGGGGCAAGGAATGACAAAGAATCTGGCTGCCTTTGTCCAGCAGTTTCTCTGTCTTCTGCAACCTTCCTCTTGAGGGGAGGCTGCCCAGCTCCCAGGGTAAGTGTGTGGGTTTTAATTGGCTTGTTACCATAATCTGAAGCTATGTGTCCTGCCTGACTGGTCTTTAATGAGGCACATCCAGCCTGCTCAGTCAAGCAAAAGAGGCTTCTGTGGATTAACATACTTGAGTTTCTCCTGTGAATACTGCCAAAGGTCCAGGGAGCTTTGGGTGCCAATAAAAGCAGATTTCTCAGTGATAGACTTCCCGCATGCAAAAGATCCTCCTTCCCAGGGGATAAATTAACAAGAGAAAACTGAGTTTCCCCTCACAATAATCCCAGTTTATTCCCACCCATTGGTTAAACTGGTCCATCAGAACACATCAATTAAGACTTACTGAACCCATACTTATATACTTAGCACTTAACATGTATTATTGTATTCAAATAAAACAGTCCTGTGTCAGGATCGTGGTGGATATATCATCATTGTTTCAGTAGGGAAATTGAGCTCCAAATGCGCAAGTAACTCACACAACTCGCACAGAAAACCACATGTGAAGCCAAAATTTGAAGTGCAGCTGTGGGATGCTAGAGCCTGTGTACCTTGCAGTCACTGGAATTATCCTACCCGACAGATGGAAAGCATTCTATCAACACCTTGATTTAAGTGAATTTTGTATTATATGTGTGGGGACTTTTCTTCATGAAAGGATAATTGATTCTGAAGATATCTGTGTGTGTTGGGCCGTCCTGGTGGTGGCGTAGTGGTTAGGTTCCCACACCCCACCTTGGGCCCCGTGGTTTGCAGGTTTGGATCCCGGGCACGGACCAACACACTGCTTGTCAAGCCATGCTGTGACGGCGTCCCATGTAAAGTAGAGGAAGATGGGCATGGATGTTAGCCCAGGGCCAATCTTCCTTAGCAAAAAAGAGGAAGATTGGCAATGGATGTTAGCTCAGGGCTAATAGTCCTCACCAAAAATATATATATATATATCTGTGTCAACTCCTGGAAATTTTGTTCTACCTGCACAGGTTTGAAGGATTTCTTTTTTAATATTTAAGGGGTGGGGGTGGGGAGTTCCAAGCCTTATATTACTCTTTGAGTATGTAACTTTTCTTCTGAGGGCTTTTTCTGTGAATCCTCTTATTTCTTCAAACAAGTGCTCTGCAGTGAGAAGACGACTTTATTGTGTTGTTAGTGCCGTCGAGTCAATTCTGACTCCTAGTGACCCTGTAATACAGCAGAACAGAACCTTGTCCTGCCTTTTTGTGCCATCCACTCACCTTCCTGTGCTGTATCGGACAACACTCAGCTGCTATTCATAGGGTTTTCATGGCCAATTTTTTCGGAAGTGGGTGGCCAGGTCCTTCTTCCTAGTCTGTCTTATTCTGGAAGCTCCACTGAAACCTGTCCACCCTGGGTGACCCTGTTGGTGTTGAAACCCCGGTGACAGAGCTTTCAGCATCACAGCAACACACTGCCACCACAGGATGACAACTGACAGCCGGGTGGTGTGGTTCCTTGACTGGGAAACAAATCCAGGCCATGGCAGTGAGACCACCGAATCTTAACCACTAGACCACCAAGGCTAGCTAGGAAGACTCCGAATGTGATAAATCTCTACTAGACAATTGTCAGATATTATTCAGGTTGCTAGATGCTGCTGTGAATATGAACTGGCAAAGATAACTTAGTTCCTGAGTTTTTCATATTCACGAACTCATTAGAAGAGCTATAGTCCCTTCTCTTGCTGTTGGCAGTCCAGACAATGCATTTTACTTGTTCTTTGTGTTGAAATTTTCTGACTCTGTTTAAGAGGTGTTAAGAGGTGAGGCATATTTTCAGAATCACTCTGTTGCTCTTTTTTATAGCACCAGCTCCAACAATAAAGTTCTAAGGTATTTGACTGCCATTATGAGACCTTCTTATTCTGAGAAGATGCCCAAAGTTTTGGCTCCAAAAGATAATATTCTAAAAAAGAACAGCCAGGTCAGGGTATAAGAAAATAAGAGAAGAGAGACACCACTTCAGTTTCAATAAGGACAGATATATTTTAAGGTACTGTCTAAACTTTGACATTTTGAGGTTTAACAGATCCAAACCAGAGACCAAAAATGCCTGGCCTCCATGATTCAACCCCTTGTGAGTGCTGAGAAGTGGAGGGGGGTGGGTGGGCAATTCAATTGTCAGCTAAATATTAGAGGCCTTGAGATATTTTCTTCCTGTGCTACTTGACCTCTCTTTGATGGGCATTATCATCGTTTTTCCCCCCACTGGGAGAAAATATGGCAGAGAAAATGAAAAGTGAAAGGGATAGAGAGGAAAAGAATGGATGAATAGTGGATAGAGGCCAGACACCCTGACACTGGGAGAAGAGGGTCAAACGAAGCCCTTTGGTTTTCTTCCAGAAACCCAAAAATATCCACCTCTTGCCTGATTGACATTTCCACTCTGCTGTCCTTATGCATGTGCTATAGGGGCTGCTAGTATTGTTCAACTTACACGCTCCCTGCACTTTCGTGCTGTTAGAAAGAAACCAGTCAGTTGGGTAATCATGATCATTAAAACAGATGTAAACTTTCAGAGTGGCTGACACTAACTCATTACACTAAGCTGTCTTGCCTGACTGAACTAACCTTAATTCCAGTACCCCAGTACATCAGGAAGGTAAGAGTTTCCACTTAAGGTGGATATTTCTTCCTTCTCTCTTTCCCTTCCTCTCTCCCTTCCTTTCTTCTCCATCTCTAAGGCACGCCTGCCTATTGATGCTAATGCTGCCTGTCCAAGAACCACACTTTGATAGCATGTTCCAGACCAGTCTATTCCAAATTTGAATGTGCAAATGCATCACTTGGGGGTCTTATTAAAATGCAGAATCTGATTTGGTAAGTCTAGGGTGAAGCCTGGGATTCTGCTTTTCTATCAGTATTCCACGGGATGGTGATGCTGATGCTGGGACCACACTTTGAGAAGTTTCAAGACAATAGTCCACTCATTCCTAGTGCTGTTAGAGATAGCCAGTTTTAAACACAGCCAAAGGCCCTGCCAGAACCTGTTGCTTAGATTTTCACTCGGTGAAGTAATTCCCATGCCGACCCTGGGAAATCTGTGACCCCTTTTCCCCACTCCTGAAAGGCAGGCTGCAGGGAACCACATCCAAATGTATTCTTCCCTTCTGCTGTGCTGCAGTATTGAAGCGGCTAAGACCTCTAGATTCAGGCAGAAGTGAGTTTGAATCTCTGCTCCATCGCTTTCTTAGGTAACATCTCTAAGGCCCTTTTAAAATGAAGGTGGAGGTAGTAATTACATAGTGGGGCTCTGGAAGGGCCTCAGTGAAGGCCCTTCACAAGCATCAAAACACAGGAGTTGAGAAATATGAGCTGTTAATATTTTGAGGTGATTCTTGTCAAATTTGGTGTGTTTGTGTCCAGTAAGAAGATGAGAGAACATTCCAAAATCTCTCGCATCGCGAGGATACGTGGCTTTATAAAATGTTTAGTGTTATATTACATGGACAAAAGTTAGACACTTCTCAATGTATTCACAAGTCCCTTGATGTTTTTATGCAGCCTGGTTCCTCTGTCAGTACAATCATTTGGAATTTGCTTCCTGTAGGTAGAAAGGATTTTTCAAGAGATCCAGGTTATCTGTGGGCCAAGTATAGCAATATACACTGGGGCTACCCAAAGGCTTTCTCAACCAAAAGTACCCTTCCCCTTGGCCTGGAGCTTCTGTCATGACAGCTGATCTTTTGGATGAAGGCATCAGAAGAAAAGTCAAAAGTAACTTCATTTCCTGGGAGGTGTGGTAGACTAACCCATCAGCAATTATGGGGTATGTTATGGATTAAACAGTAGAGGAAAGTCAACCCTCAATTTAAAATTTATTGGGGAAGCACATGGGAGCCATTTAGCATAGATGAGCTTTATAGAAAATGAACTCACAGAGTGATGAAAAGAGAACTGAATTTATTGTTTTTATTGAAGACTTCTTAAAAACATCGATTTTCAATCCATGCGAATGAAGAGTCTTTGTTGAAAATGGTAGAAATGAAAACAAAACTGCTTAAGCCAAAATAAAAAGGAGCAGGAATCTGTTGGGGTAAGTAACTGAAATTTGCAAGGATGTACCCGGTTTAGGACATGGACATGGCAGGATGCAATGGATCAAACAGTGTCATATTCCACCTCCCTCCCCACCCCCTTTCTCTGTCTCCCCTCTTCCATCTCTTGGTGTTGCTTTCTTCTGGATTGGTTTCCATTTCAGGAGAGATCTCTCCACGCAGTAGCAAGGATGGCCACTAGCCACTCCAGGTCTATTTTCTACCCGGTCATACAATTCCAATGAAACACAGAACTCCTGTTTCCCAGGTGGACCCTTAGAAATCCTGGAATCAAGTTTGGTAGGCCTAGTTTTGTTGTACGTTCATCCCTCAACCAATTATGTGGTTCAGGGAATGGAATTGTCTACCTGTGATTGGCCAAGCCTGGCCCACTCAAACCACATAACTGAGAATGCAACAGAGATGATTTCCCTAGTAAAATCAGGGTATTGTTCCAAGAAAAAGAATGAATGAATTGTGGGTCGGAAAAAAAATTGATTTCTAAGATCCAGAAGGGAATAAAGGTGATATATTCCTTTCAAGAACTTGAACAAGAGAAGAGAGTCCAAGACTTTGCAACAAAGAGGATGAGCAGCATTCCCTATGTCTGTCAGAAATAAGGTGTTTTTGGCAAATAGTTTACAGTTTCCAAAGAGTTAATAATTCAGAAGATGGGGGTGGGGGAAACATTTGGATAAGAGCTACCTGTATTCTGTCTGTCACTTTCCTTATCAGATTTTGCTCCCACACTTACATGTATGTATATATATGTGTATATATGCATATATATACATACATATATCACTTTTTACATGCATACAATAAGCTTATTCACCTCAGAAACGGGGATATGATGTCAGCTAGAGGGTTTTACTCAAATGATTGAAATGTGGTTAAGTGGTTTTCAAGTATATAGCAATTTGCACTGTGTAACTATAAATAGATGCTCAGGGAAAATTCTCTTTCCCCAATCCTATTGACTTATGGAGATGTATGAGGAGATCTGAGCTCTGAGCAGAGTGAAATATGACTTTGTATTGCAATTGCTTTCTGCCAAAGATAAAAATCACTTTACATAAAAAGAGCCTTATTCTCACTGGGTGAAAAGCTGCCCTTTTGTAATAAAGCACAATACTCAGGAAAACCACATTAGCTCCTGTGGGCCACTGGAGTGCCATCCAAGGAGGCAGGGAGTAGCGGGCTTACAATCACCCACTTGGGCACAAATCTACCCTCATGTTGTTCTCATCCTTGGCCATTTCTCAGCTGGGTGACCTGCTTCACTTACTAGGCCTCAGTTTCCTCGTCTCTTCAATGACTGTAATGAAGTTACCTAAAACGTAGAGAGTTATGAAGACAAAATAACATAAAACCCGTAAAACGTGAAATATGGAACCTGCCGTATTATAAAGGCAAAACAATTGGTGATGGGCAATTATGTGGCTATTTGGTATATGGGAATGCAGTAAATGGACTATAATAATTCAATGCAAGTTAGGCAAAATAGTACTTCTATTTTTTGAGAAACTGACAGAATTTGAAAGAAACAGACCAGATGTTAGGTTAAGGAAATAAGCAGTGTTAGCGAGACTTGTGGTAATTCACCTGTCTGGGCTGCAATTTCCTCATCTATGAAATAAGAGATTCAAATAAGATCTTTAGGATCCTCTCAAACTTTAAAACTCTAAAATTCTCTGTAAAACATTCTGGTAGCTCTAGTTTTTGTGCACTGTGAGAACACCCTGAATGTTTTTGAAACAGAGCTAACTTTTATGTCAGGCTAAGCAATGATCTGGTAGTGGCTTAAACTGCTAAAATATTAAACATGCATTTCTTTTAATACTTTCAGCTTCATACAGTTGGATATGCATTTGTCTGAAAGGTCAGAGCTTTGAATTCACATCACATTCATTCTTTTATTCTATGAGGATGAAATGAGGGCCTGCTCTGTTCCTCACTGTGTGCTAGGCACAGTTATGTTTTAACCAGGGGAAGTGGGTAAAAATGTGAAACAGAGAAATAATTGCAAATTATGCTACATGTTATGAAGAAAATGAAGAAAGCAAGAGAAACAGAAGTATTACTAATGGAGACAGCCTCATTCTCATATAGCAAGGCCTCTAAAAGGAGGTGACACTTAAGCTAAGATACAGAGTAAAAAGAATCCAACCATGCAAAGGAGAGAAAGAAGATCATTCCAAACAGGGGAGAAGAGCAAAGGCCAGGGTGAGTCGGATCTGGATATGTTTGAAGAACTGAACAAGTATGGATGAAGCGTAGTGAGTGGAGGAGAGAGTGTAATATGACATGTGATTGGAGAAAGGAAGGGGCTGGATCATACATAACCTTGCAGTGTTGTCAAGAGCTTGCATTGTTTTCTTTGTGCATTGAGACGATATTGCAAGGGACTAGAGTGCTACAAGTTATAATTTAAAACCAGTCTTGCGACTATAGAGAGACGGATTGGAGGATATAAGAGCGGAAGCAGGGAGACCAGTTAGAAAGCTCTTAGAGAAATCCAGAGAAGCGGTGATGGTGGGATAAACTAGGTGGGACAGTATAACACACGGGAAGAAATGTTTCACCCTTACCGCTGTCTGTGGTACTTGCTTAAATTTCTTTCCATCTCTGGAACTCAATTTTGCTGTAACAAGAGCATGGAGAACGCAACCTGTAAAGACTCTCCTAGATCAACATTTTGCTCCAGTTTATAAATATCTCTAAGCCAGATCAACCCGTCCATCAAATCCATTAGGCTTTGGTAGGATGCAGTGATTTGCTCTCACCAGTTGCCCAGCCATCCCCCAAGGCAGAGATGCAGGAATGTTGACAGGCCAAAGAAATAAGAAGTTAGCGTAGCTTTCACTGAGAACTGTGGGATTGGCTGACCTTGAAATGGTGTTATCCTCTTTATTTTAGACTCAGAATGGCTTCAAAATGGTCCACTCAGGTACGCAAATGAATTTCCAATTCCAAACTCAGACTATAAATTTCATAGGTCTGGATTATGAATGTTAAGTTTCACTCTATGGTGTTTAGGACGATGGTTTTCATGAAGAAGTAGAGAAGATTAAAAAGAGCTATGATGAAAGTTCTATTAAATGAGGAATTAGAAAGAGAAAATTCTCCAAACCTCCTCCAAAATTTTTCTTTCTGGTGTTCAGATAAAAATGGTAAACTAATAGAAGAGCAAAACAGTGTGGGATGCCCATATATTCGAGAAAAAGCCAAAGTTCATTTCTGCCTGCGGATTCGAACGCTGCTGGCAGATCAATGTGAGCTTCACACTGTGGTCTGCAAAAATCGTTCTGCAGCTAATATCCTCAAGGGCGAGACATGGCCTGCTTTGGCTGCTGGAGGAACTTGCCTGGATTGCTGTGGGAAGCGATATTTTCCACTGGGAGGACTTTGGGGGGCTATATAGATACACCATCCATAAATCATATCATCGAGACTTCACAAAAGTTGTGAGGGTTTTGGTGTTTGCATTTTTTTTCACATATAACTCCATGCGTGTGTGTGTGCGTGCGTGTGTGTGTGTGCAGGGGGTGTTTGTACGCGTGTCACCAGCCTTAGTCAGAAATTCAGTTGTGTTCTTCTGCTTCAGTTTAATGAGATTATGACTGTGCATGCTCTCTCTTTTTTTGCTCTTTCTCCCCTGTTTAGTTATATTCTCTAGAAATGATTCTGTTAGCAAAAGCCCTTGTTTGCATTTCTGTTGTTGTCGTTGCAAAATTAATATTTAGTCCACATGCAATTTGCAAAAGCATAGCAGAGGTGGGTCCATAAAGTTAGGATTTCTTGAGAAAAGCGGACAAGATAAAAGCGTTATTAAATGTTTTATTAGATTTAATTTTTAAAAACCAGTTTCAGGTCTGCAGGATGGAGTAAGTTAATACATGTTCATGGAGTGCGCACCATAAGGAAGTCACTGTGTGGGCTCTGGTGTGGTAGCAGTGGACCAGAAGACAAGGGCCCTGCCATCGTAGGGCTTATAGCCAAAAGAGAAGGCTGGCAAAGGAAGCCAATAATTAAAATGTAATAAGTATATTGGGGATAAACATGGAGGGCATTCCTGATGGATAGTGGAAGTCGTGTTTAAAGATAACTGCTGAAGGATGAATAGTCATTAGCCAGGAGGCAGAAGGGAGACTTTCAGGCAGAGAGAAGAGCATCCAAAGGCTTGGAAAGAGCATGTTCTGGTGACGGAGCAGAGCAAGACCAGTGTGGCTGGAAAGGAGAAAGAAGGAAAGAAGGACGGGTTCAAGTAAGACCACCCATGTCCTCGGACCCCAGATCATCCAAGACCTTGAAGGATTATGGGACTTTTTTCCAAAAGTCATAAAAGTTATTGTTGGGGAGACAAACACTAAACAAGCGAGCAAGATAATTTCAGATAAAATATATGAAACAGGAAATGAGACAGAGAAAACTTAGAGGAGACAATGGCTGGGATGATCAGGAACATTCTCTCTGAGGAGGTGACATATGAGCACAGACCTGAACAGCACAAAAGATCCAACAGAAGAGATTTGAAGAAAGGTTGTTTCCAGCAGAAAAGTAAACAGTTCAAAGGCCGGGAGGCAGGACTGTGCTGTTTGTTTAATGAACAGAAAGAAGGAAATGGTTAACTGGAATTTGGACCTAGCCCTTGAGGCAAAATTCAGAGTTCGTTTCACTGCCCTCGAATGCCATCCCCTATCGGGGCTTCCTGCTTCCTGTGGTTTAGGAGCGTTTTCTGTTTCACTACACTGTACGTACCTGTGCAAAGGGACCATGTCTGCTCACACATTTCTGTACACTCAATGCCTGGGGCAATGTCTAATACTTCTCAGACAGTAAAAATTTGCACGTAGAAATCTCTAAGATAAAGTGGCCACATACCAAGTGTTAAAATTCTAAGACTAGAAAAATAACTTTAAATGTTGAAATTCATTTAGCCAATTAGCAATCTAATAACCCAATAAAAAAATCCAGCAGTCAAATTACTTGTAGGGGTAGATACAGCCTAAATAACAAGACAGGGATAAAAATAGTATAAAGCAAAGTTTCTCAACCTCAGTACTATTAACACTTTGGACCAAATAATTCTTTATCATGGGGGCTGCCTTGTGCATTTCTTGGCAGCTTCGCTAGCCCCCCTGCCCACTAGATACCAGTAGCATCCCCTTAGTTGTGACAACCCAGAATGTCTCCAGATGTTGCCATATGGCCCAATTGAGACCACTGGCATAGAAATATTAATGCCGTGACACTTACTAAAACTTTGCAGAAGTTGTTGTGTCACCAGAGGGGTTTCAGCTGATTTGTGTGTAAAGTTTTCCCGAGAGGTATGATAAACGTCCCCTGCATTGAAATACTGTACATCATACATGCATTCTTAGCAGCAGAAAACAAAGATGCTTAATTTTTTATTATTTTTTATAGTGAGTGTTCAGACATCCATCAATGTAAAAGAAACCACTTTCAACATTTTTCTTTATAAATATGTAATATAATTGTGGAGTAAACCTCCTTTATCATCTTGATGGGGGATCAGACTAATACTCATCTTGTATATTGAGTTTTATCAGAATTTTATTCTATCTTTTAAGTAGTCTGCGGAGGGAGGAAGGGGGGGAAAAAGGTTTGATTTGCAATATGTTGAAATCTGTGGAATAACACAGTTTCACTTGATCGTTAAGCTGTACTACACAGCTTTCCTATACAGTTTTAATAATTTTTAAAAATAGCTTTGTTTTTTGTTATTATAAATATTCAGAGAACATAGACAAGTATACAAAAGGAAATTAAAATCATCCATAATTCCACAATTTAGAGGTAACTGTGTCTATTACTCTCCTATAGATTCATTTACTCCTTCATTAAATTATGTGCCAGGCACTGTGCTTAGGCTGGGAATTTAAGGTGGACAGATGTACAAGGGGCCTCTTTAGCTGAGGCCTGTTTACATATATATTAGTATGTATATCCTACCAGATGAACCTGGACGCCTGGATAGTTAAGTAATGCTTTGGCCAGGAATTGTTTGGCTGTAAGTGACACAAACCTGAAAAATATTAACTTAAATTAATGGCTTTATCTTATTTATAAATTAATAAGTTTGAAAGAGAACCATTCAGGGCTGGTTCAGTGAGTCCTACTTCTGTCAGGAGCCGAAGCCCCATCTGGCTTTCCATTGTGCCGTTTCTAAGCATGGAGCCATTGGCCCAATGCTTACAAAACAGCTACTCCTTCTTCAGGTGTACATATAGGTTCTGAACTGGAAGAGAGGGGAAGGGCAAAGAGCAAAAGGCAGGGGCCACCTGCATCTGACCACCCCAGAACTTAAAAGAGCTTTCCCAGAGACAACCATTTATTGTTGGCTGGAACTGTGTCACATGGACCAAGATGCAAAAGGTAAAAAGAATAGTGCAAAATTGTACAAAGTGAAAAGTGATAGACATCTTCCCAAAAGTAGACATGCTCTTTCCCCAAGGTGACCATTAACTGCTTAGAATTAGATTTCCAGATCTTGCCTATGTACCTACAATGAGAGTCACACACATGGACTCTCCCATTGCCATGCTTGTTTTTTCCTTCCCATTAAAAAGATATGGTAGACATTTTCCCATTCTCAACAATATATCATTGGCAACCTTCCAGATCAATACATTGAGATGTCATTTAGAAATAATAATTGTACAATAGTCCACACTATGAATATACCACAGTTATTAAACTGTCCTATCTTAGTAGATACATAGACTCTCTCTAAATTGTTGTTACAAATAAAGCCACAGTGTATGTCTTTGTACTGTATACATACACAAATGGATGACTTCTTTTGTACATAAGCTTTCTAGAAATAGAATTGCTGGGTCAATATATGTGAAACATTTTTAAACTTTCTAATATTTACTGTCAAATTGCCTACCAAAAGGTCATAATCATTTATACTCCCAACAAAAATATATGTGAGTTTCTTTTTCCCCAACTTTTATCAACAATGTATATTATCAATCTTTTAATGTTTTCTAACTACATAGGCAATAATGTATCTCTGGATTGATTTATTTTTAAATTTATTATGAAGAATTTCACATATACCCAAAAGTACAATGAATAGTATAATAAATTCCCATTACCCATCATGCAGCTACAACAACTACCAGTATATTGCCATGCTTGTTTTATCTGCATGAGGTTTAACCATTTTCTTATTTTTCTTGCCATCCCTTCCCCTTTTTTTGGTTGTTCATCTTTTATATCTCATCCAAGTGCCAGTTTTGATTTCTTCCAAAATCCTATGTATTTGGTTTTAAAGCATCATATCCATGAGTCAAGTTTTCTATCTAGAGCAGAGATAATAAATATGTAGCATGAATCTCATCACTTTTTCCGTTTGGCACCCGGGTAGACGTTAATTGATTAATACATCTTTTTGCAGTAAGCCCAGGTGTATCCTTATAACTCTTTTCAGCACAGTGCTTTAAACCAGTGGTTCCCAAAATTTAGCAGGCCTACCTGGAGAGCTTGTGAAAATGCACATTCCTGGGTCCCTCCCCCATAGATTCTCATTCAGTAAGTCTGAGCTGGCACCTAGGATTCTGCATTTCTAACAACCTGCCAGCTGATGCTGAGGGTGCCTGTCTACATATCACACTTTGTCAGCATTTTTCTAGACCAGGGCTTCCAAATTTTAATGTGTATATGAATCACTGGGGATCATGTTCAACCGCAGATCTTGATTCAGTAGGTCTGCTGCAGAGCCTGAACTTCAGCTTTTCTAACAAGCTTCTGGGTGATACTGCTGGTCCATGGACCAAATTTGCAATGGCCCCTACCAGAGATGGTTTTGACCTAGAAACAAGGGCTTCCATGATCTCAAAGATTCCTAAATACCACTCCACAGACTAGGACCAGACTGGCTGCAAAATATTCAACTGAGAAACTTTTCTTAAAATTTAGATTCCGGGGCCCTACAATGAGAAATTCTGATTCATTGAGTCTGGAGTGGGGCCTGGGAACCTGTTTTACAGACAACTCTTTTGTCAGTTCTGGGGCACGGGTAAGTGTTGGAGCCACTACTTTACATGCCATAGATGATGCACAGGTGTTCTTTCTTGGATTCATCTGGTCCTCCCCAAACCATCCATTTTATCAAGACACACGTATTTGCATTGACCTTTTGCTTGACTGTGCTGCATGCTGTGGGCCATGCAGAGATGAACCAGAAGTTGAATCAGAGAGGATCCTGCTTCTCTAGACTTGATAATCTGGTGAAAGACATAGACATAAAAATACATAATTAACGGGCCGCACCCGTGGCTTAGCGGTTAGGTGCGCACGCTCCGCTACTGGCGGCCTGGGTAGGGATCCCGGCGCGCACCGACGCACCGCTTCTCCGGCCATGCTGAGGTCGCATCCCACATACAGCAACTAGAAGGATGTGCAACTATGATGTACAACTATTGGGGTTTTGGGGAAAAAACAGGAGGAGGATTGGCAATAGATGTTAGCTCAGAGCCGGTCTTCCACAGCAAAAAGAGGAGGATTAGCATGGATGTTAGCTCAGGGCTGATCTTCCTCACACACACAAAAAAAACAAACATAATTAACACCTATAGGAAGTCAGAGAAGAAAACGATTTTCTTCTCATTCTCTGTTTCCTCCTTTTTGGAAGTTAAATTCAAAACATTTACTCAAGTAGGAAATTTCCCATTTTGAAAAGAAATCTCACAAAAGCATAGAAATGCCAATGTGATGGTTTTCCATGTACACGTTAAGTCACAATATGGGCTTTGTACGTGGGTTGTATTCTCGATTACTAGCTAGGTTTGTAAGTATAACACAACATGCTCTTTATGATGCAGTACATACAACAGTGGGGAAATGAACACCACCTAGAGAACCATAACTTTCTTCCTTCTTTGGGGGAATTTCAATTTGTAGCCTTAATGATGTACAACTGTAGTTTTTGCATTTTATGTAATGTGCCAATTGCAGTGTTGCATAGCATTTTTATTTTCCCAAATTCTCATTCTATATAGCTTTCTATACAGTGTAAAAATCACGAGATGCTAATAATGTAAGTGATATGTTTACCATCTGCTGGATGGTGCTATTCACTGTCATTAAGATTCTGAAAGAACTACTTGAGAAAACAGAATAATGGGGAGGAAAAAGAACTGTAATCAAGCATAAAAGGACTTTTAAAAGGGGGAACTGAGACGTCTTTCAGCAGTGACCTTCATAACACTGATATTGGACTGGGACTGTAATTGTCCATCACTCTTTTCAATGGTCAATATTCTGCTCACCACAACTCATTCTTTCAATACCATTGATCCCTTTAACAATGTTGGCTGGCAATCACTCTTTGTAAGTTACAAAGTTAGTGGCATTCCTTCTGCCCTATTTTGTGGTTCACTGTTAGGCAGCCTCAACGTTCTATGTCTTGATGAATGCAGCCTGGTAAGTGAATTAGGGAATTCAGGTGGTAAAGAGTCATTTTTAGGCAGGATACCATACTGGTTAAAGGGAAGCATGGATATAAACTGGCAATTTCATATCATTACTAAAGAACTCTACCTCCACTTTTAAAGGAGTTGATTATGCATTGAGCAGCTCCTTGATTTGGTTGTCTTTCCCCTGCTGCACAGTGGGATGTTTAGATATATTTTGATGCTGGTATGCAACTTCTTTCCTATTCTTTTGGAGTATTCTTATGGAATAAGAAACCCATACAATTTCTAATAAAATATTCTATAAGATGTTAGCATTTTAAGTTTATATACATTGTCCCCTTCGATTCTTGCAGCAGCCCTATATGATAGACATGATAAATGTTTTATTTGAGGTTTTACAGATGAGTAAATGGAGGCTTAGGGAGGTTAAAAAGAAGAGTGGCTATACACTGGCAGTCTTATACATTTCAAAACAACTTAAAGTGGCACAAAAAGGAATGATGGTATGGGAAGAAAACCCTCAGTTTCTGACCCAGTGCTTTTTCTACTACCCCATTTTGCCCTTGAGATTATCTTTATACCATGTTATCTTTATACCATATTAAGATTTTATTTTTAGTGTTTTTCAGATCAGAAATGCTGAAAACGTGCTGTGATATTAAGCCCTAGAATCAGTGATTTAAGATGTTTTGATTGTGCTGGGCACCAATTTCCACATTAGCCATTCTAATGAAGCATATAGCTACTGTTGTGAAAGGAAGACCAGGAGAATGCAATTATGATATTTACTTCTATTCATTTATAGCACAATAGTGATATAGGTGAATTGCAACCAACTTAAGAGTTCACATTCAGATTCTTCAGTCATCTGGGCCATTGTTCACACAGAATCTGTCATCAGCTCTAACATTCAATAAAGGCAGGGAGACCTTTTGTTTGATGTGATAGCTCTGTTGGAGTAGACGAATTTGCATTTTTTCTTCCATGGGAAGTTTTTCTATTGCTTGAGATCCTTGAAAGACTGGATGCATTTGTGGCCCCATGATTCTACTTCTTTGTTTTCCATTCAAATAAATTATCAATATTATTTCTGATCCACACAAGGGAGTGAAATCACTTTGCTATTGTTTCATTCCTATTCCTGAGGGAGATGATCATGGACAACAGGTATTGAGAAATTACTGTGGACCAGGAACTGTTCTGAATACTGTATGTATATTTGTGCGTAATCCTCCCAACTACCTTATAGGGTAGTTACAGTTATCATCCCCATTTTACAGATGAGGAAACTGAGAATAAAGGGTGGTTTGGTGACTTGCCCAAGTTTACACAGCAGGTTAGTGGTAGAATTGGGATTCATACCCTAGTTCTCAACTCCAACACCCATTCTCTTAGGGACTAGATTACTCTGTCTCCTGAAATAATATAAAGCAAAGCTATGGGCATCTCCCTGTACTTACAGAGGAAATCTCTTCTGCCCCTAGGATCCTGTGAGACCTTATGATCATATGTTTGACATTACTTGGTTTCCTTCTCATCAAAATCATTCTAACCACCCTTTTGTGCATCAGGACAATGAAAACTATTTTAAGGGCCTTTTCAATGCATAGGCTGCCTCTTTAATGCTGAAGGTAGCTGCTTCTTAATGATGTAAGATGGCAAGTTACATCCACCTTTCCTAGCTACTCCCTTAATTGTTTTTTCCCATACTCCATTTTCTTACTCATCACTTTTAACGCTATGTGCTAAGTGCTCTAAGCATGTTATTTATATTCTCTTATTCAGTCTTCACCACAGTCTTATGAAGTAGGTATGACTGTCATCTTCACTTTACAAGTGAGGAAACTATGACTTAGAAAGTTTAACTAAGTTGTCGAAGGTCTAACAGGTAATCCAAAACAGATCTGGGATTTAAACCTAAGAAATCTGACTCTATTCTCTCTTCTTTAGCTTGTCCTCAAAGGATTCATGGTTGCCCATTTAAAGTCCATATGGGAGTATCATTGTCACAGGAATGGGTGCCACATTTAATAAAGCTAGAGGTTCTGTGTCCTGATAAGTTATGGATGTGTCAGATAAAATAATCTTTAATAGTAGTTAAAAGACAGCCATTTGTGGATGACTCACCTCTTAATACAAAATTGAGAACTTTTGAGGTTCCGTCGGTAATGATGTTTTAATTACCTTGTGTTCTTATGTGCTTTCTGGAGTGTGAGAGAAGGGGGTGTAGTTAGAGCAAACTCATGGAATCCACAACCTGGGTACAAACTAGGCAGCATGTCCTGCTCCCTGGAGAGCACCATCCATTTATGAGTATCTTAGTAGAATCAAGGCTGGGAAGAGCTGTGCCAAAGAACCTTGTCTGTGAAGTAAAGTGTGGACCTTCATTCTCTAGTGAATCAAGTATTTGCCCAATGTGCAAAACAATTTCATGGGTAAGCTCCTCCACTTTTTGTTTCCAGTGAGACAGTCTGAAGTACATCAAATTCCAGGTTAATTGATTCCAGGTCTGCTGTGGCTAAACCACTGGCCAGCTGATTTGTGGAATGAGCCTTCAACTTAGAACTTACAATAGATGAACTGGGTTCACTTTCTTGTCTGGCACATACGAGAGCTTTGGGCACATACCTTAAATCTCTCTGAACATCAGTTTTATTCATAATACAAGAGGAATACAAAGGAATCATATTGAATACACTTTTTACTTTTTGGCTGAATTTGGAAGATAACCTTCCTTGCAGCTGTGATTCCACTACATTGTAAAATTCTCAGAACAACAAACAGATGTGATGTGTTTTATGATTATAGAGGATTACTATTTAAACCAAATGAGTAAACCCTTCACACAAGCAGGAATGCTTGAGACTGTTCTGCCATACTTATTCGTCACTAGGGATTCTATAACTACCTTCAAATGCAAAAAGGCAGAGAGACCAATTCCACATATGATATCTTTTGTTCTTTCTTTTAGTCAAACTTACTGATTCTCAAGCTTTACTATGCATAAGTATTACTATTTAAGGTTATATACACTAAGCCACTTTGCCTTACTTTGTGGGCAATTCAAAGAATTTTTTAGAATAACTTATGCATAATTTTCATATTTTCTTTAAATTTAATATATTCTCCATCCACTTTGTAAGATAAAACTCCACGGCATTACTGCATTGCTGGGTGCATCCTGGCCCAGGCACTTACAGTGAGAGCTCCTAAATGCCTCTGAACCTCAGTTTCCTTCTCAGTAAAATGGAGTAATAAAACCCACCTTGAAGTCTTTCAGTGAGGACCTAATTAGATTCAAGACTATATCTACATTCAAGGTCTTGCATAATGCCTGGCACATTGTAAGTACTTAGCAAAGGTTACTTCTCTTCCCAGCTCACTCATCCCCACAGCCTGTCCCACACCACAAAACAGGAATGGGTCGTGATTCCTAGGTTCAAGAGCATGCAGCTGTTTTCATTGCCCTTACCTTGCTTTTATATGTTGTGTAGCTGCATAACTTGCAAAATACTCATTGATTAGTTGACTCCTCTTGGATAATGGTTGTGCAGTTTTGCACAGCTTGTCAAGTTAGGTAAATGCTATAAGTAAAAGGATGGATACATCAGCTTGAACCAGGAGCCGAGACCTGCGATTTCCCTAGGTGAACACCTGCTGCTCTGTGTGATGGTATCTACAACTGGCCGAGTTGACATCAGTCTTCTGATATTGAATCTGCACAGATGCCCACTTCCGCCAAAGAATTTTGAAAGGGGGAAGAATGAGATGAGATTCGCATCTTTCTCTTTCTATGTTTTTTAGTCCCAACAACCTTAACTACACTGCTATTGATGTTAGAAGACATCACTTGAAAGAGTGTGTTTCTAGTTAAGTCTCAACATTTCTAAAAGTTGTTGGGTTATTCTAAATTTTTTTCAGGGCTTTGGGAATTAAAAATAAATGCTACATCAAGCACTACACATCCTTCAGAATGGGCAAAATTTCAAAGATTGATAATATTAAGTGTTGGTGAGGATGTGGAATAACTGGAACTTTCATACTTTGCTGGTGAGAATGTCAAATGGTGAACCACTGTAGAAAACTAGCAGTCTTTAACAACAACAACAAAAATATGCCTCCCCAAGACCAGCAATCCTACAACTAAGTATTTGGCCAAAGATATTAATGTAGATATCTTCAAAAAGAATGTGCATGTTTTTAGCAGCTATATTCAATAGCCAAAATTGGAAACTAAGTGTTCATCAACAGGAGAATGGATAAATGAATTACAATATGTTCATATGATAGAAAACTACACAGGAATAAAAAAGAAAAAACTACAAATACATTCAACAACATGGATGAAACTCAAAAACATTGTGTTGAATGAAAGAAACAGGGTACAAAAGAGTTCATAATGTATAATTCCATCAACATAAAGCATAAGAATAGGCAAAAACAATCTCTGCTGATGGCAGTCAGAACAGTATTTACCTCTGGGGGTAGCGGATTACTGTGAAGGAGTACAAGAGAACTTTCTGGGGGATGAAAATGTTCTAAATATTGATCTGGATGGTGCCAATATTATACATTCATATGTAAACATTCATGAAGGTGTGCTTTAAAGATTTTTAGATTTTGCTATATCCACCTTATACCTCAAAAAATTCCAAATTTCCTATCTATTGTACTAGAAGAGATTTATTAATATAAGATATATCACAAGAAATTAGCGACTTTATATGAACAACATTCTGAATACCCACTTTCTTCAAAAAATATGTGGCATGAAAAAAGGGAGTAAGAGGTAACTATTACAGATTAAAAATGATGTAATAGACATATCAATCAAATGCAATTAATGTGGATTTTGTTTGGGTTCTGATTTTTTTAAAAACTGTGAAAATATTTTTGAGTCATTGGGGAAAAATGGACATGGGCTGATTGTTAAATTATATTAAGGGTTATTATTTTGTTGGGTGTGATAATGATATTGTGACTCAAGGTGAAATGATAGAGTGATTGGGATTTGCATTAAATATTTCAACCAATAAGAGAGAGAAAGGAGATGAAACAAGAATGGCCAAACTTTGAATTTTAGGAATGAAGCGCAGTTTTATGACTTCGGTGACTGAAATATGTAGCACAAAAATAATAGACCAGTATCATGGTGGGATGAGGGGTGAGTTAATGAGTCCGTTTTTTGAAACAGAGCTTGAAGTTCCAACAAGCCATTTAGGAGGAGACTGTTGGCTATGTGGGCCAGGAGCTCATCACTGAGGTCGGGACTGGAGAGAAAGATCTGAGGATTTCCACTCCTTGAAGTCACAGCTCTGAGTTGGAAAGAGATCAAAGAAGGAGAATATTTGGAGTGAACGAAAGGGCTAGCAGAGGCTGGAGACCCTCAACATTCAAAGAGTAGACGAAGGGAATAGAATTCCTAGAGGACGCTAAGAAGGCTTAATGAGGGAGAACTAGGAGGAACAAGGCAGAAAGCTCAAGAAAGTAAAGAATTGCAAGAGGCATCTTTTGAATCTCATTCAGAAAACATTTTCTGGGCATCTACTATCTAGGCACTGGGATTGGGCTGTTGAGAGATCTTTGCCGATACCTTCCTGGGGCTGTCCCAGTAGACTATTAGGGGACTAGGGGGCAAGCACAGGGTCACAGAAATGTAGGGCAATCAAGACATCAAGTATGAACTCTTACCAGCAGGATAGGAGAGAAAGAAGAGTGAGCTGGTGAGGGAAATTTGAAAGAGCTCTCTACTCCTTGTGCTGATATAACAAGAGGAGACCACCCTACAAGGAGAGCGAGGCCCCTTGGCATCATGCTTTGAACAGGGCCATACTCGTGCTCTGTGATTGGAATAGAGGCTCAGTGCATTTCAAGCTGGGAAAACTCAGCAGTTGCAGAGCCCTGCAGTTGACCACACTGCAAAGAAAAATGCCAGAAAACAGTCATTTCTCCAGCCTAGAATTAAAAGTGACCCGCTTTCATATTTCCTTGGGCTCTGCGTGCCCAACTGGAGACCCCACTTGCCAAGTCTCGGCCCGCAGTTAATTTACTTTCGTTTTATTTTTCCTGACTCCTGAATTGAATTATCACCTTCCTGAAAAGCTGTGTGTGTAATGGAAAAGCTGACACCAGCCAAAGTGGAGTATAGCAGCCCAAATGAGACTCCTATTATTGCCCTATTACAGGAGGAACAGGCTTCTCTTTGCCCTTCATTCATCACCTGCTAACTATGAAAACCTAATCGAGCCGCTTTGTTTTAATGGCAGCTGTTCTGCCCTGACCTGGCTGCTCCCCCACCCTCCTCCATGAGCAAACAGATGAGTTCCATTTGGAGTTGAAGTTATTTTGCATGAAAATCAGAGTTAGAGGCAACAAGATTTTTTTCTTTGCCTTCATGGGACAGGCAGCATTAAGTCCCTTGAAGTCCAGAACAGGACACCTGGCTAATGGGCACCCTATGAGACCATCTTATCACATTCTTCAGACAGAAGGACCTCAGCTTTGCATTGTCCCTCCTGCTAAGGGCTTTAAAGATCCCTCCTAATATTTCCAGATGCAAGTGTGTTAAAAACATATCCGAGGAAATGATTCTCATAGTGGATGTTTCCTGGCTTGTGTCACACACTATATACACTTCCAATTAGGACTGTTTATCCCTCCCTCCGCCGTGCCCTGAAGCAGGGTCCATTTGTGAAATCTAATTAAACCTGCGTATTTCCTTGGAGTGAACGACATTTTTAGATCTTGCCCCAGGCACATTTCTCCTGTCTGGAAGATTTTTGTTTGGGGGTGGGTTTCAGTTTTGCTTTTGGGGGAAGGGAATTGCTTTTTTATTTTTCTTAGAACCCCAAAATGATTGGGGGCCTTTTATTTATTTGTTTTTCAAACACTAATTTCCACAGGACACTGTGAAGGAGCCAGCGCAGAGTCTCTTCAGTGAAGCGCTTTCCTTGGGTTCTGAAAGCTCCTTTGCTCTCAATTCGCATTACTTTTCCCTCTGGTCATGGATGATCTCCCCTCTCCTTGCAGGGCTGAGTTCATGGCTGTTTCTAATCCATAATTAGCAGAAATAGAAAAATACGCTCCTTGAGGTAACAATTCTCCCACATTTGCTGCTCTTCACCTGTCACAGTGCAAAACGGAACATGGTTCTGCGCCCATGTGTGACCCCTGACCTTGCCACAGGCACAAAAAAAACATTTATTTTTTTAAGCAGCTTTGCTAAGATGGAGCTATCCTTGGGCTCATATCCGCGGCGAATCTAAAGGAGTTAGGGAAAGCAGAAATGAGGCAAATAAAATGCAGATTGACTCGGGGAAATTTCCATTTCATTGGCTCGGCTTACTGAAGAAGTGGCCCGTGGAAGATTATGTCACCATTTGCACCAAGGTAGTGTGGCTGTTTGTCAAGCAAGACTAGAATTCTTTGTATTTGTATTCTTACCTAGCTCACATTTTTAATGATGTCTCTTCGCCATTTCTCATCCAGACATTTTCCCCTATCTGCTTTCAATGCTAATGTCTCCCTGTCCTGTTTTTCAAATTAAATATCATACTTAAAATATTAATACTCCTTGCTCTTTGATTCTTTGTTTATTCATCTTATGCAAAACACAACAGTGAGCCTCCATTTGTATTAAATGCTACTGTATGGGCCAATTCAATGACTTATTAATGACTGTTCCATGATATGGAGAGCTAGGGCTTTATATAATCATGCAATTCTTATTCAGAAATGCTCTGCTAGTACTACCCTGTAGGGAAAAAAAAGGAAATATGTCTATGTTTTCAAAGAAAAAATGACTTACTTTGTGAAGACCATTATAGAGATGACTAAGTATTGAAACTAGGCCAAGTTACTTCAGTCTCCAAGGAAGTTAGCTCATGTCTTAAAGTACTTGGGTATGTAAATTTTTGTAACATTTTTGTAACATTTATTGAAGTGGAAACAACATACCATAAAAATATAGCTCAATGAATTAACACAAAGTGTATAACTGCCATGGTCAAGAAATAGTATATTTTTAAGGCGCTTTATTCATGCCTCTAGTCCATATTCTACTGGGATGTTTCCACTACTTATATGATTTATAGTTGTTGTTTATACATTCTTTACAAGCACTAGATATGAATCCTGTCTATGGTATGTGTTCATAAAAGCCTACTGTGTAGGCTGCATATTCTCTTTTTTTTTTTGTGAGGAGGACTAGCCCTGAGCTAACATCTGATGCCAATCCTCCCTTTTTTTCTTGAGGAAGACTGGCCCTGGGCTAACATCCGTGCCCATCTTCCTCTACTTTTTATATGGGATACCACCACAGCATGGCTTAACAAGCAGTGTGTCGGTGTGCGCCCAGGATCTCAACCTGCAAACCCCGGGCCGCCGAAGCAGAGAGCGCACTTAACTGCTGCGCCACCAGGCGGCCCCTGCATATTCTCTTTTAATGCTGTCTTTTGATGAATAGAAGTTCTTAATTTTATTGCCGTCCAATTTCTCAAGCTTTTCCACTGTGGTTAGTGTTTTTTGTATCCTATTTAAAAAAATCTCTTCCTCTCCCAAAATCATGAAGATACTCTCCACTATGACTTCTTAGAAAATTTACCACTTGTCCTTCATAGTTAGATTCACCTGGAAATTTATTTTATTGTTAGCATGAGAGCCATGGGAAGCCACTAGAATATTCTTAGAAGAGGCATTGACAGCTAGCATATATTTTATAAAGGCCTTTCTGGCTTCTGTATGGAAGATGGACAAGAGTTGAAACAGAGAGAACATTTTGAATATTCTGCCTCAGTAGTTCAGATGAGAAATGATTATGGCTGGGATTTGGGTGGTGACAGTGAAAATGAAGAGGAGTGGTTAGATTTGAGATATGTTTTAGAAGATTTTACAGATTGGGGGCTGAGACAAAAAGAGAAATCAAGGATGCATCCTTGGTTCTTGATTTGAGCAACTGGGTAAGTGATGGTATTATTGATTATGATTGAGCAGACAAAAGAAAAGATTTGTAGAGCAAACTGAAGAATTATGTTTTGTTCGAGTTAAGTTTGAGATGACTATCTAAGTGGAGATGAATGAATGAGTGAGTGAACCAATGGAGTTGTCCATGATAAATAAGCAAGTTAGTGGTAGAACTAGAGCGCTTAGGTGTTTTGACCCTATGTTTAGGATTTTTTTTTCCATTATACTAACATAACCCAGAGAATATTCCATTGAACTCTAGTTTCAAAGTATTACAAAAAACAAAGTAAAGATCTTCTGGTCCAGTAATTTGGGTTATTTCATATGCTAACTACCTTGATGATTTATTATATACATTACTTAAGTCTCTGAGAAATTCTGCAAGAAAAAAATACTTCTTTTGCTTTATTTAACCCAATATTTCTCCAATTTATTTTTCCATAAAAGTGTTCTTAGAGAAAGACCTGTTAAGATCCCACAAAACTAGTATTAGTGTTCTGTAGAATAATCTTTAGGAAAAGTTGTTCTTCAATCTATCACCATGTTAACATGTTACAACACACACACACACACACAACCCACACTGGAGACTCTATTGCTCAAAAAATATGCAACCAGTAAACATTATTCTTATTTAGATTTGTCTATGTCTGCAATCTTATGAGAGTGGTAGAATGTCTTTTAACTGCCCTTTCAAGGGCAGTTCCCCTATGTCATAATAATTGAAAATTAAGAAGTTACAGAGTCGTAATTAAACTGTCCCCTTTGAAACTTTGTTGACTGCAGCTGCATATTAACCACATCCCATTCAGACAGGAGTAGCAAGAAATATTCTGAACACCAACTGCTACAAGATAAGATAACAAGCTTTGACAGCTTCCTAATTACCTGACTACCCCGTAGTTCAAAACTCTTTAATATTGTAGTAATTCTCTACTTTGCACATAAGTCAAAAGGTATATCTAATTTGCTATTTAATTGATATCTATATTGCAGCTTTAAAAAGAATACACACTTCCCCAGTATGTTTAACTATTAATTTGTAACCTTTGATCTGCATGTGAGAAATAATTATAAAAAGAAATTACACATTTTATCAACCACAATAATGTCAACAATAGATAAATCTAAAAACTGCAACTCAAAATGGATTGAATCCTTTTTTTAAAACAAACTCTCCTTTTTTCCTCAAGATCTAGTTGACTTTCTATTTAATAGCTATATATTCTTGCATACTTTATTTCACCCCGCTAAGCTTTATTTTTCTCATCTGGAGAATGGGGAAAATAATAGTTTTAGGGTCATAATGAACATCAAATAAAAAAGATGCATGTAAAAAGATGATAACAGAATCTGGCCCATGTAAAATGGGCCATCTATCCATCTCAGTTATAAAGACTTTGGGATCTGACAGCAATATGGGCTCAATAAATAGCTGTTCAATTGAAATAACGTAAAACTCACATTGACGTTTCCCTTATTACATTAATAGACTAAGAGATATTTAGAAACAGAGTCATGGGCCATAAGGTGTTATGTAGCCTTAGATACAATTGGCAACATAACTATGAACAATTAGTGGATCTAGAAGACACTTCTGAAAACAATATTATGGCTTCCATGTATAGAGGACTTTTTACTTGCCCCATGCTGTGCTAAGCCTCTACAGGCATGATCTCAGTTAATCTCCACGACAACCCTGTGAGGTGGACAGTATTGTTGACTGCATTTTACATCAAAAACAATTCAAAATTAGGCCTAGAGACTCCAAGTAATGTGCCCAAGACCAAAGAGCTAGTAAGTGGGGGAGGCGGATTTTGACCTAAGTCTGTCGGCCTGCAGGACCCATACTCTTAACCACTCTAAGTACTACTGTGGAAAGAATCTTATGAAAATAAGTCATTGTATGAAAAGAGTGGAAGCAGAGAAGGATCTACACATTGACATGACATGTCCATTCCCCATAAAAAGAATCTGGATCATGTTTAAAGAATCTTTAACCTCAACACAATAAAGGCCATATATGACAAACCCACAGCTAATATCATCCTCAATGGTGAAAAACTGAGAGCTATCCCTCTAAGAACAGGAACCAGACAAGGATGCCCACTCTCACCACTCCTATTTAACACAGTATGGGAAGTCCTAGCCAGAGCAATCAGGCAAGAAAAAGAAATAAAAGGGATCCAAACTGGAAAGGAAGAAGTGAAACTCTCACTACTTGCAAATGACATGATTTTATATATAGAAAACCCTAAAGAATCCACCAAAAAACTTTTAGAAGTAATGAATGAATATGGTAAAGTTGAAGGATACAAAATCAACATACAAAAATCAGTTGCGTTTCTATACACTAACAGCGAAGTAGCAGAAAGAGAAATTAAGACTACAATCCCATTTACAATTGTAACAAAAAGAATAAAATACCTAGGAATAAACTTAACCAAAGAGGTGAAAGATCTGTACATGGAAAACTATAAAACATTACTGAAAGAAATTGAAGAAGACACAAAGAAATGGAAAGATATTCCAGGCACTTGGATTGGAAGAATTAACATAGTTAAGGTATCCATACTTCCTAAAGCAAGCTATAGATTCAATGCAATCCCTATCAAAGTTCCAACAACATTTTTCACAGAAGTAGAACAAAGAATCCTAAAATTTATATGGAACAACAAAAGACCCCGAATAGCTAAAGGAATCCTAAGAAAAAAGAACAAAGCTGGAGGTATCACACTCCCTGATTTCAAAATATACTACTGAAGCTATAGTAACCAAAACAGCATGGTACTGGCACAAAAACAGACACACAGATCAATGGAATAGAATCGAAAGCTCAGAAATAAACCCACACATCTATGGACAGCTAATCTTTGACAAAGGAGCCAAGAACATACAATGGAGATAGGAAAGTCTCTTCAACAAATGGTGTTGGGAAAACTGGATAGCCACATGCAAAAAAATGAAAATAGACCCTTACCTTACACCATACACAAAAAGTAACTCAAAATGGATTAAAGACTTGAATGTAAGACCTGAAACTATGAAACTTCTAGAAGAAAACATAGGCAGTACGCTCTTCAACATCGGTCTTAGCAACATATTTTCAAGCACCATGTCTGACCGGGCAAGAGAAACAATAGAAAAAATAAACAAATGGGACTACATCAAACTAAAAAGCTTCTGCACAGCAAAGGAAACCATCAACAAAACAAAAAGACAAGCTAAAAATTGGGAGAAGATATTTGCAAACCATACATCTGATAAGGGGTTAATCTCAAAAATATATAAATAATTCATGCATCTCAACAACAAAAAAACTAACAACCCAATTAAAAAATGGGCAAAAGACATGAACAGACATTTCTCCAAAGAAGATATACAGATGGCCAACAGGCACATGAAAAGATGTTCAACATCATTAACTACCAGGGAAATGCGTATCAAAACTACAATGAGATATCACCTCACGCCCGTCAGAATGGCGATAATCAACAAGACAGGAAACAACAAATATTGGAGAGGATGTGGAGAGAAGGGAACCCTCATACACTGCTGGTGGGAGTGCAAACTGGTGCAGCCACTATGGAAGGCGGTATGGAGATTCCTCAAAAAATCAAGGATAGAACTACCATATGATCCAGCTATTCCACTGCTGGGTATTTATCCAAAGAACTTGAAAACACCAATGCATAAAGATACATGCACCCCTGTGTTCATTGCAGCGTTATTCACAATAGCCAAGACTTGGAAGCAACCTAAGTGCCCATCAAGGGATGAATGGATAAAGAAGATGTGGTATGTATACACAATGGAATACTACTCAGCCATAAGAAACGATGAAATCCAGCCATTTGTGACAACATGGATGGACATTGAGGGTATTATGCAAAGTGAAATAAGTCAGAGCAAGAAGGTCAAATACTGTATGATCTCACTCGTTAAGTAGTAGATAATAACAACAACAAACAAACAAACACATAGAGACAGAGATTGGATTGGTGGTTACCAGAGGGGAAGGGGGGAGGGAGGAGGGCGAAAGAGATAATTCGGCACATGTGTGTGGTGATGGGTTGTAATTAGTATTTGGGTGGTGTAATCTATGCAGAAATAGAAGTATAATGATGTATACCCGAAATTTATACAATTTTATAAACCAATGTTTCTGCAATAAACAAAAAATTAAAAAAAAAAAAAGAATCCTGACATGAAATCATCCCAGATTTACGGTCAGGTCTAAATCGATTGACCAGTGTCCTTCTAAGAAGAGAGAATACAGAGAGATACAAAGAAGAAGACCATATGAAGACAGGCAGAGATTAGAGGGATGTGTTTACAAGGCAATGAACACCAAGGATTGTAGCAACACCAGAAGCTAGATGAGAAGCATGGGACAGTTTCTCACTTAGAACCTCCAGAAGGAGCGAACCATGCCCACACCTTAATTTTGGACTTCTGGCCTCCAGAAATGTGAGAGAATAAATTCCTGTTGTTTTAAGCCAAAAAAAAAAAAAAAGATGTGGTATATATACACAATGGAATACTACTCAGCCATATGAAACGATGAAATCCAGCCATTTGTGACAACATGGATGGACATTGAGGGTATTATGCAAAGTGAAATAAGTCAGAGGGAGAAGGTCAAATACCATATAACCTCACTCATTAAGTAGTAGATAATAACAGCAACAAACACATAGAGACAGAGATTGGATTGGTGGTTAGCGGGGAGGGGAAGGGGGGAGGGAGGAAGGCGAAAGGGATAATTAGGCACATGTGTGCGGTGATGGATTGTAATTAGTTTTGAGTGGTGAACATGATAACATGATGTAATCCATGCAGAAATAGAAGTATGATGAAGTATACCGGAAATTTATACAATGTTCTAAACCAATGTTACCTCAATAAACAACAACAAAAAATTCCTTCAAAAAGCAAGATGCTGACCATCACAATGTTTTTCACAGCTTGATATTAATATCTGCTGAAATTATACAATACACTTTTCAGCAACAATTGGCATTATAAAGGCTAATATTTTAAAAATAATCTAGAATGCTCTTTAATTGCTATATCAAAAAATAAAAAATACAATCTCATTTCCCATATTAAAAAAAAAAAAGAATCTTTAAAATATTACAAACCAGAATGATGTTTATGTCCCTAAAACCATAAATCCCACTAGACTGAATACTTCCTTCCAAATAAACATATGTTTCTTTAGAGAATCCTGGGTCAGCTGCCAAAGAATAAAAGAAATAAAATGTGTTTCCCTGCCTTTAAAAAGCTAATAATCTAGTGTGAAGATAATACAGTGCTAGACATATAATATTTTCTCCATAAATATATGGGCGGTGGCTACATGAATGAGGTCATTTTAGACCAACACAGAAAAGGATATAACCACAGGTGAAACATGAGGTGGCAAAACCACCCTTGAGGAATGTGAATGAGAATTTGGGCATTTATGGAAGGTGTTTTAGGAGAGATGGCTCTTCATCTGGATAAAATTAGAAGAGGTAAGCTAATTGGACAGTTGAGCTACATTTGTCCACAAGAAGATGAGTACGATATGTACTAAGCATCTGTTCTGAGGAAACTCCAGGTAGTCAGCCTGTCTGGAGGCAGATCCACCAGAAGTCAGAGAAAAAGTGAGGTTCCCAGGACAGGAACTTGACATTTGATGGAAAACCAGTTCTTCAAAATTCTTTAAAAAGTTGCATGATTCCCTTGGCTTGTAACTTTTATAAGGATTGTAACAATGATTTCAGCAAAATTTCGGAGAAATCTACCCTTCAAAATCTTTAGAACATTATTTTTGTATTTGTGCAAATATGGTTTCAATTTTTATTCATGTCATATACTCTCTCATTATTATTTTCTCTCCCAACCAAAATCAACCTAGGCATCACTTATAGTTTTGTCCATACACATTACATCAAATGTTGTATATTCTAGATATCCATATGCATCGTTAAACCACATTTAGTTTACCTACATATATATAATTCTTAGCAGCTGTGTGCAGATCTTCATTCAGTCTTGCCTACCTAGAGATTTAAAGAAGGGCCAGACATCTGTTCACATTTCCCATACTGTCTTCTCCATGGCTTTTCTTCTTGGTGTTCTTTTGCTCATTTACCATACATCTTCCCAGAAATATAACTTTTGAGATTCTCGTATACATGTAGTTTAGGTTTCATGTGTTTTCATAATCTTTTGCTTCTCTCTTTTTTCTCCATCTTGTGAGAGCTCCTAAGAAAAAATAATCACTTCCCCATTCTCATCCACAGGTTAGACTGAGGCATTTCTTTGATGAATTCCCTTCCACTCCCTCATGAATTCCAGAAAGCTACATATTCAATTTTGTTCCTTCTTTCAACTGTTAGTATAAAAGTATGACCTTCTCTTTTTAAATGCTTTATGTTTTACTAACAACTGTAACCTGATAGCTAAAAAAGTTCACTGAAAGATTCACTTCTCTGTAGACCAAAGGTGCTTAACCTTTCCTGGTTGACTGGACCCTTTAATTGTGTAATGAAAGTTCTAGATCCTCTCCCTAAGGAAAAATCATCATACGCTGGCAAAATGTAGCAACAACATCCAGGATCTTCATATACTTTCTGATATTTATCCAAGAACCTCTGTTAGCAACCCCCTCACCTATCTTGGGGACTGACGAGAGTGTGTAGACACTCTACTGTTCACAGTATACACTCAGGATCAGATAGACATAGGATCAGACCCCATCCTTGCCTCCTTCTAGATACGTGATCATGGGCAAACTATCCACTCCTAGTCCCATGGTTAATATTTGCATCTACATCTTTGGGTCTTAATAAGGATTGAATGAAATATTACATATAATAGAGAATAGCATGTCGCCTGGCGCATGGACTTAATCAGTGTTAGCTACTATTCTCTTTGTAAAGCGTTTGTATTTATTTAGTGTCTCAGGCTTTTCCGTGGGAATGGAAGCCAGGGCAAAGAAGCTGGTCTTTGGAGACCTTTGGGAGAATCTGAAGAGCAATTTCCAGGTCAAGAACTGTGGTGGGAAAGGCCCTTTATATTTCATTTCAAGGCCCATCAGGGGATGCTCCCTCCAGCCCTCTTGTGAATGAGGTCAGGGAGAAAAGCAAACCTTGCCAAAAAAACACAAAGAAGCAGAACTTGATCAAAGCATAGAGAATCTCTCTGCAAAGCTATCAATTAAGATTTAGGATTTTTGTTCATTTACAGTGAAATACATTCAGAGGAACATTACCAAAACATACTCTTAGCAGTTAAGAAAATTGCCTCTGATTTGATTCTTGCTTGGGTCTTCCCCTATTTTAGGGAATACTTTGGAATATCTGTAATTGTCAAGGTATGCAATAAACAACAAAAATTCAAATTTTAATATTCTATACACAAATCTCCCAGTGGTAAAGGAACTGATAGTGTAATTCAGAGCAATAGTACCCAAAATAAGTAAAATGCAAGTCACATACGTAATTTTAAATTTTTATGTAGCCAAAAGTTAAATTGAAATTAATTGTAATAATATATTTTATTTAATCCAATATATCCAAAATGTCATTTTGATATATACTCAATACAAAATTTTATTAATGAGATATCGTGCGTTCTTATTTTTATAGCTAGTCTTGAAATCCAGTGTGTCTATTACGCTACGATGCATCTATATTCTGACACTCAATTTTCAGTAGCAAAAGTAAAATGCAGTTCTGCCAAAACAATTAAATTGTGTTTAGAGGAAAGATATTTTATATTATTTCCATTTATAAATTTACATTTTTAAATTAAATAAAGTTAAAAATTCAGTTCCTGGGGCCGGCCTGATGGCACGGCGGTTAAGTGTGCGTCCTCTGCTTTGGCAGCCCAGGGTTTGCAGGTTCAGATCCCAGTCGCACACTGATGCACCGCTTGTCAAGCCATGCTGTGGTGGCATCCCATATAAAAGTAGAGGAAGGTGGGCACGGATGTTAGCCCAGGGCCAGTCTTCCTCAGCAAAAAGAGGAGGATCAGCACTGAATGTTAGCTCAGGGCTGATCTTCCTCACACACACACAAAAAAATTCAATTCCTGAGTCACACAGCCACATTTCAAATACACAATAGCCACATTAGGTATTGGTGGCTAGTGGCTACCATATTAGACAGTACAAGTTTACGGGACAGAACGTGAATTTAGAGTCAGAAGCTCTCAATTTGAATCCTGTCTCTCCTATTTGCTTACTGTGTGTCTTTGTGCAACTTGCTTACCTTCTCTGAGCCTCAGTTATGTCCCCTTTACCCAGCCCCCTAAGCTTATAAATTTATTGTGAGAGTTGAATGAGATGATGTAAGAGGAAGTGCTGTAAAATGAAATGTAAACATAAGGTATTTTTAATTTAATGATATGGAGAGAGTTAATTTTTAGGGATTTTGAATCAGATTCCACATTTGTAGAGGTAGAAAGAAATCGTCTCCTCTATTGCCAATGGTGATTATAAATCCTAAAGGATTCAGTGGGTTGGTACCTTTTTAAAGCAATTCTTTTTTGTACTTCCTGTTAGGAAAATCAATGCTTTCATCTCGATTATAAATTCTCAAGATGTATTTTTTAAATAAAAAAAGACTTTTAAGTTTTTTAAAGAAGAGTTTAAGTGACAATATGGTCACAGTGGGGTGTGTGTGTGTGTGTGTCTGTGTGTGTCTGTGTGTGTCTGTGTGTGTGTGTGTTGGAAAAGATATACACCAAATTGTTAAGACTGTTTACCCCCACAGAAAGGGATGGAAAAAGAAAGAGACTTTCCTGTTTTATTTTATAGACTTATCTAGTATTTCAAGTTTGAACAAAGAACATGTATTATTTTTGTTATAAAAACCAGTACTGATGAAAAAAATCATCTTATACAAGGCAAAAGGCTCTGATTCTACATCAATAAGAGATCAAGTTAATGCCCATTGGAAAATGAGCCCCATTTTTGCTCATGGGAATTAGTACGGAGAAATTAATAACTCACAGCTACTTCGCATCATGGAACCCAGCTCTATAGAGTGGCCTATGTGAGCTGCAGCCCCACCACAAATTAGTACTGGCAATCTGGATCATCTGTCCTCATAACTTTTTCTTTGGGTTCATATTTGGCATCCATGTTTGTTGTTCTTATCTACAGCCTTTTAAAACATGGGACATGTCTCTCCACGTGTATATCTTCTTGAATTTTAGTTTTAGATTCTCTGGAAAATTATTGCCTGTTTGGTTGAACTGCTCCCAAGAGCCCACTAAATGATTTTCTGTCACACATGCCTTGAAATCTCTATTTAGACCACATATCTCAAACATTACCTTGGAATTTGATGAAACTCCATCTAGGTGTTTTCATGCTAAGCAGCCACAGAAAGACAGAATCAACTTTATGTATTCAGATTATCCTTGAAAAGAATATAAGGTATCAAGTGATTTTTAAGGGCTCAGAAAGACATCTACTCAAAAATAGCTCGTGTATTGGCTTTCAGCCAACTTACTTTTAGTTCTCTGTTGAATTGACTTGTCCAGATGGAAGCACTCCCTTTTTCAATGTACAACTTGCACACCTGTGTGCCTTTATATTAATATACCTTATAATTATTGAATGCTTACTCTCTTAGTTCAGGCTGCTGTAACATAATACCATGGAGTGGGTGGCTTAAACAATAAAAATTTATTTCTCACAATTCTGGAATCTAGAAGTCTGCGGTCAGGGTACTGGCATGCTCAGGTTCTTGGTGAAGGCCCTCTTCCTGGTTTGTAGATGGCTGTATTCTCATTGTATCCTCACATGGCAGAGCAGTGAGAACAATCGTCTCTCTCCTGTCTCTTCTTATAAGAGTACTAATCCTATTTGTAAGGGCTCCGCCCTCATGATCTAATTACCTCCCAAAGGCCCCACCTCCAAATACCATTACATTGGGGATTTAGGCTTCAACATATGAATTTTAAGGGGACACAAACATTCAGTCCATGTGCAGACACTGCTAGGTGCTCAGGATACAGTAGTGAACAAGCACAGACATGGCTGCTACCTTAGGGAAGTTGTTGTCACTGGGGAGACCTGTGCATCAAATGACCAAATGGACAAATCTAACCTTGGTAAGTAACATATAAAGGTGAGGAAAACTGACATTGGAGTTTTAGGAAGGGAATTGTCTAATTAGAGAGGTCAAGAAGACTTCCATGATTGAACTGAGACCCAAAGTATGAAAAAGTGTTAACTGGGCCAGAGGAGAGAAAAGGAAGGTGGACTTCCAGGTAGATGGGACAGCATATATGGAAGCTCTGAGGTGGAAGGTAGCAGGGAAAATTCAAAGAAGTCAAAGAAAGCCCATGTAGCTGGAGCTTAGAGAACAAGCAGGAGTATAAGACAGGATGATACAGGAGGGATAGGCAGGGCCAGACCCTGTCGACTTGGTAGGCTCTGTCACAAATGGTGACCTGTATTCTGAGTCTTTAATCTCAATCTCATCTGATCTTTATTCTAATACCCATTCCAACAGGGTATTCCTTTTCATTAACCAAGGTTGTTGGGACTACTCAGACCACCACTAGCCTATCTTTAATCCTGTAAGCAAGCCAAGATTTCACCAGTTTTCACATGCACTCATTTTTTTTTTTTTTTTTTTTTGCTGTTTAAATCAATGGAATTTTATCACATGTGTAGATTCGTGTAACCACCACCAAAATCTGTTGCATCTTTTTTAAAAGGTAATACATTTACAAGGTTAAAAAACCGAAATAATATTAAAGATATTCAGTGAAATGTTTAAATTCTAACCCCCCCCATTCGTCTTGTTCCCTGACCCATAAATGGTCACTTTTACTATTTTCTTGTGTTTTCCTTCCATTCATTCTTCTTGAAAATACAAGCAAAATTACCATGTTTTTATTTTTATCCTCCTTACGTAAAAGTTAGCTCACTTATATAAACTATTCTGCTCCTTGCTGTTTTTGCTTAATATATGTTGGAGATCATTTCATATCTTCACGCAAAGAGTTCCTTGTGTTTTTATAGGTGCAGAATAGCCCATTGGGTAAACCCCACACCTTTCATTTACTTGGGCAATCTTGGAGTGGCTTTCTATGTCAAAAAACCAAGAAGCAATATCCCTTACAAAACAAGAGTCTCAGTAAAGCTCAAGAGAAGCTGTTCAAATGTGCACAGTAAACTGGGGCAGCTCGACCAGATGGTGAGAAGCAAAGTGGCCATGCGGCTGGGAGCAGGAAAAAGAAAGCAGAATTAAAGGCAGGAGTACACCTCTGTGCTGAAAAGATGGAAATTTTTTTTTTTTTTAAATCAAAGAGAACATCACCTGAACTATTTAAGATAATGGGGTCATAACTGAGTTAAAAACTGGTCTGGAGACTCAGCCAGCCCTCTGACAACTATCAGAAGTCTGTGAGATGCCTGACAGTTGGTGCTTGTGTGGGAAAGCAGGAAAGAACATCACTTAACTGTCGAGGCCAAGTTGAAAGAGAGACTATATTTCACAACGATAGGATTAGTTAAATGTATATATTTTAGAGATAAATTTTTTGGGGTAGTTTTATTCAACTTTTCATTCTTAGTTCATTTTTTGTAAATTTCATTGTTATTTTATTTTTTAATCTTTTGTGATAAATAAAAAGTGTTCAGAATTTATTCCATAATTTCCTGAGCATGTATGCATAGTTAACACAAACTAACACAAAGTAAATCCATTTAAGATACATTCAAAGGTCACTACCAAAGATCAGATGTTTTCTTTTCCCTGACTGAAAGGAGGAAATAAATATCTTTAGTTGGAATTTGAAAGGCCAATGTAATAATTACATTAAACCTCAACTCATTAATAACAGTAGTAGAGATGGAGAGGTGTTTATTCCCAGGCCAGCCCAGTGATCTCTTACTGCTTTAGAGATTCCAAGAGTTCCCTAGAAAGGCAGTTAAATTCAGTGAATATTTATTGAGCATCTTTTATGTGTCAGGCACCACATACATATCCAAGATGGAATTTCCTACTCAAAGAATGCCCCAATCTCTCCTACCAAAATTTACGATGACCTTGTCATGCAGAGCACTTCCAAATGACAGCTAATCACTCTGAAAAATGAGTGGAGTTCATGTAGTGGTGGGTGACAATGGCAATGAGCTTTCCCAGCCACTTCTATATCAAGTTTTTAAATTTTATTTTTAGCTTTTTGGGTTTTTTTTTTTTTTGAATCTCTGTTCTCTTATTTGTTTACTCACCACTTACCCTCACACATGAAAATGCAAGTTCCAAGAGTCCTTGTCTGTCTCCTCCACTGTCACATCCCTTGCATCTAAGGCAAAGGCTGGCACATAGCAAGTGCTCAATAAACACTTCTGAGTGAATGGGATAGAGGAGGCAGTCTGGCCTACAGGAAAGGTCACCTGACCAGAAGCCCAGGAGATCTGAATTCCCGTCCGTACTTTGACATCTGCTAACTATATAAACCAGCAGGGAAAATAATCTCTAAGTTTCAGTTTCTGCATTTGCTACATGAGACTAATGATTCAGGCCCAAAATATGGGTTGTAGAGTCAGAATACCTAAATTCTATCCCAGCTCTACTACTTACTAGCTGTGTATAATCTTGGGCAAGCTACTAAACTTCTATACCTCAGTTTTCTCATTTTTAAAATGGAGAAAATATTAATAATCTCCCTCATAGAATTGTCGGGAGGACAACATTTTCCCTTCATAGACTGTAGCAGGGTACCCGGTACACAGTAAGCGCTCAACAAATAGTAGCCACTTCTGTTACCAGCATTATTGTGAGAATCCAATGAGATATAGTGAAGGAAAGTGCTTTTACTGCATAAAGAGCTACAGGGGTATTTATTTCCAGATTACCATGTTACCTCTCTCAAGGATACACATTTGTCTTCCAGCAGGAGACTTCTAGAACCCTGGTGCTTTCAGCCAAATTCATAGATATAATGAAGATCCTTCCAAATACCGGCACCCTAATGGAGTGAGATTTTGGGAAAAGAGGCTTTTGATTGACCCTAACATAATGCTTCAAAGTTAGCCATTTACTCTGTTTGAAGAGGGGACAAAGAAAATGCCTTTTGGTCCAACTCTCCTGGTTATGGAAATTCTTAAGAAGAATTCAAAACATGTCACAAAGACGTGAAATTCACACAGAAAGCTACTGGTCTGCTGACAAGCATTTGAAAAGCAGTTAGAAAACCACCATGCTTCCCCTTATTAAAACACTTTTTTAAGGGCTGGCCCCGTAGCTTAGTGGTTAAGTGTGTGCGCTCCGCTGCTGGCGGCCCGGGTTCGGATCCCGGGCGTGCACCGACGCATCGCTTCTCTGGCCATGCTGAGGCCACGTCCCACGTACAGCAGCTAGAAGGATGTGCAGCTATGACATACAACTATCCACTGGGGCTTTGGGGGAAAAAAAAAAACCACTTTTTTAAGAAAAAAATAAAAGCTTTTTATTTCCTTGTGTTACCCTGGAAATATACCCACTAGAATTTCAAATATTAGGGCTGCACTTGCAATATAGTGCTTGCTTAACAAAGGTAGACATTATATTAGTGGAAAATTGAAGTGTACGGTAATAGTTTTACCCACAAAGAGTAAGGCAGAGCTATTTCAAAATGATAGAAATCTGAAATTGGATATTTAAATACGGCAAAATGAAGGTGTCTAAAAGCATATGGAAGCATTCTGACCATATTTTCATCCTGATGCACATTAAAGTAGAAAATATTCAATAGCTGTGTGATTTAAATGATATATGCCTGATGTGAGCATATGTTAAGAAGAAGGTTGCATTTAGAATAAAATATCCAAAATTCAAATACTGTAGGGTTTTATTTGTAAAAGCGCAAGTCAATACAAGCAAATATCTAACCACATTCAGAAACCTTTTGGAAGTTTTCTTTATATTTGAACTGAGCCAAAAGGTCTTCCTGGTTATCATTTTATGTTTTCATTATTGCTAATTTTTCAGTATATAACTCTTTTCTAAATAACATGAATGAGAAGTGGGATTTGGATCTGCAGTATGTCCTATCCCCTCCAGAAATTGGCATGGTCATAAAGTTTGAGGATAATACCTTGTTCCCAGGATTTGTACCAATAACGGAGTGATAGCCATTCCTGTGGTACCCAGGAAGTGAGACAAATCTTGTATAACATTGTTCCAGTTTATTCTTTTCGAACAGCCACTGAAATATAATAGAAAAATGCCTAATTACTTAAAGAAGTTGAAGAGAAACTTGGAAGGGTCACAGTTTTAAAATGGAGAACTAAGAAAATAAAATTCCTTTTGATGTTAATGAATTATTTGGTCAGTTCATAAGAGGAAGTAAAAATGGAGTTACTGGGGAAAAAGTTTGCCAAGGAAGGTTTATTTGGTTGTTTGGTTGTGTATTTTTATTTGTTTTGTGTGTTTTGTCCGGCCAGGCAAAAAGTCACAGGAGTAGACCGCATGAAACTACGTAGTAGATAATCCCTATCAGGGGTTTTACTTCCATTTTTCCTCTCCTCATGCAAACTGGTGCAAAGATAGAATACGAAAGACTGCATTAGTTCCCTAGGACTGCCGAAACAAAGTATCATAAAGTGGGTGGCTTAGCACAGCAGAAATTCACTCTCCCACGGTTCTGAAAGCTAGAAATATGAAATCCTATTGTCTGCAGGGCCGTGCTCCCTCTGAGACTCTGGGTAGAAGTCGTTCTTGTCTCTTTCTAGCTTCTAGTGGTAGCCGTCAATTGTTGGCATTCCTTGACTTGGCAGCTGCTTAACAGCAATCTCTGTCATCACACGGTGTTTTCCCGTGTGTCTGTTTCATCTGGTGTTTTCCTCTTTTTATAAGGACACCAGTCATATTACATTAGAACCCACCCTAATGGCCTCATCTTAACTTGGTTGTATCTGCAAAGACCCTATCTCCACGTAAAGTCACATTCACGGGTGTCAAGGATTAGGACTTCAACATATCTTTTTGGGGGAGTTGAGGGGGGTGGGATTCAACCCATAACAAAGACTTAGGGAAAAGGGAAATTCCTTGAAAGAATAATTTTCTAGAAGAAAGTAGTAGGCACTTTAGATCCCTGGGAATTATAGGTATATACTAATACATTTCCTAGCTAGAGCAAATAATCACAACAATTCTTGAGTGGGAGTTAGGTGAGGTAATGGAGAAAAGGAGACATAATTCTAGAGGGTTTATAAATATCACCAGGAGAAGACCATACATAATATTATGAATATTGAGAGGCAGGAGTGGAGTGGTTAAGAACACAACTAAAGAGACAAAAAGGCTGGTTCATATCCTGCTACACCACTTACTAACTATGTGAACTGGGGCATATTACGTGATGTCTCCATGCCTCAGTTTCCTCATGTAAGATGGGGATAATAATAGTACAAGGCAGTTGTGAGTATTAAATTGGTAAATACAATACCTAGAAGAATACCTTGTGTAAGGCATGGATTTAATGTGTTTGGAAACAATGGCTTAGGGTGAGTTACTAATTAAAGCCCTTTGATGATTGAACAAGGGAAGAGAGACAAGAGGAAAATGTGTGATTTCATGTAGGGATAGATATCTGAAGTTGTTCTTTCATGGAAAATATAAACTAGGGAACTTCAGATTCCGAGAGAAGATCCAACAGTTGCGAGAACACTGGAGGTAGTTAAATGGTAACCGATAATTGTCTAGTGAGAGACCTCATGGCTTGTACCTAGGTGGTTGCATTTCTTTAAGACATTGTATCTCATTTTTACTGTTTTTTTTTTCTTTTTCCCAGTGGGCTTAGTGCCTAAAGGGAAATAACAAGAAACTCTGACTTTGACCTTGCAAAAATTTAATTAAATGACAGTGCTTATCAGGCTGTTTTTAACTTTGGAACATCTAAGACTTGTATATTACCCAAGTTTGCCTGAGTTTAGTTTTAAAACTTGCAGAAACACTCTTTTTGAATTCAAACATACAGTTGTACATGTGTTTGTGTGTGTTTAAATTTACATACTGTCAAAAATATATTTTGATTGAACAGTTTACATTTGATCTCAAACAAATCGAGTCTCCCCACTGGATAGGCCCAGATCTCGGAAGAGCTACAGCTGGTCTCTGGAACTATATTATGTGAAAACTTGTCTCAACCACAGAGTTATTTGTCTACAGTGTCTGAATCGAGTTGCAGGCTCCTGTGGACCAGGTTGCCCAAGATACCACCTGGGTTACTATCCTTGGTGCTGAATCTCCACTATTCAAGAGAAGGGATCTTTCTCTAGAGTGTCCACATTCCAGCACCACCTCACCGCATCCTTCCCCATGAGACAAATTATGGTATAATTTGCATATTTTCAACCACTTTCTGCCAAATATTTGCACGCCTTTTTCTGTAAATGTTTGGTGACATTTCAAGGCAGCGTTATGTAGATTATATAGTGGTGAAGAACACGATCTTCGAAGCCAGCAAGGATTGGTAAAATGCCAGCTCCACCATATGACTCTGGAAAGCCATTTAACTTCTATGGACTTCTGTTTCTTCATTTGTAAAATGCTAATAATAATTGTATAATTGGGATAATGTATGTTAAAAATTTAATACATTGCCCAGCACATAGCAATGTGCATAATCAACACTGCTAACTGTAGCTATTATTTCTCATCCCACATTTTCCAAGACCAAAGTCCATTTAATAATACAATGATGAAAGGAAATTACTTAGATTATTTATTTGTACTTCATTATTCAAAAATTGGGAGTTGTTTCCATTAGCTTGAGTAAGAAATATTTGCCGAATCTTGCAATTTAAAATGAAAAATAAGATGGATGGTTTGAACAATTTTTCTAGTACCATTGCCAATCTAGAATGATCTTGTAGGTAAGGTAATCTCCAGGTATATAGATACAGAATAACTACAAATTCTACAATTCCAGCAATATGGTATTTGGATCAGTACCATCTACTACATTCAGCAGTAACATTCAACTACACATATACATAATATGACATTTTCATTTTCTCAGATTAACTGGGTGTATGGATTTGTCCAGTTCTCATTTGTGGCTTTTATTGGAAATTTGCCTCTACTTTTCCTTGAAACAATTTTCAGATTTTATCTCTATTATCTGATTGTTACTTTGTTTAGCTGAGCAGGGCAAAACATTTGAAAGGACTGGGGATTTGAAAGTACCCCAGACTCCTTTCTTGATTTAGCATATTAGTTTCATCTGGAGAGTATAAGCACTCATGACAGAGTGGCTTCCCCAGGACTGGAAAGACATAATGAGGGGATGAACTCCATGTGAGAAGGTGAGTCTGAGGTCAGGGTTGGGAATGTGTGAAGCTGCCTAAGAAATGGCTAATCATTGCACCAGAGGCTCATAATTGCCCTGTCACTTCATTGGTTTCTAATAGGACTATGTTATCCTTCTTAAATGTTTCAAAGTAATTATCTATTTTAAAGGGAAAGTGCTCACTTTTAATATTGCCAAGTGTTGAATAGATATGTGTGATCATTCCCCAAAATACCAAGTCTAATACTTGGTGATCTGAATAGAAATTTCACTTTCTAATTTGAAAGTAATCCTAAAAATGATGAAACATTTAGGTACGGAAAACCTAGGATTTACAAACCAATAAATTGTGTGAATTCAGAGGCTCCAGGAAGGCTTCATACCTAAGGTAATTATCTCACATACACTGCTTGATATCCAAAATTCCACCTTGTCTGTTGCATTCTGGCTTCATCAAAATACTGCCACCCCTGGAGTTACTGGTCCTTTATTTTGCAGGGAAAAAAGAGATGCTTATACTCATTTTATAATAAAATAGAAATACTTTTCTACTTTTATTTTTCCCTATACTCCCTCCTACCTTTCACAGTGAATTTGCTGTCTCCTGCACAGACCACATAAAATGGATAGGGTAGTAAGTAGATGCCTTTATAACAATGTAGAAAAGAAAATCCCATTTGCCAGTTTGTTCATAAAACCTCATGATACACTCTATATTCAGCAATGGTGGGGTTGTTTCCATTAACCCCCACATTGGCATGAGAAAATTGTCACTCCCACCAAATGATTCCATCAAGAGGATAATGCTCATTTATTTTGAGCATATGTTTGTCAATGACACAGGGAAAAAAGGGCTATTAGAAAGTAGTAAGTAGCCTGAACGATCACACACACACACACACACACACACACACACACGCACACCTGAAAGTAGCAGGTCATTGAAAAGCATTGGTTATACTAAAGTAAAATCCAAATTTTGTATCCTAGCCTACATGGCTTTAACGCTCTTCTTCCTGCCTAGAGGTCTCATCTTTATCATCTTGCTTCCTCAGTATATTAACTGCCATACCATTCTCCTCCTGTCCCTAGAATGCCAAGCCTGCTTCAGAGCCTTGACTTTGATCTGGAATGCTCTCATCATAGATCTTCACATGGCTAATTTCTTCCTCATCACTTATGAGGAAGCTCAAAATTCTTCTCAATTTAAGGTACTCATTACACCAGACACTCTTTTGTTTTGTTTTGTTTTTTTGGTGAGGAAGATTAGCCCTGAGCTAACATCCATTGACAATCCTCCTCTTTTTGCTGAGGAAGATTGGCCCTGGGCTAACATCCGTGCCCATCTTCCTCTACTTTATATGCGGGATGCCTGCCACAGCATGGCTTGATAGGTGCTGTGTATGTACGTGCCCGGGATCCGAAACTGTGAACCCCAGGCTGCTGAAGCAGAGCACGCAAACTAAACCACTATAGCACCGGGCTGCACCCCACCCCCGCCGAGACTCTTAATCCCACAATCTTGTTTTATTGTCTTTATAGTGTTTATCACTCTTTGAAGTTTTATTTGTTAGTTTGCTTTCTTATTCATTTTTACCCACTCTAACATAAGCTCTGTGAAAGTGGAAAACATGGTTTGTCTATCCTACTCACTGTATCTTCAGTCCAAAACATACCAAGTATATAGTCGGTGATCAAGGAATATTTGTCAAATGTAATAATGAATTTATAATTCAATAGTAAAATAAGTAATCAATCATAGCGTGTACATGGATACTTAGTATTTTGAGGAGGAAAGTAAGAAATAAGCTATAATAATGACTATAAGTTACTGAGCACCTAGTAAAACCAAGATATTACGCCTAAATTATCTCATTTAATTCTCACATCAACTCTGTGCCACAATGCCAATAAATAACCAAGAGGGATTTGAACCCATGTCTATCTTATAACAAAACCATGTTATTAACATCATGCACAAATGTAGGGAGGAACCCAGAATATGCACAATGGGAGACTCAAAGACAAATTTACCTACCTAACACTTTTCCCTCTGGCCACCAGAAATGGTTATTTTGTGAATGAATATTCTTCATGGTATTTGTATCATTTAGAATTTTTGGTAGCAGTAGCATAAATTTCCACTTAAATCTTCTTGAGCAAAAATATAATAAGATAAATAAATGTATCAGCCCACAAAATTGAACAGATTGAAGGGATGGCTTTAAAGGAGCCTTGATCGAGTGCTCAAATTATGTCACCAGGACCCAATTTTTCTCTCAATTTTCACACTCCATTTCCTTGATGTTAACATGGCAGGTGGGTAGTTCTAGAAGCTCCAGGCATTATGTATTGTTTTTCATGTCAGTGGGAAGAGGAAGTTTGCTTCCCCAGCAGTCAGGTTGCTGCCAGCCCATATGGCACATTTGTGCAAATTAGAGAAAGGAACTCCTTTCTCAGGGAAATTTCCAGTGTTAGTGTATGATTTATCAATAACAATTATTGGAACATACATAAAGCATTCTAAAAAATAACGCAAATCATACTATTGAAAATAAAATAGTAGAATATGTAAATTTTTAATCACAAAATTCAGAATACAAAGACACTACTACATATCACTTGGTGTAAAACAATTACGTCTTCCTTTCAGAAAAACAAAATATGATAGTTTCAAGCTTATCTGTACCAACAGTCATACCATAGACTTCACCATCTTTCTCAGTAAGAGTGGAGACCATAAGTAGTTTTCATTTTATTTTTGAGAAGCCAAGTTCTTGACTAGTGACCAATACTGACTAAGTTAAATATATCCCAAATGTTTCAAAATAGAAGCATTTGGAAATTTGTCTGGTGAATTATTACCATAAATATTTCAGTACTTCAATAAGAGACATTCTAAATATTAGAAATGTATGTATAATTTTAGCTCCCCATGTACTGATGTCCCCTCAGTATCACATTCCTTGGTCACTTTCAAGTTTATATTTTACATTGTTGGAGTAGTTTATGTTCATTGCAATTTTTCAAGTTACCTCTAATCAAACAGTATCATAAACTATTATAAACTTGTATTTTAAAAGGTAAAAATATGTTGATGTAAAATATAATGCAAGAAGAAATGTATTTTAAAATTTAGTTCTGGATCATAGAAAGTGTAATCATGATACTCATGATATTTGAAATGAGTCTAATATTTTCTATGCTGAAGAAGTCAGTGTTAATGCCAAAATATTTTACATTTATATACCTTCAGTTGTATGTATTTTTGTGTGTGTATGTGAGGAAGATTAGCCCTGAGTTAACATCCGTTGCCAATCCTCCTCTTTTTGCTGAGGAAGACTGGTCCTGGGCTAACATCCGTGCCCATCTTCCTCTACTTTACATGGGACGCCGTCACAGCATGGCTTGACAAGTGGTGCGTCGGTGCATGCCCAGGATCCGAACCTGCGAACCCTGGGCCACCGAAGTGGAGCATGTGCACTTAACCGCTCCACCACCAGGCTGGCCTCAATTGTATGTATACTTAAAACATCACATCATCTTTCCTCAAAGAATTTATTTTTCTTAGTACTTTCAAGTGCTTTATGTATGCTGAATTTTGGTTGCTCATTCTGTTGTTTATAAGATTAATTTTGTTTAAAAATCACACAAAATTAATACTAAACAAATACGTTTGCAAGTGAATAGTTTTGGAAGTATAGTCTTGTCTTGCATTCCAGAATCTATCTCCTTTTTAAGCTCCTTGCTTAGAATCACACATTATTTTTGATGCTATATTGGTGCAGTCTCAATTCTCAAACTTGCTTATTTTTCATAAGTCAAAGCATAATGATCTATATATATTCTGTTAGAACAATAGTCTTTACTTTCATCTGTTGGAAAATTGTCCTAATATGCTGATTTTCTTAGAACAAGACAGCTTAGCACCATCTTCCAAAAAAAATTAAGATAAAGATATAAATCACCTATACTGGAGTTAATGAAGTTATGATAAAATAAGAAAAAATGTCAAAATAATGGAGATGTATCACTATGAATGGTACCCCCTGGGATCTAATGCCCTTCTTCAGTGCACAACCTGGACAACTGTATACAACTGCCCTGAAAAGAGTGCAGAAAAAGTCCCACTACTCACTCTATTTGGCCCTAAATGGCCAGAATTAGGTCTTTCTCCTAAATCAATCACTGTGGCTGGGGCATGGATTATTCTGATGAGCCTTGTGCCTACTCTCAGGGCCTGGGGTTAAAGTTGCTTTCAGTAGAAGCCCACGGACTAGGAGTGTAGGGATGTTTCCACTATAAGAAAGGGGTGTGAAGTTAGCCTATAGAAACAACTAATGTGCTTTGCAGGACTGATTACAAACATAAGTAGAAATGTAGGAAGGAATCCATTTTTCAACATTAAGCAAAACCACAGTCTCCACTCCGTTATATCTGATTTTCCTTGCATAGGATTAAAATGACTCCAGTCCTTCTTGTTTATTTTCCTAGGCTTCAAGGTTTTGTTTAGTTTGGTGTTTGATTGTTGTTTTCCCTATGATAGCCCATTAAAGATCTTTAAGAAGAAACTACCCTGTATATTAAACACCTCCTCCAATTAGATAGCAATAGTTGACACGTGGGTGAGTAGGCACGCGCACATTTCTTTATAAAATTCAAATAGGAACACCTGTTCCCGTCTGTAGAGGAGTTGATCATATGTTCAGAGATGAGCTGTCTTTGGATACTTATTCGTAAAAGAAATTAATATCCACCTGTTTGCAGCAGAGTTACAGCAAAGTCACGCTACTGACGTTTAATCATTCCTGTCACTTCTCAGTCCCCAACACTTGATTTTCCTGCTATTAATGCTCCACAAATGGGTGTCTACAAATAATTATTCCTATATCAAAATCACACATCATTCAATACAGTGAAAACAATTTTGGTAAAATTGGTAAATTTTTCTTTTGATGGAATTGATTTTTGAAAGAGAGAACATGACTGCACACACGCACACACGAACACTATTTACGACTGCTCATCAATGAATGAGAGTCACTTTTCGCTGATATTAGTACTTCATGTGTGAAATGCATTTAGCAAGTGCTTTTACATTTGAAATCTTAAAAGTCCTTTTTAAATACGTGACCTGTGGTGAAAGAAAGCCTGACCCCTTTATCTTAATGAAACAGGAGAATTCCAGCACTGAAAAGATCACAAATGATATTTAAAGAAATACTCAGGTCCATAGTTTGAAAAACTCAGCTAAAACTTGACTTACTCTGGATGTTCTTGAGTCTCAGGATGGTTATATACATGGTGATAGTGATACATATGTATATCAACCTGGAATAAGAGAATAAAATATATTAAGAAAATCATCAGTTAGACATGAAAAAAAGGCTTTCTTCTCTGTTAAAGAGGGCTTCAATAAGTAAGAAACCATGGAATATTCTTCCCTAGAATTCATGAAAACCAGACTTTCCAACCATTTTTCTAAGACAGTTAGTTCTGCTCCTCCTGGAGGAGTGAAGGCCAACGCCCGTGTCCTTTATCAATTCCACTGAGCAATTAGATTTTATGATTTCTGATTGGAAAGTGATGGAATAGGAGAGCTGTAGAATTATCAAATTAAATCAATTCCACAGAAAACTGTCAGTTTACATGGTTCCCAGGTGGGTGAACACATGCTTGATTCTGTCGTGTTCAGTTGTTGATATGGAAGACCATCATGTCCTCTCACAACTCTGAGTTGAGAATGGTGTAACCGAGCCATCCTACTCCACTGAGCTGTGCGTGGGAAGTGTGTGAGCTTTGCTGGGACAGAGAACTTGGTTTTCTCTGAAGCCCTTTGGAATTAAGTTAATGATGAGTTCTTATACCTTAAAACCCTAATGATTTCTCGTGGAGACGCGTTACTCAGTTCACTTTTTTCTTCTTACGTCGTATGTGCACAACTCTAAAAATCAAAAATTTCAGTAAACTTCCTTAAAAAATTTTACATACAGACTTTCAACTATCCTAAAATCTGACAAATCAACTCATTTTAATGAACCACAGCAAACAGCTCATGTTGAAACAGCTGTAAGCACAATATGCAAATCGTGTTTACTGGTAGCTTATGCTCCAGAGAACTAATCTTTGTATGACTGCTTTATTATTTACAGTAGTTTCAAAATTTAATTTTTGTCAACATTGACAGATGCCATCCATGTTAATGCCTGGACTGCTGTATATGGAAAAGGCTAAACATATGCAGAAATCTCATGTTTGTGAGCTGATAATGTGGTTGACAAATGGGTTTAACAATATCCAGTCATTTCTAAGCAGTTGACGAAATTCAGCTGAGGTCTGGAGTAACAGTAAGGAGGAAGGTCAGAGGAATATGAGTGAAGAAAGAAGAAAGCAAGGCTCTGGAGAGCAGTGCATATAATGAAAGCATGACAAAGGATGATTAATTATATTTCAGAGCCAGATAATTCCCAGAGAATACGTGTGTATGATAAAAAAGTTTCTAACCTTTCCAGTTGTAATTAAATGAGGTATTCACTAATCTAAGCTGAGTAAAGACTATTTTGTTCCGTTACCTTACTAATGTGCATATTGAAGTGGTTTATTTTAAATATGCATTTTATTGCTTGGCTTGTAAAGTTGACAAAACTGAACAATACCTGGGAGGTGAGGAGGAGGTTCACCCCACTGGAGAGAGCATTTTCCCTTAGAAATGACCAAAATGGTTAAATAAAATTACAGTAGCTCAGAAAATTCACCTGCCCTAAAATATCTCAGAGTGTATCCTCAGGCGAAAAGGAAACAAAACTAATTCTTTACCAGTAGTGTCTCATGTTGCTTTAGATTTAAATCTTCTGCTGAATAATGTGTTTATAATGTTTAGGTTTTTCGTAACATTCTGCCTTTAGGTTGCTAACTTGCAATGGTCTGGACTTTTTCCTTTTTCTTGGCATTTCCTTTTAGACAAGGCAAAGAAATAAGTCTAGAAAACATATTGAAAAATGTTATAGTTTTTATGAAGTTGTTTGAGTGCATATTAAATTCACTAAATTCCCATTTTTTTCCAACAAATATTTATTGACTGCTTTGTACATGCCTGATACTACACTAGGCACTGGGGGATCAGTAGTGACTGGCACATACTAGGCCTCAATAAATATGTGTGGAACGAATCAGTGAAGTAGAACTATGTGCCAGTATTTGCATTCAGTAGCTTTAGTCAATTCCTGGTCTGCTTTTCCAACATATGGAGAAAAAGTAGAGAGAACATAGTTAATGAATGAACATTTCTCAAGTGTTTTGATTCATGGAAAAATAGCCTTATACCTCCATTATTTCCTTCTATATTTTTTCCATTGCAATGTGATGGTGGCATGTGAGTGACCCAGAGCCAAGTTAACATTTGAAATAGGTAGTTCTAGATAAGATAAAAAATTAACCACACTAACTACATATTAATTGAAGAATCAATAATTTGGTAATGAGTTGTGGAAGGGGATGGCTGTAAAGATGATTGGTAGGGAGCTGATTATTAGGAAAAAGAATCCCAATGTTTAAAAGATTGTTGGGGCTGGCCTGGTGGTGTAGTGGTTAAGTTTGTGTGCTCCGCTTTGGCGGCCTGGGGTTCGCGGTTTCGGATCCCAGGCACGGACTTATGCACCGCTAAAATAAGCCATGCTGTGGTGGGCATCCCACATATAAAGTAGAGGAAGATGGGCATGGATGTTAGCCTAGGGCCAGTCTTCCTCAGCAAAAACAGAGGAGGATTGTCAATGGATGTTAGCTCGGGGCTAATCTTCCTCACACAAAAAAAAGAAGGATTGTTGTTTTCTCAATGTAGTAGAGACATTATGTGTTTAGAGGGCCCATCTCTTGTGCTAAATCTCTGGGGATTTTATAGAGGTTCTTCGGGTCATGTGAAATGCCATAAATTGGTGGACTAGAGTCGGTTAGATTATGCTACATTAACTAACAACTCCTGTATGTCAGTTACCTGCCACAACCAAGGTATATTTTTCAATTAGGCTCCAAGTCAGCTGCAGCTTTACTCAATGTCACCTCCCTCTCGGGACGCAGGCTAAAGGACCAACATCTATAAGAATATTGCCAGTCACTGCAGCAGAAGGAAAAGAGACCTGGTGAACTATGTGCTGGCTCTTCAAGCCCCTGTCTCAAAGTGACACACAACACTTCCACCCACAATTCGTTGGTCAAAGCAAGTTGTATGGCCACTCTTGAGTTCACTAGGGAGACGAGGTATATTTCTGCCTGGGTATCGGAGGGATACCCAGGGATGGAAATTAGATATTTGATAAGCTAGTAACTCAATCTACAGTAACTGATTTTGCTAATTTCTCACCAGCATATAAGGAACGTCTTTATAAGGAGTCTTGACAAGGAGTATCAGGTGTGGGGAGGTAGGGTAATAATGATGAGATCGTTGAAAACTCTCCAAGGTCTGGAGTGTGCTTTGTTTTGCTCACCATCAGGTCCCCTGTACCTAGCACAGTGCCTGGAACATGCCAGATGCTCAGTAGCTATTTCTTGATTACATTGTCAGCTACATTATTTGTGGGGCCCAGTGCAAAATGAAAATGCAGAGCCCTTTATTCAGAAAATGAGGGAGAACGTACAGAGTTATGAAAATATAAAGTATTTTCCTTTCTTCCTCTCTCTCTCTCTCTCCCCCAACCTCTCTCTCTCTCTTTCTGTCTTTCTCTCTCCCGCCCTTCCCCTATCTTTGTCGTGGTGTTTTTATTTGCTATTTAATGTCCAGCTTGCTCAGGCACAGGGATTCTTGCTGGCGAGTGCAGACCTGCACATGTGCCTGAGAACCCCACCCCATGACCTACCAGCTGCCTGGTTCCCTTCCTTGCAGTCTTTTAATTTGACTATCTTCTCTTACTGCTGAAGAACTGAAACCCATGGAAACAGGGTGATGTATCTGTGGTCATACCATAGTGTATTGGTACATACTTGACAAGAATCCATCTCTCCTGATCGTCTCTCTAATGTTATACTGTTTTGATTTCTTGTTATGTTTTCATTCCTCCTTGAATGTTTAATTTGCTTTTTGTTTCCAGTTTCCATTAGAAGTTGCAGGGGAGGGTAAATATTTTTCTTAAACTGTCAGAGAAATTTGTTTAATGTGAAACCTAGTTCTTTTCACATCTGTAGAATATATCTTTCCTTATGATTGCTTAAACAGATTCGAAGGTAATCTGGTCTAAGTAGTCTTATTTACTTGAGAATTAATGAATTGAAGCCTTTTGAATTATGTCCTCTTCAATAAAGATGCACTATGTAATGCACCTACTCATAAAAGGAATGGATCTTAATATTTAAATTCATAGTTAGCAAACGGAATTTACAACATGAACGAATGTCCACTTCTTAAAGGAATTACTCTAATGCAGAAATCTCGGAAGACAGCATTTTATGTGAAGATTATTCTTTCTTCCCCTCCTCTTCCTTTCCTACCTAAGCATCCTCAGCAAATACATCTTTTTCACTTGAGGTGTCTTGGGTCCCATTAGGCATGCTGAAACTGAAATTTTGGTTCATGTTACGGATGTATAATAGATAGTTATGAAAAGATTTAATCCAACAAAGAGATTTGATCCTTGGGTATGATTTCTACACTAGTAGAATCCAGTTCAACATGTATGATTTTTAAAGCTAAAAGTTGAACTAATTCAACAAAAGTGGCAAAGAGTCACAACCAATGATAACATAAGTGAGACAATTGTAGATCTCTAGAGCAGTGACTCTCAGCTGGGGGCTATTTTGCCCCACTTCCCCCCCCCTACTCCCCCCCCCAGGAGATATTTGGCAATGTCTGGAGACATGGTTGTCACGACTGAGTCGGGAGTGCTACTGGCATCTGGTGGGTAGAGGCCAGGAATGCTGAAAAGCATCATATTTTACAAAAGACAGCCCCCACCTCCAACAAACAAGCACCTGGCCCAAAATGTCAATTCCTGTGAGGTTAAGACACCCTGACCTCAGGGCTCCAACCAAGGCATCAAGGAGGGTGTGGTTTATCACGTGGACACGCATTGCTGTTGTCTGTCATTGTTACCACTAAGGATTTTGACTAAGGCTTTGTCCCTCAGGTTAAAATTACTTGTTCACATCTCAATCTCAAAGTTAATCTATCATCCTCAAAAGAGAGAGAGAAGTATCTTTTTTTCTTTATAGTTCAAAGGAGACGTTTCCGTATTAGAAGGATTAAATCCTTCATTCTAGTTTAGTGTTCCAAAGATGGAAGGAACTGGCTAAGCCATGGTTTGGATCCAATTTATCCTACTGAGCTATTTAAAGTCTTCATTATCATAAAAATAATTGGAATTTTCATAGTAACATTAGAATGGTTTTTAGCTTTGATAAAGCAAGTAATGAGAATACTACTAAAACAATGTTTCTTCTAAAATGATGATTTTACCTGATACTTCATGTCCAATTTGAATAAATAGGTATATATATACATACATACATATACATATAAGCATACCTCAGAGATGTTGTGGGTTTGGTTCCAGACCACTGCAATAAAGCAAATATTGTAATAAAGAGAGTAGCACAAATTTTTTGGCTTCCCAGTGCATATAAAAGTTTTGTTTACACTATATTGCAGTCTATTAAGTGTGCAATACCATCATGTTTAGGAAAACAATGTACATACCTTCATTAAAAAATACTTTATTGGGCTGGCCCTATGGGCTAGTGGTTAAGTTTGGCACACTGTGCTTTGGCAGCCCAGGTTCAGTTCCCAGGCACAGACCTACACCACTGGTTGGCGGCCACACTGTGGTGGTATCCCACACACAAAATAGAAGAAGATTGGCACAGTTGTTAGCTCAGGGCGAACCTTCCTCAGCAAACAAACAAAAAAAAACTTTATTGCTAAAAAATGCTAACTATCATCTGAACTTTCAATGAGTCATAATCTTTTTGCCGGTGGAGGGTCTGGCCTCAATGTTGATGGCTGCTGACTGATCAGCGTAGTGGTTGGGGTATGTGGCATTTTCTTAAAATAAGACAACAATGAAGTTTGCCACATCAATTGACTCTTCCTTTCACGAACGTTTCTCTGTATCATGCAATGGTGTTTGATAGCATTTTACCCACAGTAGAACTTCTTTCAAAATTGGAATCAATCCTCTCAAACCCTGCTGCTGCTTTGTCAACTAAGTTTATGTAGTATTGTAAATCCTTTGTTGTCACTTCAACAATCTTTACAGCATCTTCACCAGGAGTAGTTTCCATCTCAAGAATATACTTTTTTTGCTCATGCATAAGAAGCAACTCCTCATTCGTTAAGTTTTATCATGAGATTGCAGCAATTCAGTCACATCTTCAGGTTCCACATCTAATTCTAGTTCTCTTGCTATTTTCATCATATCTGCTGTTACTTTCTCCATTGCAGTCTTGAACGCCTCAAAGTCATTCATGAAGGTTGGAATCGACTTCTTCTAAACTCCTGTTAATGTTGATATTTTGACCTCTTTCCATGAGTCAAAAATGTTCTTAAAGGCATCTAGAATGGTGAATCCTTTCCAGAAGGTTTCCAATTGACTTGGCCTAGACCCGTCAGAGAAATCGCTATCTATGGCAGCTATAGCCTTATAAAATGTATTTCTCTTTTTTTATGGGTGCTTTTTTATTTGCATTTTTATTTTATGGGGTTTTTTGGGGTTTTTTTCTTTTTTTGGTGAGGAAGATTGGCCCTGAGCTAACATCTGTTGCCAACCTTCCTCTTTTTGCTTGAGGAAGACTGTTGCCAAGCCAACATCTGTGCCAGTCTTCCTCCACTTTGTATGTGGAATGTTGCCACAGCATGGCTTGACAAGCGGTGTGTAGGTCCATGCCTGCATCTGAACCCACAAATCCCGGGCCACCAATGTGGAGGGCACAAACTCAATCACTATACCACCGGCCCAGCCCTATTATGTTGTATTTTTTACAACAGCTTGATTGGCATATCATTCACATACCATACAACTCACCCACTTAAAGTGTACAATTCAATGATTTTTAGCATATTAACAGAGTCGTGCAAGCATCACCATAATTGATTTAGAATATTTTCATCACCCCAAGAAGAAACTCTGTCCCCGTTAGCAGTCACTCCCCATTCCCTGCCGCTTTCCCAGACCTAGGCAACCAGCAATCTACTTTCTATCCATTATGTTATATTTTGATATGACATTCTTCATTTTTATGTCTTTAACTATATCAGTCATTTCTTCTGTGATTTCCTCTTGTCTTTTTGTAAAAATGTATTTCTTAAATAATAAGACTTGAAAGTTGAAATGACTCCTTAATCCATGGGCTTCAGAATGGATGCTGTGTTAGCAGGCATAAAAACAACATTGATTTCGTTGTACATCTCCATCAGAGCTGGTGATGAGGTGCATTGCCAATGAGCAGTAATATTTTGAAAGGATTTTTTTGAATTTTGAATCTTTTTTTCTGAGCAGTGGTACACAACAGTGGGCTTAAAATGTTCAGTAAACCATGTTGTAAACAGATGTGCTGTTATCCAGGCTTTGTTGTTCCATTTATGGAGCACAGGCAGAGTAGATTTAGCATAATTCTTAAGAGCCCTAGGGTTTTTAGAACGATAAGTGAGCATTGGCTTCAACTTAAAGTCACCAGCTGCATTAGTTCCTAACAAGAGAGTCCTTTGAAGTCCTTTGAAGTCAAAGCCAGGCATTGACTTCTCCTCTCTAGCAATGAAAGTCCTAGATGGCATCTTCTTCCAATATAAGGCTGTTTGACTACACTGAAAATCTGTTGTTTAGTGTAGCCACCTTCATTAATGGTCTTAGCTAGATCTTCTGGAGAACTTGCTGCAGCTTCTACATCAGCACTCACTGCTTCACCTTGCACTTTCATGTTACGAAGATGGCTTCTTTCCTTCAACCTCAGGAACCAATCTCTGCTACCTTCAAACTTTTCTTCTGAAGCTTCCTCACCTCTCTCAGCCTTTATAGAATTGAGAAGAGTTAGGGCCTTGCTCTGGATTACGCTTTGGTTTAAGGGAATGCTGTGGCTGGTTTGATCTTTTATCCAGACCACTAAAACATTCTCCATATCAGCAATGAGGCTACTTCGCTTTCTTATCATTTGCGTGTTTACTGGAGAAGCACTTTTAATTTCCTTCAAGAACTTTTCCTTTGCATTCACAACTTGGCTAACTGTTGGCACAAGAGGCCTCACTTTCAGCCTATCTCAGCTTTCCATATGCCTTCCTCATTAAGCTCAGACATTTCTGGTCTGTGATTTAAAGTGAGAGATGTGAGACTCTTCCTTTCACTTTGACACTTAGAGGCCATTGTAGGATTATTAACTGTCCTGATTTCAATAGTTGCGTCTCAGGGAATAGGGAGGCCCAAGAAGAGAGAGATGGAGGAATGGCTGGTTGGTGGAGTAGTCAGAACACACACAACGTTGATCGATTAAGTTCGATGTCTTATATGGGTGCAGTTCATGGCACCCCAAAATAATTACAATATTAACATCAAAGATCACTGATCACAGATCACCATAACAAATATAATAATAATGAAAAACTTTGAAATGTTGAGAAAATTACCCAAATGTGACAGATACACCCAGTGAGCAAATGCCATTGGACAAATGGTGTCGATAGACTTAACTTGATGCAGGGTTGCTGCAAAACTTCCATCTGTAAAAAACAATATCCACGAAGCACAATAAAACAAGCTATGCCTGTATATATATGGAAAGGAGAAAAACCTTCAGTTATTACAGTTTAACCATAAGTTTTGCCACTTGGGTTGGGGATGAAGGGTAATAATTAATGAAACCCTTTCTCGTCTCCCCCAAATTCCAAGTCAGTTGACAGATAATATGTCATACAAATGAAGATTATAACAATATTTTAGCTTTGCTAATGATAAAGCAAAGTGGAGAACAAGGCTTAAGCATGTGGCCACAGTCTGGCTTCTTTGTGTCTTTCCCTCTGGGTTGAATGTACCCACCGTGTGGGTCCTGGATCTTTCTGCCCTCAGATCCACTCATCACCCTTCCCTTGCTCTGCTCTGTGTAGTGAGGCTGTCCACCGCAGACCACATTTCCCTGGCTCCTGTGCCAGCTGGGTTCAGACAATGTGGAGCACTATGGGAGGTTGGAAGGTGTTGGGGAAGGAGAAACTGGGGTATTTCTCCATCTCTGCCTCTGCAATGTCTTCTGAAGGAGCTCTATGCCCTCCATGGTTCCAGATCCTGTAGAAGAGGCCTGCCATCATTCCAGCTTCCACTGATAGACTCCGGGACTTAGGCCCCAGTAAAACACCACCTCCCACTCTCCTTCCGACCCAGGGCCAGAGGTGGCTCCCTGCTACTGCCAATCCCCCTCTCCTTTTTGGCCTCACACCTCCTCCCTCACCTCTGTAACCAGTTTTCCGATGAAAACCCTGTTCTAAAGACTGTCACCCAGAACTCCAAGTTGTCCCACAGGAGCAGGAAATTGAGAAAAGCAAGTCCACACCCTGATAATAGGCTCTTCCTCAGTGGGAGCAAGAAGTGCTCCTGCTCATTTCTTTCCCCTAGGTTCTCTGATCAGATAAGACCCCCTCTTCCCACAGGGTCAAAGAGAGAAGGTGCTAGAGAGAAGCTGAAGAAGCTCTACCCCATTTATCTCCTCCAGGAAATTGGAATAGAAGTTTCCACTTTTCTTCCACATTGGGGGCAAGATAGACCATATTTAAATGAATGGACTCCAAAGCCAGACTGTCTGGGTTTAAATCTCTGACCTGCCTCTTGCTGGCCGTGTTATGTAGCAAGTCAATTTGCCTCTCTTTACTTAGATCTCTTTCTATAAAATACAGGATAATGTGGCCAAATTCATAGGGTTCCTATGAGGTACATGTAGTCTAATACACAAAAGCAATTATAGCATTGTTCAGCACATGGGAAACCCCCCATAATAATAGCTACTCTGATTATTATTCTTTTTGATCATACCTGTAAAATGGGGATGATATTAGCCCCTACGTCATAGGTTAGTTAAAAAATTTAATGGGATAATGTATGTGCCTGGTACATAAATAATGCTCAATGAATTAGCTATTATTCTTGTCACCTCATTTGGAGGTGTCTTTAATCAATAGTTCCCTTGATGGTGGAGAGAAAGAAAGAAGTAAAAGTATGTCAATAAATAAGTAAATTAAAATTTTCAATATATAACAACCAAATAGTCAAGACTTTTCTTTTTACCCTTTATTCTTTGCAGGCTTAAGCAAGCAGCTCTGATTTATCTAAGAATCGTTAGTAAAGAATGTCATATAATAATAAAACAGGACTGAAATTTTTAAAATGCTAAGGATTTTCAGGAAGCCGCATGCCTTCTAAGTATTCTACTAACAGGAAGCCATTTTTGCTTTTATTTATCTATCCCATCTTCTTTTCTTGACCAGGTCCCTGCTTCTCTGACCCATCTGCCCCCTGGCCTTCTAAGTTTTATTACCTCTGTCAGCCCACTCCAATCTCCATCTGGAATTTGAGGCTATGAAAACTACAGGAGGACGTTGTCTGCCATTTTAAAGAAAATAGCCAACTGCCATCATCAAGGTTTTCTGAAAGGTCCTAAATATGAATACTCACTTTCTTCTCTCTCTGGTTAATGTCGTTCATAAAAGATATATTTCCATCTTAAAATAAGTTCCCATGCATCTCAACCACATCCATTCCCAAGGGCAGAGAGATCTTTTTCCACAGCCATGTATACTTTAGGATTGTTCCAGAACCTCACAGAGTATTTTATAAATACAAAGGAATTTTATAAATTATATCTATTTGCAGAGAAGGTTACTTTTCTAATTTCATGGGCCTGAGACCATAAGCCAAAATTACCTACATAAGTGAAAATTTTCTGTGATCGGTATTATAGATATCTTTATTGAAAGCATTCACATTTTGCTTCCAATGCTATAATAATTATTTTAATATAAAAATAGTATTTTAAAATATTTAGTAATTAAATTACTGAAAGTTCAATGTTTAAGTAAAACAAAATTGATGCTTCAGTAAGATTTGCTGAGTTTGTGCCCATATCTACCTGTTCCTCTCACAACCATCATATACCCTTAGAAAGACACACACTTCACTCAAGAGTCCCAGCGAGTCATCATGTTAGTTAATTCTCACAATTGTAATACGTCAGTGCAGTTGTCTCTACTTTATTAGGAACCCCAGACTTGGAGGAGTCACTTGGCTTACCCAATCAAGGTTATATAGTTAGAGACAAAAGTTTGGATACAAGTGAAGTATCTGGCTCTAAGAACCAAGACCTTCCCATTACACCACACAGCCTCACTACCTCCAGGGAAATCAGGGCCTATAATCATAATTTCTGGGAAGAGGTACCATTGCTTATATTAAAAGATATTTTCAAAGATAAATCTTATCTAAAATGGTAATGTAATTTTGCTAAGTTTCATCTCACCTTAAACATTGGCTTCAGCATGACCAGGCTGTCTGCGCTAGATCGAGGTGAACCAAACATATCCCAGGGACAGACGCTATCTCCTCCAGATGAAATGAATCAGGATTTATGCAGCCACCTGTATAATAATACATTAGCTGCCACCTGCAGACCTACCCAGCTGTGTAAAATTCACTGAAATGACTAGATTCAAGTGGCCAGAACTTGGAAACGGTTGAAGAGTCAGAAAATAGGAGCCAACACAAATGCAAAGAAAACCTGAGTGGAATTAGAAACCAAACCAAACAAAATAAAATGTTGAGTTTTACAAAGAGGAAGCAAGAGCATCTGAGTTAACTGTAGGTCAGTGATTGACAATTCAGTGGCCAAAATTTATTGAATTGCCTGTCCTGGTATGTGTAACTAGGTAACTTGGGCCATCAAAATTATTTTTCAAGGCTGAAACGTCCATAGTTGTCTTAAGCTAAAGGGGAAGGGGGGCGAATTGCTCAGTGTACATTTGTATCTAGTAGGATGATGGTGATTATGCAGATGACTGTCATTATTAATTGTGCACCTATTATGTTTCAAATGCTGGGCTGGGCGTCCTCATGAATTCCCCTCTAGGAGCTGCAATGGCAGTGAGTTTGAGATGAATCAGTTGAGGTTTTGAGATCCATAGTTGTACTAATCATATGTAATAATTGACATATATTGAATTCATCACTTTATTCAGTTCTCATAACTCTCTGAGGCTCCCAAGGCTCTTCTAAGCCCTCTTTTTTGAGTGGGTAAACTGAGACTCGAGAGAGGTTAAATTATCTGCCAATGACACATACCTTGCTGGTGATAAAGCAAACTCGAACCCAGATCCCAGACTCTCAATCACTCCTCTGTGATTGTGGAGCTGCTACACGAAGAGCTCAATATGAGGCAATAGGTGTAATGAGATTTTTGGTCTTAGCTGTTGAAAGAGATCATTTGAAATAGACTTGAAACATGTTAAAATGTCTGACAACCCAAGAAAATGGCAATTCCAAAGAACATATAAGTAAAGAGTTTAGTGGAATTTACTGTACTCCCTAATCCCAAATGCTGTTTTCCTGAAGCTACTTATTTTTACATGACAAACAGGGAATGGAAATTTCCAGGCTGATAGAGAATACTGGGTTTCCTGTTTGCTGATGCTAATCTTAAATAAAACCAGTTTGTAAAGTGTTGCTTGTATCACATTTAGATTTAAAAGTATCTGCAGTTGTTTTTCTTTCTTTTTTTTGGCTGAGGAAGATTTGCCCCGAGCTAACACCCATCGCCAATCTTCCTCTTTTTTTGCTTGAGTAAGATTAGCTCTGAGCTAACATCTGTGCCAGTCTTCCTCTATTTTGTATGTGGGTCACCACCACAGCATGGCTGATGAGTGGTGTAGGTCTGCACCCAGGATCCGGGCCCACGAACCTGGGCGTGGAACTTAACCCCTATGCCACAGGGCCGACCCTCTGCAGCTGTTTTAAATGAGCTTTGCTTTGTGGTCATTGACAATTACCTTTGGAAATTAAGCCCAGGAAGGGGAAGGGATTATGACAGAATAGACAGAATAAGAACCATTGGGAATTTGTTGGGTTCACTAATCATATTTGTGCTGCATAGGTATATCCCATACAAATTATCTGTATATTCACATCAGTCTTGGGCATGTCTACCTGAGAATTTGATTCAACACACCCTTTCTGCTGTCCTGCATAACCCTGCTCAAGCTATACTTCCTTTTAGCTAACTGCCCCATCTATATGGCCAGTGCATTATCAGAATCTGATATTTGAGAAGATATATAAACTTTTCATCTTGAGATGTAATAAGAGTGATCATGGCAGAAGGAAAGAAAATTAGAATTTAAAGAGCTCTTATTACTGGATACATACAATACCAGCGATATTTGTGAATATTATCTCATTTAATCTTCACAAGTCTAGGAAGTACATATTATCATCTCCTTTGAAAAGATGAAGAAATAGGGGCTGAAAGACATTGTGTGACAAACCCAAAACCTTAAAACAGAGTTTGGGCATCTTCAAATATAAGGTTCCAACTTCTGGACTATAGACTATGTTGCCAAAACTTCTTCCTCTCCCAAGGGTACTTGGATTTTAACAGGGAGACTATTTCAGGAATTTTAGGCCTACCATTTAGAGTTTTAGCAAAAAATAAATTTTACAAAAGTTTGAAACTGAAATGGATGTATAACTGATGAGAGGGAATATGAGTTATGTATCAGCCCTGATGTTGACCAAGCTGGGTTCAGTACTAGTTTCACCCCTTATTAGCAACATGAAACTGTGGTCAAAACACTTAACATCACTAAGCTTTAATTCTCTTATCAGTAAAGTAGAAATATCAATACTAACTTCATAGGCTTGTTGAGAAGATTAGATAGGTTAATTAGTATAAATCCTTGGTACAGCACTGGGCAGAGAATAAATACCCAACCAAGGGTATTAGTTGGGATGTTATTATTGCTCTGTGTACAGTTCCATATTATTTATTTGTAATTAACTAAAATGCATGAACACCTCCAACCTCTCATGAGTGACAGGACTTTTCATTAAAAAAGTCTTTTCAAATGGGTCATATTGTTTAAAGCAAGACATAGGGCTGCAATACTCCACTATCAGTCTCCATCAGGAGAAATACATGGACCAAGATAATCTACAAACTAGATACCCTCCAAATCCTTGAGATTTATTACTATAGGTTTTCATAATATGAGGAAAATTTTAAAGATTTTATTTATTCAGTTTTTCCCCCCAAAGCCCCAGTAGATAGTTGTATGTCATAGGTTCACATCCTTCTAGTTGCTGTACGTGGGACTCGGCCTCGCGTTGGACGGAGAAGTGGTGCCTCGGGGCGCGCCCGGGATCCGAACCCGGGCCGCCAGCATCAGAGCGCGCGCACTTAACCGCTAAGCCACGGAGCCGGCCCCTGAGGAAAATTTTAAATGGAGGTATCTGGGTATTGAAATGACTAATTGATTACAGGGTTGTTAACTTTTTTAATAGGGTGTCTTCCAGGGCATATTCATTGCTCATCTTGGTTAACATAGGTTATCAACCTATGAATCTGTTGGTATAAAAGCATATTACTCTTTGGTACTCCTAGCTGCCTAGCATCTCATTTTTCTCATCTGGCTCAACTGGAAAGCTAGCCTCAATTTTGATATTCTCTACATGCCTAGTTTTTATGAATTGGCTGGTTGATGATCAACTGGGATTTTGTGCCACTCGCACAAATACATTCCCCTGTGTCTGGCCTGGGCTGTGTGGAGTGTTGAAATTACCAATTTCATAAAATTGCTTTTGATGTTGTGTAAGATGCTATTTCTATTGAACACGGCAATTGCCGCCCCAGTTTCAGAAGGACACTCTCTTCTTCTTGATGATCCTATTTAGTTTCAGATTTGTGTTTGGGGAAAGTAGTTATTTCACAGCTTTGAAGCCCCTTGAGCTGAAATTTCTGGGGAAAGTGTCTGCTGGGCTGGGAAGCTACTCTAAGCATTTTGGCTGCTTTCTGAGAGGTGTTAACAAACCTGTGTGGTTGCCCTGTGCACATTTCAACTTCGGTAGATTATCACAAATTGTTTAGGGCATTTTGCAGGGACTTGCATAAACCAGCAAGCTCACATGAGGCCTGGATACATTACCCAGTTTTTATTGTGCAGTTTACTTTGGAATTCACTCTGCTTGAGCATCATTCTGTACACTCTTTATTTCTTCATTCATTTCAGAAAATAAGCTCTTTATATATAATGAATCTGTCCATAGCCTTACAGTTCCAAAGCGCAGAAACAAATGATATTGAACCAGAAATTGGAGCTCAATGGTAGGAAACAACGACACAGAAGCTAAGAAGAGTTAGTGGTAAACCAAGAGGGGCGACAGAATGTCATGAAGTAAAAACCCAAGTAGGAAGGCAAAAGCAAGATGCGGTTTGCTGGGCCGGCCCTGTGGCTTAGTGGTTAAGTGCGCGCGCTCCACTACTGGCGGCCCGAGTTCGGATCCCGGGCGCGCACCGATGCACCGCTTCTCAGGCCATGCTGAGGCCGCATCCCACATACAGCAACTAGAAGGATGTGCAACTATGACATACAACTATCTACTGGGGCTTTGGGGGGAAGAAAAAAGGAGGAGGATTGGCAATAGATGTTAGCTCAGAGCCAGTCTTCCTCAGCAAAAAGAGGAGGATTATCACGGATGTGAGCTCAGGGCTGATCTTCCTCACGAAAAAAAAAAAAAAAGATGCGGGTTGGTTCAGAGCTTTGTGTAAAGTGGATAAAATACAGCATATAACCCTGTGATGTTGCTAAGTACTCTGATGCTATCTATTCCCTTAGTTACTTCTTTCAAGCCTCCTTGGAAGAATAGAATATAATCTTGCTTGCGGCCACTCTTAATGACTAATCTACCAATTTTGGTGCATCAGCTTCCAAAGTCTGCCCCTCCTGGATAATCTGGGCCAGCACAGCCATTCAAAGCAAATTCTTTCACAGGATAAATCTGCACTAGGTGTTGATAGTTAATGGCCCCTTGGAGACTGGCTTTAAAGCTCAGAGGACACAGTTCTTGACTACTAGAGCTTTTTTGCTTTACTCAAACTCCCATGTGTTTGCTGCTTTGTTTTGTTTTTTTTTAAGGAAGATTAACCCTGAGCTAACATCTGTTGCCCATCCTCCTCTTTTTTTCTGAGGAAGATTAGCCCTGGGCTGACATCCATGCCCAGCTTCCTCTGCTGTATATGGGACGCCACCATAGCATGGCTTAGGTAAGTGGTGGGTCGGTGTGCACCCGGGATCCGAACCTACGAACCCCGGGCTGCTGCAGCGGAGCGCGCGCACCTAACCGCTATGCCACCGGGCCGGCCCCTGTTGTTTTATTTTTAGTGCCCTCAGTCTAGCATGTTGACCATTGGCTTTCTACGGGCTCCAGGCACACATCTTCAGTACCAGCTGCTGATAAACCCTATGCTTTGGAAGAGTTTTACATGTGTAAAGTTGGAAACAGGAGAACTATAGTCAGCCTGCGGCAGTGTGAGTAACCTCTGAACCATCGTATTTATGATGATACTCTGTGCAGAGATGGAGAAGTAGCAGATTTCTCATGCCTCACGAATTTAGAATTATGTAAATAAGTTAATTTACCTGGTGCTATGTTAAATTTTGCATTAGTCTTGGCTTTTTAAGTTAAGCAAAATAAATAAGTAAATACATACATACACGAACTCCAGTACTGAAGCATTCATGAATATCTAATTGCGAACATAGCTGAATCCAGAGGCTCAAAGGATGTCAATAGATTCTTTCCATCTTTCAGTACCGCTCATATGTGTGTGTTGGCCTAATTCTTTCCTACCACAACTGGCTTTGTCCATACGATATGGGCAAATGGACAAAAGAAGCTACAGGTTACATCCTCCTTATGGTTCTAGATGCTAGAGAAGTCTCTCTCTGCCAGTGTCCTTATAAAAAAAATCTTGTGTTAGACTCCAGTTCAGTTTGGGTCACATGCCATTCCCTGAAGCAATCCCTCTGGCCAGATGATAAGAGTCCTCAGACTGGCCAAGCTGGTTCAGGTGCCCATTCAGGTGACTGGTGAGTGAGGCCAGCCTCATCAAACCACATAAATGCATTACGTACTGCATAGAGAATTGCAGTAATCAAGTAGGGAAGGAGCCCTGGAGAAAGAAATACACCAGGTCCCCTCCATATGTTTTCACTTTACCTTGTTTAAGCCCAATTTTGCTTTCAAATGCATATAACAATAATGACCACTTGCTAAGCTCTTATAATTCTTTACATGTATTATCACATTCAATCCCCAAAACAACCCTATGAAACAGGATATGTTATCATTATTTCCAATTTACAAAGAAGGAAATTTAGATGGAGAAATTAAGTAAACTGTCTAGAGTCTCACAGCTAATAAGTGAGGGAACTGGGCCTGGAATCAGGTGTAACTAACTACTAAGCCTCTAACTTTGTTTTGTTTGTTTTATTTAACTTTGGAGATTTTTAGCTCTGAGATATTTAACTGAAAGACTACCTTAATGGTCTTAATCTAAGTGGCTCTGACATTTTCTACTTTCAATAGCTAAATATCTTTTTCCCTTACTAGATTTAAGTCCCTTGAAGACAGGGAGTTTGATCTGTATTTTTCTCACAGTTTAAAAATGATTCCATACCCAAAAGAATTGAAAACAGGTGTTTAAACAAAAATTTGTGTAAAATGTTCATAGCAGCACTATTCACAATAGCTAAAAGACGAAAACAATCCAAATGTTCACCAACTGATGAATGCATAAACAATGTGCTATATCTTTGCAATGAAATATTATTCAACCATAAAAAGAAATAAAGTATTGATACATGCTACGAGGAATGTACCTAAATAACATTATGCTAAGTGAAAAAAGCTAAACACAAAGGCTACATATCGTGTGACCACATTTATATAAAATATCCAGAATGGGCAAATTCATACAGACAACAAGTAGGTTGGTGGTTGCCAGGAGCTGCAAGGAGAGAGGAATAGAGAATGACTGCATAAAGGGTACAGGATTTCCTTCTGGGGTGATGAAATTGTTCGTGAACTAGACAGTGGTGACAGGTGCACAACACGGTGAATGGGTTATATGCCACTGAATTGAACACTTTAAAATGGCTAACTGGTGAATTTTATGCTGTGTGAATTTTACCCCAATAAAAAAAAATAGTCCAAGCACATAGTAGGTACTCAAAAAACACTTGTTGAATAAACAAATGAGTGGATACTAGTGAGAAAACAGGCTTTTTTAAAAATTATGAGGTAAGTCGGTCACTAGGACTCTACTCACCTCTGTTGCAAAGGAACATGTTCTTTGTGATAACCTGAAGCCAAATTACTGGTCTTATAGGAGGTCATTAAGAAATTTGTGAGAGTAAGACCATTGATATGTGTTTCCCTTGATTCTTCAGGACGGGGACTGAAAACATTCACACTATTAGGTGTATTTGACGCAGTGCTGACATGCTATATTTCACTTACTTCTTGGTTACATCTGTCACATTTGTGAGAGAGCTTTGGAACATGTTGAAGATCCTTAAATAGAGAAGACGTGATTACTAGGGAAAGCTTGATCTTTCAAATGTACCTACATTGGACAAATTACTTAAGCATTGTATAAATCAAAATAGATTCTCGGCACTTCTCAAACTTTAATGTGCATAGAAATCACCTGGTAATCTTATGAAAATGCAGCCTCTGACTCAGTGGTTCTGAAGTGGGGCCTGAGATTCTGTAGTTTTAATAACCTCCCAAGTGATACCAAAGCTGCTAGATCATACCCCACACTTTCATTTTTGCTGTGGGGAGAAATTAATTCTGAAGCACATTCATGCTATGTGTCTTACTCATGTTACATGTCTGATGCAGGTTCACTGAGATACTCAGCTCTACAGTCACTCAGGGACGCATATCAGTAGAGCATCTACCACCTCGCAGTTGAACCATCTGAGGATGGGAAATGGGAGGGTTGGAAAATTGAGCAACAGCAATTAAATACTTTGACCTCAAGATGTCCCATGTCACTTTTGATCACATTTCATTAGCCAGAACTAATCCCATGAGCATGCCTAACTTCAAAGGAGCAGAGAAATGTAGTTCTGTGTATGTTCAGAAGGAGAGCAGAACCATATACTAGGGAATCTTAGTAACGTTTTATGTTAAGGGACTGTGCATGGGGTTTCATCATGTGAACATGCCAGTTATTCACAAATGTCACAAGAAATACATTTGCCTTAATCTTTAGTTACATGCCTTCTATTTACAAGAGAGTTTGGGGTGATTTTTCTTTCTCTTCATAGGATAAGCTAATAATTCTGAGAGACTGATAAGAGTTTTAGAACTGAAAAGAATTGCAAAAGTTATTTCCAAACCTCTTATTTAAGCAGTAGGGAGTCAGAGTCATAAAAAGAAGGTAATCACTTTTCCTTCCAGAAAGGGAACATCAAGTCTAGAATTCAATTATTTTGGCTTCCACTTTGTGAATTTTTCCATATCACCACTACCCATTTCTAACTCTGACAAATGGCAAGTGATGAATGGATTATCCATACAGAGAGCAACTTTTCCATACCCATGGTTAGTACCATGATCTTACAAAGAATTTTGTGCCCCTTTAGTTTTAAAACAGTTGAATTAGAATGGAATGTCGATGCTGAATAACTGAAATTTCCATGCCATTCCAATGGTTTATGGGCCGAAGGGGACCAGTTTTTTTAAATTGGAAGATATCCTACAAGATTTAAGACATATGGTTTTACACACACATACAAACACACATAATGGCATCAGAGGACACATAATTATATTCCAAACTTGACAGGTCATTGAGTCCCCCTATTGTAAGAATTTCCATTAATTCTAAAAATTACAAGATAAATAATGGATGGTGTCAATAGTCAGAATGAACACCAAGTTGTCTTTGAATTATGTGCTCAAACAAAAATGCCCTTAGAAAGGAACAAAGTTACATGATATATTTCTGGCAACATGGAAGGTTTAATCATGGAAAACATTTCTTAGTTGCTTTGTCAAGTTTTGGTTTGTAAACCTTTTTTGCAATTCCTGAATCCCAGCCTGCGGTTTTCAACATTTGTTCTGCACCTCTCTTCCTCTTTAATATACTGGGTTGGAAAAGAGATGGATCATTAAGGCAGGGGAGCCTCGGAGCCAGGCAGACCTGGGCTTGAAGCCCAGCACCAGCCTTTGCCAGCTGTGTGGCCTTAGGTAAAACACTTAATCTCTCTGATCATTGGCTTTCTAATCTTACAATAAAGAACATAATATCTGCTTTGCAGGGTGTTTGTGAGGATTAGAAACAATACATGTAAAGCATCTAGCAGAAGGCCCAGCTGGTTGCGTGCATTCTTTAAATGCTAGCTACGATTATTACAATGCCATGTGATCTGGGCTTTTAGTCTGAAAGCCTTAGCTCTGACCTCCTGTCCTACCGGGACAATCCCTTTGGTCTCTTGTTTTCATGCTTTCAGAATTCTCTCAACTGACCTCCCTGACACTGCTCACCTCCAGCGCATTTCTGTCATGCAGAAACCTGGCTCAGGAATTGCTATATCTCCTTATTTTTTAAGAAAATTCAGAAATCTGTTTATGTGCAATTTCTTACTTTTTGGCAAACACTAAATAAAACAAATCTGTGAGTCAAAGAAAGCACATCTTTGGCCATGGTCCACGAGTTTGTGACCTCCGATTAAAATTAGTTCAGTATTCCTCAAAGTATGGTCCTCACCCTATCTGCTTGACAATCACCTGGTACACACATGGGCAAAAAAAGGGAAGTCCCAGTCATCACTCCAGACCACTGACTCTGGATACCTGGGTGCCGGGCAGGATATGCATTTTAAATAAGCTTTCCAGGTGATTCTGTGCCCTCTAATGGTTGATAACTTAGACTAGTTAAAGTACCGCCCTTTGAAAGTAATCAGAAAACAGTATCTGGCAGAGACAAGAACAGGGCACATTGTGGCTTCTAAGCAGAATGATTGCTGTGTGAAGCGAGATACCCATCCACCTAAACCTCACATTTTCTACTATTTACCTGTATTCTCTCTTCCCTCTGAAAAAGAGCATTAGGGCATGTCTGAGACACTGAGTCCCCCACCAATTTTATTAATTCACTGAAGACCACATGGTTGAGTTTTCTAATCACTTAGTGTGTTTCTGTCAAATTAGATTAGGCTGTGTTAAAGTACAAGGCTTCAAGTTCTTTGGCTTGGAGTTCATTTAATGATGTGGATATTTGTTTTTTGCTGTGCAAGCTGATGTTGAAAACTCTCCTCCCCGGTGAGCTCCGGGCTACCTGTTATGGATCTTTAGTGCCTGTTGTTAACAACACTTGGATAAGGCCATGCCTTAATTTTTACTTATGTAATGGAACTCATCCATCAAATTTTACAGAGACTTTTTGATATGGTCCGTGCTTAGTGGTGTTCAAAAAACAAATTCCTGTTCCAAAACTGTGTTTAATTCCAAAGCAATTGCCTTTGGCTGTGTTCTACAGTCAATATTGAATATGTTGCCTTGCAGGTGGTTTTGTTTTATTAGTGATTTCTGACTCTAAACCAAAAACATGCTTTGTGGCTTCTCTTCCAGATTTCAATTAGTATTAGTGCATTTGTCAACAGAAAATGTTCAATAAATGCTGTTTGATAAAAATAGTACTTATAGCTATCAATTTTGAGCTTTTATTATGTATCAGATTCTTATTATTGTCCTCTTTTTATAGATGAAAAAACTGAGGCTAGAAGAGTTGTAAATAATTGAGCCTGGATTCAAAGTTTTGTTTTCTCATTCCAAAACCTGTTATAGGTTGACTTATATAAACTGTCATAAAAGAAGATTCAAATAATTTCTACTTCTGCCTAATGTTTGGTAACTATATTAGTCAGCTCTTGCTACTATACTGCTTCATAACAAATTATGTCAAAACTCACTGGCTTAAAATAGCATTTATTGTTCACTCATGGATTGGTGAGTTGCCCAGAGTTTGGTTGATCTCAGCTGGGCTTGTCTGAGCTTGGATCCAGGCTGTAGGTTGGATTCAAGTTTGTGCCGTGTTTCTCATTCTGGGGTTCAGGCTAAAGAATGGCAGCTTCCTAGGACGTGGTCTTCTCGTGATCAGTGGCAGGAACAGAAGAGAAATACACAGTGCCTCTTGAACTAAAAAGAGACACACTGTAGGTTCTACCCACATTCTGTATGGCCAAGACCAACATTAGTGTGATGGGAAGTATGGAGATGAGTGTGACTACTGGGAGAGGGACAGGTGTGTAAAGAATCACAGCAATGATTAAATATAACAGAATAACCCTTCCTTTTCTTCTCGCCGTCAAAGAAATGTGACTGGATGCCAGTGAGTACAGTATTAGAAGAGCTGTATTTGTCTACAAAGTATAGCAGGATTTTATTTTGTTATCATTATTATTATTCTTTTATCATTTCATAGCATTTTTACCACAGAAAATTTGGTCATAAAGGTAAAGAGAACTGTATTATTAGAAGCAGCCTCAATATATACCATGATTACTGTTTAAAGATGATTATAACAATATGAATGGTAACGGCCAACCAAATATGACAGAGAAAGTAAGTTTAAGATTCATTCATTCTTTGAAGATATTAAATATACTACAAGAGGAACAGGGGAAATTCGTTTGTTTATTGAAAAGACATTTTATTAAAAGCTCTTTTGATGCTTTATTTGGTAGGGTTATGACTTATAATCCTCTTGTTCCAAATAGCACCGTACTTCTTCCATGTGTACAACTCTTCTTAAACATTGTCAGTATTTTTAAATATGTAGTCACTGATATTGTTCTTAATGTAGATGTTTGAGGAAATAAAATATCAATAAGAATATCCCAGTTTACTTTTACCCCCTTCTTTTGTAAACTATAACCCTCCTAGTCTCTACCCAGTGGTATGTTGGTAAACCAGCTCTTCCAAAAAAAAAAAAAAAAAAAAGGCTTTGACTTGTAGCGTTTGCCAGTTTCCATGGTGTAAATATTCCCACCATGGCTGCTTTCTATTTACCAATGGCTTAACAACCAACTCACAAAATGCTGCTTTGAGCCAGCTGCTACAAACCTCTCCTAATATAAATAATACTGTTTGTTCCATTGAGGAGTTTCTGACCCTTTTTATTTTTTTCTAATTATTCCTTCATATATCCTGAGTTTGTTGTTATTCACCAACAAAACAATGCATCAAGCTTAAGTGATTTTTGAAAACTAGTATGAAAATATTGTGCTTGTAGCCTGGAAAACAACCCACTGTGTTTTTGATGTACATGCAAATTACACATTCTACATTGGAATGTAGTATAGAATTACAGGATATCACAGCATGTCATCTGTTACATGTTCTTCACGGTATAAGAAAGAAACTAATGTCCACTTTGAACTTAAATAGCCAAGGTTTCAGCGGACCAGGAGGACATCTCCTTTTCTACCTGCCAGTTCCATCTGAGGTGGGCTATGTGAAATGCAGATAACTGCTGATTACATTGGGGAATGTGGTCAATATGAGATATATCTACGCCTTCTTGCATTTTTCATGTGGATGGACATGGATTTGAGTGACGCAAAATAGGCCCTCCTTTGCCAAGTGTTAAGCAAAAGAATTAAACAAGGTAAAGTTTACCTTTAGTCTCCCTGTGCTACTGTTCTTCCATAGCCACTGACCTCTGACCCCAGAGTTGGATGATGACCTCATATTCTATGTATTCCCCTCCTAGTCTCTTTCCATGAATATTCCCTTGCATAGAAAAAGGAAAGCTCAATCATTTATACCTTAGACACTTTACAGTCTTTGAAGGATCTCTAGGGGTAATTGCTTATCAATTCTTTTCTCTAATTCATTAATTCATTTATGGCTCATTGACAGCATGCTATATGCCCTGTCTTATATGTTGGGAAGGATGCAAAAGTGAATTTGATCTTTTAAAAAGTTACTATCTAATGAGGAAGACAGGAATCTGACCTATATATCCACATTTCCGTTAACATCAGGAGGAAAGTAATGGGCACATTGAGATCAGTGCTATGGATCCAGAAAAGAAAACAGAGACTTCGCAGTGGGGGTGCTGGGAATCAGAGAAGCCTTCCTGGAAGAGGTAGCATTAATAATGGGTACGAAGTTAACATGTAGAAGTTGGGAAAGAGTGAGACAGTCTTCCAGAATAGAAGGAGTCACAGAGGTAAGGAGATGGGGAACTACAGCATACACACCAAAAAATTCTGGCTCTTCAGTTTGGCTAGGGCTTAAAAGGGGCAAAGAAGAGACATGGAATGAAAGTTTACCTTTGATAAAAGGACCTTCAGTACTAAGGTGGTTTTGGGAATGAACGGCCTTGAGAGTTGAGTGAGGGCACACTTTGGGAAGGAAATCTTGCTAAAGAAATCGCATCATCAAATGGTTTCCACCTTCTCCTAAGGCTGGTCACACAGACTAGCTGAGCTATGAAAGGATGGAGTGTGTCCACACTTTTGACCAATTCTTCTGAAAGCTGGGTGGCCTCCAAAAGAAATGACAAATGACCCTGGCAAAAATAAGATAGAGGGAATAAACCCACAAGATAAGTGCTGCCTCTGCCCTCCAAGGCCTTGGTAATAACATGTCAGTGGAATTTGAGATCCAAGCCAGTTTGGAAGTAAACATAAGAAGATGCTGGAAAACCTTAGGTTTGGCACCTCATGCAGAACAACAAAGTGGTTGCCCTGTTGGCTTTTGTTCTGTTCTCTTGTCCGATCTTGCTTAGAACTGATGGGAGCTTCCACAGAGGATCAATCAGCTCTGAAAACTGCGAAGTTGTTTATTCCTGTATCACTGCAGCAAGATGGAGCTAGTTAAATTTAGTAAAACGTTAAATACCATTCAAATATTTTTTTCTCTTTTCTTAACTGTACAAATCCCGTAGAAAATAAGATTTTCATGTCTTAATTGTGATACCGAAAGTGTCTTTTATCCTCAGCATGCTTGAGATAGCAAAGTAATTTTCGAGCTGAATGTGATTGTCTCAGACAGTCATGATTCAAATATTTAATCTAAAGGGAAAATTCCCAGAGTACTTCTCTCATCATTTCTCAGTTCTGTGGAGAATAAAAGCCTCAACTTTATATGATCTGATATTATTTCCATTATTGGTATTATGCTATAGGCAAATATCCTTCAAGAGGCAAAGTCTGCTTCCCTTGTACTTAGCACGTTAGGCTCACAAAGGCCCAATCTGGCCTTTACAATACGAGCTGTGCTATCTTGTAATCTGGGGAGAATTTAATAACAATAATTTCACTTTATGCAGTGCAGCCTTTAAGATTTAATAGGAGATTCTTCACACACTCAAAGCATCTTTTTTCCTTTCAAGTCCTTTTATTATTCATGGATCAAATTTCCTATAGGTTAGTTGTTTTAACAAAGTGCTATCGGGCGGCCCGTGTAAGCATGGGTGAGAATCTATAGATTGATTACCTAGGGAATTGGATGAAAGAGACTTACTTAGCAAGGCCCTGGAGTCATTCTGAGCTTTCTCATTACCCATTAAGAGGAAAATGTCATAGGTGAACTCGCTTCTCTAAATCGCTGGCATTTTCATGCATCTCAAATAAATAAATGTTACATCTCAAGCAGTTTTTCCACAAGTGTCGTCTTCAGACCACCTATACCTAAGTCTCCTGGTGAGAATAAAAATGCAGATTCGTGGGGCACTCCCCTACCCTAGTGAGTCAGAATTTCTGGAGATAGGAAACCAGTAATTCACATTAAAAAAAAAAAAGAACTCGTGTGATTCTTACGCATACTAGAGGTTGAGACCCACTGGTTTCTGTGCTTGGCAGTCTCACTATTTAATTTTATTCTCACAAATGCTATATATATAGCAGCCTCCCCAGATTTGTAGGTAAGGACAACAAGGCTGAGAGTGGCTTAAGTCCGTGGTTCTCAAACTGTGCGCTGAGTCACCCCTGGGCACTGTAGTGATCTCACAGAGCCCCAAAGGATATTTTGCATTTTCTATGAAGATACAGTGACACTTGACATCTCTTGAACACTGAGCCAACTGCTAGCTCAAGGTACTTCAATTTCAAACTGCATACCTTTTGTACTTTTTGCTACATATCTTTGATGATGTCGTTGTATCTTTGTATAGCTGAGTTGTCAGCAGTTGCTGCGATTAAAAGCAGGTACCATGAGAAAATCAATGTGGAACAAGAAATAAGAGTAATGGTGTCTAATCTCATTCCAACTTCTAAGAAGTGGTGTAGCAATATTATTTTATAATGTTTTATAATGTTTACATATTTATATATATTTATATTGTATATATTATATATAATATTGTATATATTCTGTATGTTTAAATGTTATATAATATGTAAAATATTTATATAATTTTACTCTATATAAAATGATATATTTTATAATATTTTATCTTTCACAGTTTGTGTATTATATTTTAAAATGGTTGCTAAGCTATTTGGACATAAATATCTATTAAGTTGTTTGAAGTGACTATTTGATAAATGGAAATGGTAAGTATTCTTTGGGCCTAGCATGCACTGTGAAGAAACTACTGAGACACTAAGGGTGCCATGCAACCTGACCAAGTTTGGGAACCTCTGGCTTAATACATGAATTTATGGAAATAAAATATGAACTCAAGGCTCCCTACCTCTCCATGCTTTGTCTACTGGGACATGCTTCTTGGATCATCCTCTTATCAAGGAATTCCAGAGTGCAGGTGTGTATGTGAGCTGGCTCTTCAGGTCTGAGTGATTAGCATAAGAGTTTTCCTCCCACTACGAATGGTCATATTGAACTGGATATCTAGTAACCTTGATCATAGCCCTGAGTTGGATCCTAACTAGCAGTGTGACTTGGGCTAGGTCACTTAGTTTCTCTGTGTTTCTAGGTTTTAGTTGAGTCTACCCTAGCTAATAACAGAGATAAGAAAGAAACTAGCGATAAATATCTACAGAGCATTTAACTGGCAGGCACTCTAAGTGTTTTGTGTCATTATTTCTATTTAATCTCCAAATATCCCTCAGTTAGGTTCTTTTATTGTTCCTCTTTCACAGATGTGCAAACTGAGATATAGGGAGGTGAAGGGAACGCAGACTATTCAAAACTAGAACTTATGCTCTTAATCACTAACTACAAGAGTGATACCTAAACTGATTTAAGTTCCTTTACAGTCTTTAACATAAAAAAGTAAAATCAAGTGCCTCATTCATATTTAGGTTGCAAGAGATTGGTATCATTTGGAGTCTAATAAAATGTTAGCCTTCACTAACAGCCTATATCCAGGGTCTGGAAGAGACCATTATTTTGGACCAGACCAACTATTGACCTCTTGAGACAGTCTTTGTCCTGCTAAATCCCTGCAGACCTGTCATCAAGGCAGGAGGCCACAATGGATTGGAACAAAGTGGGCAACCAGGCCCAGATGTAATCTCCACCTGGTCTGGGCAAAGAGGCCTAGAAGAAGAAACCTGAATCCAGGACCATGCAGTCACCGCTGTGTATTTCCCATCTGCCTGTAGCTCTCATCACTGCAGCCCCTCCTTATACACTGGGACAAATATAGAAGGGGAGCTGCTCTTTTACACAGGAAAATCCTCTGACTCAAGGAAAATAGAAAAGGGATTAACAGCACTCAGAGTGTAAGAAGTCAGAGAAAAATGTGAGAAATCAGCAATACATTGACATGAACAGTAGAGTGACATTTAAGCTTGTCAGGGAGACCCAGGAGATCATGTTCAAACATTTCGTTAATGCAGAGAGATACCATCTCATTCAAGTTTTTGCCCTTGCCTGGAAAATGTTCTTATAGCTAAAAACAAATGGGCCTCAGCAATAAATATCACATTTACCAGATGATAGTGTTGGAATTTTTTTAAATGAAGATTCTGGAAAACCGGGGGTATGCCACTGGAAATTTGTACCACTATTTTTTTGGTGGGAGAGGGTGGAGGTAGGAAAAAGTGAGTCAGAAGATGTACTGAGGATACTTGATAATGAAATGTACTTTCTCTTTCTTAGAGACAAAGATGGGAAAGACTGGTAAGGGAGAGCAGCTTGTTAACTTACATGCCTGGCTCTACCAACCAACCAAAAATCTGCTTAGAATTTTTCTAGAAGGACTGGCTGGCTGTTTAGTTGCTGTTCTTTATGCCCAGTTTCTCTGGGACCTCACTAGCTGCACATAGACCAGATTTGTCTAATTGAGATACTAAAATATTTAAAGCTACTAGAGGAATGGGTAGCCCACCTAAGGGAATTAAGCTTTGTAAGCCAGTATGCAGCAGAAGGTGCAGTTTACCTGGCATTTTCTTTCTCTGAGCCCCAGATTCTCGACCACCATAGTCACAAAGGGACCTCCCAGCATAAATATCTCCAAGGGACAGCACTTGGAGAGTTCTTTAAGTCGCAATTTTTATGAAGACAGCAGAAAAGTTGATTGAGAATGATTACTAACCTTTTTTTGAGCCTCTGTTGCCTGACCCTCACTGTACACAGAGCTTGATATGCATTATCCCATTGAAATGCCAAAGCAGACGTCAGAGGTTTCAAGCCACAAAGTTAAGTTGCACAGGTTTAAATTTTCTGACTAGACTTGCTCCATAGTCTTAAATAATGAACTATACCAGTCTCCTAACTTCCTTCCCTCACGAGACACAGAGAAAAAATATATATTTTTACATATATATTTTATTACATATAATATATTTATTATTTTTATTTATATATTTTATTATATAATATATATTTATATATTTATTTTATATGTAAATTAGATATAATGAATATGTTATCTATGATATACTAAAATATATAAATATAAAAAAATCTAAAATATATATTATAAATAAAACACAGTATCTATAATATAAATATAACATAAAGTATATATGTTATTTATTATATGTGTATTTTATAGCCTGTTGGAGTAAAGTCATGCAAAATGTTAAAAGCAGCTGGAAGACTGATGAAAATGGTATCATCACATAAGATCTGTGAGATGTGTAGGGGAGGAAGACAATTCCTCTACCCTCTGGGTCCTTCTGGCTGGTCTAAGAATTAAATTGACGTGAGACAGAATAATAGGAGAAAACCAAACAAAGCTTTACAACATGTATATGTGGGAAAAACCCAGGAAATCGGAGTAATTCAGCCAGAATGGCCAAAGCTGCCACATTAAATAGCATCTTCAGCTAAAGACAAAGGAGGGTGTTGGGGGTAGTGGTCTGGGACTTCAAAGGAGAGGAAGGTAACTCACGTGGAGATAGAAAAGCAAATGTTTAGTAGACAGAACTTTGATAAGAATGAGCTTAGTGGGCCGGCCCCGTGGCTTAGCGGTTGAGTGCGTGTGCTCCGCTACTGGCAACCCAGGTTCGGATCCCGGGTGTGCACCAACACACCGCTTCTCTGGCCATGCTGAGGCCATGTCCCACATACAGCAACTAGAAGGATGTGCAACTATGACATACAACTATCTACTGGGGCTTTGGGGGGAAAAAAAGGAGGAGAATTGGCCATAGATGTTAGCTCAGAGCTGGTCTGCCTTAGCAAAAAGAGGAGGATTAGCACGGATGTTAGCTCAGAGCTGATCTTCCTCACAAAAAAAAGAATGGGCTTAGCAAGGACCCTCACAGTCTATCAATACCCAGAGTTATCTATGGTGATGGCCTGTCCTGGGGACAGGACTTCTATCTTAAATTCTTTTAGGCAGTTAGGGAGAAGATCAAAGTTTCTTTCACTCTTTTGTCCTTAACCAAAGAGACACATTTTGGGGTGGCCAATTCTGATCCCCTACAGATGTAACTTCCCAAGTTCTAAGTTCAGGCACAGAGAAAGAAAGAAAGAACTGGACACATTTTACTTTTCAAACCCATGCACAAAAATGATTAGACTATAGAAAACATGTAATAAATTCTGGTAAAAATCTCCAGATCTTCCTACGAGAGAACTGCTGACATCTGTTAATTAAGGAAGGGTCTTTGCATTGGTCCAGTCTGTTTTCCCCACTGAGTTCTGGGATCCTACTCTCATCCCATGCCACCCTGCACTGAGATGTCCAATTCTTGAGTCATGGCTGTTATTATATATCATATTCCTCTGGAATGTTCTTAGTGCTTACGCTTTTGTAGAATGTACAATCCTCACTGTCGAGTCTTTATGAAAGATTTTGCTTCCTTTTAACACACTCTGCAAATACTAGTTGTCTGCTTTACGCATTAACAGGGGTGCTTTGAATGATGCCACAGCACCTGCATGCGTCCTCTCTCCTCCTCTCTCACTCTCAATCTACAGAGACTGAGTGCTCTCCAGGCCTCCAGGGCTAGAGCAAGAGTTTTTGATTCTGTTTGTGTTTGCAGGAAACCTCACTTCCTGCTTCAGGTCCAAGGTGGAAATGGTTCCTCTGTGGTACAGCACCATAACACTTCCTGGATGACACAGTTAGCATTTCTCTAGCAAAAGGCTTGGGAGCCTTATTTTGTAATGGATCAGACAGTAAATATTTTAGGTTTTGTAGGCAATCGAGTCTCTGCTACAACTACACAACTCTGTCATTGTGGCCTGAAAGCAGCCATAGACAATATGTAAATGAACAACTGTGGCTGTGTTCCAATCAAACTTCATTTACAGTAGCAGGTATTAGGCTACATTTGGCCCATGGGGATGGGTTTGGCTCATGTGACCACAGTTTGTGATCACCACTCTAAAATCACTAGCTTTGGCATTATTTTGTATGTGTGTGGGTAAAAGCCTTACTTTTTAATCACATTATATATTCTAGCCATAGTTAACCATGATCTGCCTTTGGAAAGGGTCCCTTTTGAGGTCTCCACTTCCATCCTTCTCTGCAACTGGTTCACTGGTAACATCTCTAAATAGCTACGCTCCTGTTGAGATTCTTTCTCTGTATCTGTCTCTGTTTGTAATGACTGACTGGAAGATTTTCAGATGGGGAATGCTGTGGCATTATGGAAAGAGCACCAAAGTCAGGAGAGCACCTAGGGTCCAGTCCTGGTACTCGCATTTACCAACTCAATGATGTTCATTCCTTAGAGTGTTTACACACCTTATCTGTAAAACTGATATACCTCCCAGGGCTTCTAGAAAACTGAAAGTATGAAGAGTGGGAGTTTTTCATTCTGGCCTCTACCTCTTGTGAGCCATATCTACAGCAAGTTACTTACCCTCTCTAAACCTCAGTGCCATTGCCTGTAAGATAGATTAATACCTCATAAGAATTAAATGAGATAATGTATGTAAAGTGCTCACCGCAGAGCTTTGTACATAATCTATACTAACAAGTATTATTTTTAGTTATCCATATACTTATGTTGGTGGAAGGCTTCATAAATTCTGAGCCAGAGTACAGATTTAGACACAATGTATGTCTTAGTTTTTCCTTATCTAAACTTTCTCTTGCTAGTGTACTTTGACTTGTTTATCTTGTCTTCTACCATCGAATGTACTTGACTACTTGAATAACAGCTTATTTCATCTTACACATGTGCTCTCTTGAGATAGAAATTTAGGGGATGGAACACCATTTGCAAGCTACCAGAGACCTATCTTCCTGATTTTATTCCCTGTTTGAGAGGTTAGAGGAAGGGACATTTAGGCCAATAAGACCCAAGTCAGGACTTTTTTTTTCTGAGTTATTCGTTAAATTTCAGTTTGGCTCCTGAAACACCCATGAATTGTAGAGGACTTCCATCTTGCTACAGTCCTGAAATATTTCAACCCGAGCTTCTTTATGACCCTTGTTTTCTTCCCTCTCTCCTCCACTCCCAAAACCTCTGAAAGCAATTTTTAAAACTCAACGTGAAATGTAAGAATGAATTACTACAATCCCCCAACAGCCACAGGGATCAAGTTCCTTCATAAAAAGTAGCATGGTTGGAAAAACTGCAGTAGAAGAGATCAAGGACTTTTGCAAAATAGAGGGTTGGGGGAAAAGCAATAGAAATGGCTTTTAATAATTTTAAAACATGATTGATAAAAGTTCTAAAAGGCTTTTGCTTCTAAAACAAACTGGATTTCTGATGTTAAAAGATTATTAGAGGGCTGATGCCAACCTGTTTCTTGTTCCTTTATAGGAGACTGATTTTTTTTCTTTCTGGAAACTTCTGAATCATTCTCTATGTGGTCAGGAAATTTTGCTAATTTTTCTAGGGCATCATAAAATCTGAGGTAGATTGTCTCACAGGCCCTGTTATCTAGATCGTACCTTTTCTTTGAGGGTTTTTTCCCCTTAAATCAGTCTTCACCGTCTTCAAATTGAAAACTCCTTTATGCCAGCTTTTTTTGTTTGTCTCCACAACCAAAATGCTTTCTAATTGCCAAAAATTCCCAACAAATGTCACAGTACTTACGTGCCCATTTTTCTGGACACAATGTTCTCTTATGAAAAGGTATTGCAGAAATAAATATCCTGTCTCTGCTGTACTTTATAGAATCATATTTTCACCTATATAGGCAAGAGGAAGGGTGAATAGTAGTGATTATTTAGTCCTTCAGTGTGTTTGTTTTATTTGGACATGCAGTGTTTTTAGTATTTGAGCTGGCATTTTAAAATTTCACACAAACAAAAATCTAGATAGGGAATCAGCAAACTTTGACTGTAAAGGGCCAGATAGTAAATATTTTAGGTGTTGAGGGCCATAGTTCTCAGTTGCAAACACTTAACTCTGCCATGTAGGGAGAAAACAGCCATAGGCAATATGTAAATAAAAGAGTATGGCTGTGTTTCAATAAAACTTTATTTGCAAAAGCAGATGAGGGGTTGGATTTGGCTCTTAGGTCTTTGTTTGTAAACTCTTGATCCAGATTATCACCTTCTCTTTGGGTCAGACACCAGAAGATCAGCACCTCTGAGTCCATATTCCCACATCATTATAATAGCTCTGAGCCAAATAACAACCGTTCTTTTTAGACACAGCCTGAGCTATAAATTTGCCACAGTCCCTGCTGCTTCCTATGAAGCTCAGTTGGCTTGATTCATTAGCACTACTTCTCTGGCCTTTGTAGGATTTGGAGTCTATGACTGGTTTAAGGGATGGAAACCGAATCATGCATGCGCAAAAATATTGGTATATAAATAGCAAACATTATTTTACAAATCTGGTAAGCCAAAGTGTGGATGGCAAGAACTGCAGTTAGGAAGAAATTTATATGTACTCAGTCAGTGATTAAATTGGCTTTGTTTGATAGAGCATTACTTTAGAAGCTGTGAATATAATCTCTGATCTAGAAGAGCTGCGAGTTTAATGTTCTGCACAAATTTGGAAAAACAAAACGTCGAGTATTGTGTTATATATAATGAGAGCCAGATGCTGTTCTCATTTAAATATTTTACACCAGTGTTTGGAATCAAATGACAGGACAGAGCTTCTCAAAGTCTGGCCCCTGGACTATTTGCATTAGGATTATGGGGAATAGGAGGGATGCATGCTTATAACTGGATAGGAACTGCAGATTGCTAGGCACACCACAGATTTCCTGAATCAGCCGTCCAAGATCTGCGTTTTTAAAAGGTTCCAAGGTGTTTCTTATGTGTGGTAGAATTTGCAAAACCACTCCTATAAAGCAAGTGGAGGTATTATACTTTCTGTTTGCTTATTGGATATAATGTAAACTCCTTTTTAACAGAGAAGCTGTAGGATGCCTCTTCAGAACAGAGTCAATTACGTGTAAGAGCATTTATTCCAGACACAATTAAGCATTGATGAAGAGGTTGCTTATCCGTGGCAGAAAGAACTCTGTGCAGGGTCTTCTAATAATTAGCTGTGTGGCCTTGGACCAGCCGCTTAACCTCTCTGGCCTCAGTATTCTAACCTAAGGACAGAAATGAGGTCATTGCTAAATGACCACTGAGGCCCTTATAGCTGAAACATTGACTTTAAAATTCTATGAAAGTGTTCTCATGCTGGAGCATATGGTGCCTGTCATATTTTGCTAGCGAGTTGGAAGAAAATTATTCCCTCTTAATAGATGGCTCACCTTTATTCCAACAGAGCAGGGCTTCTCACCCTTGGCTGCACGTTGACATCATATGGGAGCTTCTAAATCCCGATGTCCATGTCCCACTCCAGATCAACTAAATCCAAATCCCTGGATGTGGGACCCAGGCATCAGTATTTCTTGTTCCATCTCCCCAGGTTGTTCTAATGAGCAGTCAAAGTTACTGAATGTGCAGCCAAAAAGTTACTTGACTACAAGAGTCACCTGGGATGCTAGTCAAACAACCAGGATGTCAGGCCCCTCTCCTGAACATTCCAATCCATTGAGCCTGGGCTGGGTCCTGGGAATCTGTGTTTTTAATAAGCAACCACGGTGACTGCTGTGATCAGGTAGATTTGGGAAAACACTACCCAGAGAGCTGCTTAGTGTATCAAGCAGAGTTCATTGTGGGAGGCAGGACCACTATGAAGTGGTATTAAGGAATATGGGATGTATAATGGGAATAAGGCTACACATTTGTGGGAGAAGCTGGAGAAGTGAGGGTCTGAAGGAGTTGGAAGATCTGAGAAAAGTCACTAACCAGCCCTCACGAAGCTCTGGTGAATGTGGACAAGTAGGAGTTGGCACAGGAATATGGGAAGGTAGTTGTCACTGCCACTGGAGGAGAAGCCCATGGAAGGCTGTTGTCCCAGAGTCTAGTGGTGGGCCTGGGGTCACTGGTGATCAGCAGGGTTGGCAGTTCGGAAGAATCACCGGAAGTGGAGCAGGGGAGAGTGAGGATGACCAGGAGCCCACATCTCTCTTTGACCCCCTCTAATCACGACAGCCTTCAAAATCTCACTCAGTCTTCTCTTCTAACTAACTCTGATTCAGCGTCAAGAAGCGAAGGAGACTTTGGAAAATGTAGCTCTAGCTTAGCCAAATTGACCAAGTAGTAAACCACCACACTTGGAAAACAGCTTCTTTGTCCCCCTAAAATTATGCCTTTTCACAAATAAGATTATTCTCTTATCAGGTCTTGAATTATGCCCAGTGGAGAAAACACACTCCATAGTTGTGTTGCTCTCCTCTGCTGGAATAAAGTCACTTATCCCAGGCTCTGATTTTTCACTCATTTGTCTCCCAACTGCTTTGTGTAACTCACCTAAACCTTTTGGTCCATGTTTAGACAAAAGAGAAGTCTGTGGCTGTTCTTTCTTAAGTTCTCTCTGTTCCCTAAGAGTCACATTGTCAAGATAGACTTGCATGCGGGAGTCTTGGTTCCTTAAGTGAAGACACATATATCCTGTTCACCATTTATAGGTGATCCTGGCCTTATCGTTTTATGCTCGGTTGCACAAGCATATAATGTGACTAGTGTGGCATGAGCACTATAGTAATAATTCTTATTTGGTGGTCTGAAAATTTCTTGATGCTTTAATGGAATGGGTGTTTCTGAACCAGGTTTATGGATAAGAGCGTTGTTTTGTATTCATAGCCGCTATTTGCCACGTTATCTGGCTTTTCATGCAACAGTGGCTACAGGGAAATAGGGAACAATAAAAGGAAAAACTCTAAATATTCAAGAAAAGGTGATAAATAGAAAATCAAGCCTGAGGCAGAGAGTGGGGGAGGAAGACCAGTGGGGAAGGAAGAAGAGGAAGCATCTTCATCAACAGCAAGGTGGACATTGCTGCGTGTGGTGAACTTCACAAGTGAAATCCATGAGGCCTGTTTTATTCCAAGTGGGACTAAAAAAGAGAAAGTTCTATTACAATTCCAGAATTAATCAGTCCTGGCCCGAGCAGTGTGAAATGGAGTTTCTAGACAAAATGCTGCAACTAATTCATACGACAAAGCAAAGCATGTGAGTTTGGGCCTAAGCTTCCTCATCATTAAATGTGGTACTTGGACTGGATTAGAGGCGGCATATTAGCAGCCCGAGGGCTGCATATGAATCAACTGACCCTCAAGTTTTGGCCACAGGATCTTTTTTTAAACTTATTTAAAAATTGAACTCCAGACTTTACTCAGATTTCATTTGTTTTCCACTAGTGTCCTTTCTCTATCCCAAGATCTAGTTTAGGATACCACAATGCATTTATACAGCGTGATTTTTTAAATCTAATTCATTGCTAATATTTTAAAAGTGAAATATTTCTCATAAAAGATCCAGATTTCACACTTTCCTTGAAAGCTCAGGTGATCTGACAACAAGAGCCCTGTGTGCATAGCTTGATAAGCTTGATCATAGCCCCTTTAGATAGGCCATATGCCCTCTAATTTGCCACAAGTCTCCTCTACTCTCTATTGCTTCCCAGACAATGGGACCAAGTGACAGTAGCCATTAGCATCAGTTGGCACCTCCAATTGTAGTATAATCAAGAGGCTATGGAACGTTCATTGTACTCATATCTCCATGGAAAGTGAGAAATCAAAAGACAGCCTGACAGCAAGTTTCCAGAAAAAATGGCCAAGAATGAATTTGAGAAAATAAAGATAGATTTAAATAACCAATCCACTTCACTCATTCACATGAACTTCCTGGCCTCTGTATGTGTTTTGATTTGAAACCTCTGGGCAAGAGCAGCTTTTCCAGTTCCTTTCATTGTGGCCATTAGAGGAATCGGTGTTTCTCAGCCAAGCCAGGGTTCCGGGGGAAATATGAGATCCTTGCAGACTGATTCTATAATGCTTTCTTTTTAAACCCTCTCAGCCTGAATATAGGAGTTCTGAGCTCAAACCTTCAATTAATGTAGTGCTATTTTCATGTTCTTTTCGTTTCTTTAACTTGCATCTTGATAAGCCAGATTGCCACGTGGTTAAGCACATGGACTTTGAATTCGAACTACCCAGTTTCAAATTCTGGCTTCACCACTTCCAAGGGTATGACTTTGGTCAATTCACTTAACTTCCCTTTGTCTCAGTTCCCTTTTCTTAAAATTGGGCTAAGATAGAGCCCAGTCTATAAGGTTGTTGTAATAGATAAATGAGCTCATCTATGTAAAGGATTCAAAATAGTACCTAGTATGTAGTAAGTGCTTAGTACATGGTAATGATTATTACCATTATTATCATCCCAGTATACTGAATCCTCACAGTACCCTCATAAAAAGACCCTGATCCCAGCATGCTTTGTAATTATGAAGATTTGTACATGGCAAAGTATATTAAGGGCTACTATTTTGTGAAATTGATTAAGCATACTTTATGTAGCTCCAGGGGAAAATTAGGACCAAGTAAGTAAAAGTTAGAGGGAAACAGATGTTGGTTCAACATGATGAAGGCCTTTCTTATGTGCACAGATAGAAAGCAATTGAATGGGCTGCTTGTCAGGTGATGAGCAACCTGTCACTTATGTTGTTCAGGCAAAGACTGGATGATTGTCAGCCAGGGATGTTGTAGATCTGCTGTTCAAATTGGTGGCCATGAGCTATATGTGAGTATCTAAATTTGTTGTTCAAAATTAAATGAAATGAGGCGCTGGCCTGGTGGTGTAGTGGTTGAGTTCGCGTGCTCTGCTTTGGTAGCCCAGGGTTCACGGGTTCTGATCCCGGGCATGGACCTACACGCATTATCAAGCCATGCTGCGGCAGGCATCCCACATACAAAGTAGAGGAAAATCATCATGGATGTTAGCCCAGGGCCAATCTTCCTCAGCAAAAAGAGGAGGATTGGCAACAGATGTTAGCTCAGAGCTAATCTTCCTCACCAAAAATAAAAAAGAGAAATGAAAAATTCAGCTCCTCAATCATACTAGCTACACTTCAAGTGCTAATAGCAATAGCCACGAATGGCTAGTTAGACAGTGCAGACATAGAACCTTTCCATCCTCCATTGAATGGCATATTGTAGAGGGATGTCCTGTACGGATTTCTGAATCTGGTTACTTGGGAAAGGCCAGTCCAGGAAGCACGGAACAGGAATAAAGAAAAAACTTGAGATACTGAGTGGTATGAAGCTTACTTACCCAGGGGCTCCTGGATTCTAGTCTCATGCATGGCTCCAGGCAAAGCACTGTTGCTGACTCTCGGTTTCCCCGACTGTATAATTAAAACTTGCCCCAGAGGGTCATTATAAGTGTAAATGGAAAAAATTCAGGCTCAGAGTCTGGGAGAAAGCAAGACTCACAGATGCACAGGTTCTTTGTTTAGCTGAAGGGAAGGAGACGTAGAACCAGCAATCTCAAGTACAGCAAAGCAGCTACTTGGTGTCAGCCTCCCAAAGAGTAGGATGGATATTTCCAAAATCAATAGCTATTATCGGTGAGCACTTAACCATGTTCTGGGTTCTGAGCTAAATTCCTTGCACACATTATCTCATTTAATTTCCGCCACCATCCTGTGAGGTGGCTACTCAGACTGTCCTCATACTGAGGGAACTGAAGCTTAGAGAGGTTACATGAGCTGCCCAAGGTTGTAAAGGGATGCATACAAAATTCAAATGCAATTCTTTTGACTCACGATGATTGCAATTTATAACTGTTAATATATAGGGATTACTACATATGACAGATACTGTGCTAAGAACATTAATGCATCCTCTCATTAAATTCTATAGCTATTTTACAGGAGAAAAATTTTTGAAGATTTAAATACCTTGTTTAATTAATCATACGCAGGAAGTAGCTCAGCCGGTATTGGGACCCTAGTGATGCTGGCCCTGATATGTGTTTCCCTGCGTTGAACCCAACATCTATGGGGTTAAAACCAAAAAGCACTCATTCCCCCTTCCTTGCTTCTCTAAGTTACATTCACACTTAGATATTGGTTGTTTTACGCTTTGTGTCCCTGAATTCCACAAGACAAATGGAGGTAATAAATTGTTAAAAGCCCAGGTGGCTACAAACTAAAATTCTGGCTAATTACCAGTTCTTGAGGTTTGTTACAGGGAGACTGATATCCTGAAATTATCAAGAAGCTGAAGCTCCCCAACTCCTGGTTCCTGGCGCCTAATCCACCCTTCATCACAGGGATGGACAAACGGAGGACACAGGACTGCAAAGCCACAGCTCCCCCTCCCCATTTAAAACCTTGTAAACTTTGTAATCATTAATTGGCGGCAGTTGCCATCCACTCCCCAAGGCCAAATTTCGGGTGATGTGAGAAGATTGACTGATGGAGCCCTAAATCTGTTATAGATAGAGATAACAGCTGGCTTGGCACCAGAGTGCTGGGATACCTCCTCCAAGAAATAATCACAGTCACCAAGGATACATTCTTTCCCACAGACTTTCCTTTAAAAACCCCGACTCCGAATGCCTCAGGAGGACTGTGGGTTTTGGGGCATAAGCCCCACCACAACCTTGTTTTGCTGGCAAAATTAAACCATTTTTCTTTTCCTCGATCCCTGGTCGTTGTGTTCATTGATTCGGCTACGGTGACAGGGTCCTGGGTTTTTCCAGCTATGCAAGTGTTTGGATGACTAGTACCAGGTGTTTGACCGCCGTGCTTCTAGACACATGAGCAAAATCTTTAAGGGTGATGTCACAATGACCTTTGTCATGCAGAGATAAAGATGCCAACTATATCTCTCCCCTTCCCAATGGTACTGTAAGGTCTTAGTAGACAAGAATTATATCTGTAACATTTTTTTCTTCTATGTCTCCCAGAACTGTACAGAACATACAAGGATTAAATAACTATTTGCCTAAGTAAATGGAGGTAAATCTCCTGAAAGGACAGATTGACCGAGAAATGTTTCTTATTCAGCAAATTACTTCAGTAGAACCTTGTGCATCTTCATGAAGCAAAGCAATGCTCCTTATGCATTACACTCATATTTGTTATCACTTTAATTATTGATAGATGCCTGTTGTCAAGGTGGAAAGGTCTGTTTGTTCTCAGAGAGATAACTAGGACTATATGGAAGAAGAAAGGCACTTGGCTGATATAGGACCCAGCAGTAATTTTTTGGTTTTATTTTATTGTTGTTGTTCAATTCCTTAAAAAGCTATGATAACATTTATTTACTTTTAGGCAATTTCCACCCTTGCTATTGTGAAGATAGATTTCCCTACACTAGTCAATGTAAGTTTCTCTGCTAAGCCAGCCATGTAGAAAATTACAATGAGCTAAACAATTGGTTAGTTAAAGAAGTGTTACTGAGACTGAACACAACGGAGGAAAATGGCTGTTGGCAATTGCATCCTTTCCAAGCATTCTAACTTTGTTGTGCAAAAGGCAGCCTGAGGGTGGAATGACCAGGCGTTTTTATGTTCCAGCTGGAGATGTAAATATTCTTTGAGTTTGTGGATTTCCAATTGCATTTGTTCTGGTTCTCAAGGAATTATAAGGAAGACGCTCCATTTTATTTTAGATTTTGAATCTTGGAAATTGGGGAGAAGATTTGTCTTTAAAAGATGATAGAATGAGGGGCCGGCCCCGTGGCGCAAGCGGTTAAGTGCACATGATCCGGGGTCCGCCGTTCAGATCCCGGGCACGCTCCAACGCACTGCATGGCAAGCCATGCTGTGGCGGTGTCCCATGTAAAGTGGAGGAAGATGGGCACGGATGTTAGCCCAGGGCTGGTCTTCCTCAGCAAAAAAAGAGGAGGATTGACAGATGTTAGCACACGGCTAATCTTCCTCACAAAAAAAAAAAAAAGATGATAGAATGATATCAGATTATGAAAGACGTCAAATATGACACAAAAGTGCTTAGATACACTTAACATGCTGGTTTATGTGCTTTGTTGCTGTTTTTACAAAAGTATTATGTATTTGTCAAGTAGATTGTCTTATCAGCAGGTTGTTTTAGTGATATTTCAGGGAGCCAGCATTCAACAAAGCTTTTTATTCTTACTATGGTAATAAAGCTAAACATCAAAGATACCTGTATTCAATCCTACTGCCAGAATTATTATTAACAGTTAGGGGTGTGTTTCTTCAGACATTTTTCTATACTTACATGTATTCTCTCCATACATAGTTTTGAGTTGTTTTTATCAAAAAATTAAAATCATTCTGATTCTATATCTTTATTTTCCTTACTTTTATATCCTGGGTATCTTTCCATGTCTTCTTATTGATCTAATAGTAATATTTATAATTTTAATGCCCAAAACAGCTAGTAATTATTAAGGACATACCATATATCAGATTCTGTACTGAGATATTTACACCAATTATCATATTAACATTTCAATAAATCTGAGGGATTATCCTAGTTTTATCATTATCTCTATTTTACAGGCAGAGAAATTGAAGCTTAGAGAGATCAAGTAACTTACTCAAGGATGCACACCTAGCAGCTGATGGACTCTCAAAAACACTATAGTATATGGCTTCCCTTTTTAAATGGTTGAATATTATTCCATCATATCGATGTCTCATTATTTCCCCCACAACTTGGACTGACCCAATTCCTGTCCTGATCACCCTCATCCTCCACCCCCAAATCTCTAGTCAACTCTGTCCCCATCACTGCAGCCAACTAGTGCCCTCAGCTGTGGTTACTGCTTATGAGTGAATGCTGTCCCTCTTTTAAAATAAATCTTATAGCCTTCAGAATTACAGCCCCTCTAGCGTATATTCGTGTTATTGCTATAGTTCTTAGATATAGGTGTAGAAAACTCACAATAGCATTACGGAGAAGACAATAATCCTTCCACGATTGTTATTTTAAGCTGTTGGCACCCGTTGAGTGGTCTGAATTGATTTTCTGCTTCCAGACCTCAATCTACCTCTAATCCTGCTGAAGGCAGAAGTTCCTTTAACTTATGGAATTAATCGAGTATCCTCTTCTATCAAGGTTATGGTTAATCCACCTCTAAAATATAACTGGGTCTCACCACTAACAAAAAATCTTTCTTGCATGAAACTGGTTGACAGCATAAACTTTGCATCCAATGCACTGTTGCCTACTCTTAGACCAGATGCATATCAATTATGGGACCCTTCTCCATGGAAATAGCTCCATTTTTATTGCTCACACATAGTGCATGTATGTGCAATTCTTCCTATAGGTTCTCTGGCAAAAGGCAAATATTCTTAAAATCATGTTTGTGAGAAATTGCCAGATTCCAGTAACTCTTGGGTTGGCCACTGTGATAGGCAGAATAACCACCCCTCCTAATCCCTGAAACTTGTGAATTTGTTACCTTAAATGGCAAAAGAGAACTAAGGATGCAGATAGAATTAAGATTGCTTATCAGCTGACTTTGAAATAAGGAAGTTATCCTGCATTATCTGGGTGGGCCCAATGTTATCACAAGGGTCCTTAAAAATGGAAAAGGGAGGCCTAAGAGAGATTTGGAGGGATATAACACGAGAAGGGCTCAATCTGTTGTTGCTGGTTTTGATGAGAGACGATGAGAGTCATGAGCCAAAAAATATGGGCAGCCTCTAGAAACTGGAAAAGGGAAGGAAACAGATTCTCCCCCACAGGCTCCAGGAAGGAACACAGCCCTGCCAACCTCTTGATTTTAGCCCAGTGAGACCAATGTTGGATTTCTGAACCACAGAACTGTAAGATAATGAATTCGTGTTGCTGTAAACCTCAAAGTTTGTGGTAATTTGTTATGACAGCAATAAGAAAGTAATACAGCCACAAAATACCCCTTCATAGATTACCAAATCGTGGCTGGAGCTAAACATTATTTCAATGTCAAAGCAGAGGGCTTTTTCCATCAGAGGAAACAACTTTCTATTTTCATAATGAGCCACTTTGTAGATTCTGTTAGTGGGGACCTTGATATGAGGCAAATTAATAAAACATTGATAAATAGAACAAGAAAATTCAAGTTTTTGCTCACTTGTAAAATTTTACATTAAGAGGGCTCAGGGTTCACCATTCTGGGGTTGGGAGTTGTGTATGCTTTTTAGACCCCAATTTATATTATCAGAATTCAATCCGTGCCAGTGTATTATTCACAGCTATAATTGCAATACTGGTACAGATTTCCCCCCTTAAACAATATGAGTAAATAACCAACTTCAATGGCTCTTCAATTCCACGCCTCCTAATGCTAAATGACATGGTGATTTGGCAGAGAATGTTTATTCAACAGATCCTTATAGAGGTCTACAGCATCCAGAGAATCCTGACTGCACCACTAATAGCAGCTCTTTTGAGCAACCACTTTAACAAATGCAAAGCTTTTATGCTTACAATTTAAATGCTTAGTAGAGCATAGGTGCTTATCCTCTCTGCAAGGCTGTTTGCCTAGTTACGGCCATAATATGTGACACGATATACATCATGGCATCCCAGCACTATTGTTGGCATAAGTAATTCAAGTTTTCCTCCCAGAGCAGGATGCCACCTCCACTTGTCACCCAACACACATTTACAGACAAAGGGACCGTGGGTAGAAGGAAAAGGGCAAAATTCACCTTATTAGTTATTCAGTGGCTATGTCATTTAGTCTAGATTTTTAAAGTCACAAATGTTGACTCAGTAGGTTGAAAATTTCAAATTGGTATCGCTAATATTGTCATGGTTAGTCACTTGAAATACTGTCTGTACACATAAGTATGACATATGCTACTATTTAAATTCACAGCTTGGCCTCATATGAAGACACAACAATGCTAAAATCATTGACTCATATGGAAATGCTTACATTTTACACTAAAACAGAAATCACTGTACTATACATTAGCATGTTGCCAATGTATTGCATCCATGAAAAAAGTTATAGTACTCTAGTGAAAACTAACATTTCTTAATGTCAGTTCTTATTTACTGAATGTTTAAAAGGGCTGATGAGAGGCTTAAATCAATAAGTTTAACGTTCACAAGAAATAAATGTTGTTTCCAGACTTTTCTATTATGATGATGGACAAATGCATGGTACAATTTTATGCTAAAGAAGTAATAAGGCCAAATACAGTTTTGCTGAAAACTCAAATTAATTACTAATATTTGAGGAATGATCTCACAATAGTCTTCAGTTATTTAAATAGTTGTACGTGGGTCGCCCGTATCCACTGGCTGACTTAGGTAGGTGTTGAGCAAGAATAAACAGGATTAAACTATAGCACAACAAAATTGGGTAAAACATAAGAAAGAAAGTGAAAGAAAGAACCAACATTTCATGAGCACATGCTATTTATAACCTGTTGTGTTGGGTGATTTTGCATGTTATTTCATTTGTTGATGATGCAAAAACTATGAGGTATGTCTTATTATTCCTGTTTTACACATGAAACTCGGTCTTTGAGAGGGTAAAGAATTTGAGTTCACAGAGCTAGTGAGTTGTAGAATTGTCTAAATCCAAAATCCAATTACACTAAATCTTATGAGGTTGGTAATATTGTCCGCACTTGATAGATGAGGAAACCAATCTTCAAAGAAGCTGAATGACTTTTCTAAGGTTTCGTAGCTAGTACATGGAAATGTGGCACACTCTTGACCTCTAAGCTATGTTGTCCTACCAAGAGCAAGGGGAAGAAATCCTTACCTCTTCTAATCATTTCCTGAGAGAAGACAATTTGAAGGAAACATAAACAATAAAAATTTTTGTAATTTTTTAAATTCCTTCTGCCTGATTTTCTTTAGAAGACCTATCCTGGTTCTTGTCTTGGTTGTTTTTAAAGCATTGGCTCTTTTTCTTGCCTGTAATAACCAAATTCTCCAATGCATCCAAACAGAAAGGCAAGTTACAGCTTTTTCCTTATGACTACCCAAACTAAGATACAGGTGGCCTCGCTGGATATATCAAGGTTACAATGATGCCAACATAAGATTTTTACCTATTTTCCTCTTCTCTACAGAATCTCAGGAGTCTCATTGCTTCTGTCTTGTTCAACATGCCATGATAATTGTTTCTAGCTGATGGATTTGGGGGGCTCACAAGCATGAGCTACTAGAGGTTAGGAATCTTGGAAATGAAGATTGCACAGTGTGTTTGAGAGTAATAGCTCACAGGAAAAAGCTGAGAAATGTACCCGGTGGGGCTGGAGTGATAACAGGAAGTGAAATGAGAATGAAATGTAACCGGAGTCCTTGTTGCTGTCTCCCACCTCAGCCGTTAGGACAGAGGGATCCAGCAATAAGAATATCCTGGAGTGTTTGTTTAACATACAGATCACTGGGCTCCAACCCAGACTTGCTGAGCCTGTATTTCCCAGGGAAAGGCCAGGTAGTCTGAATACTTCACAAGCACTTTCAGTGATTCCCGGCAGACAATTTAGGAAACAGGGATCCATGGCAATTCATATACAATTCGTAGCCTAAATACTGTGTTTGACTCAAGAGACACATCTCTAAAATTTCAGAAAGTAAGCTAAAAATGAAAAGAAGAGCATCTTAAAGAGGGATTTGAAGCAAAGACTTAAAGAGTGTAAGGATAATAAAAAGAAGGATGCATTTCAGGGGAAACATATTTCTAGAGAAATGTATTTATCTTACAAACTTATAGGCATATAAGTTTATAGTCTATAAACATACAGGTTTCTAGGGAAACTTAGATAGATACCTAAGAATATCACAGACTATATATTCTTCAATTCTTTCCTGCCTTTGCGAATTTGGGGTAAAATTAACTGAAATAATAACAAAAATAGCTAACACTGATATACTGTTTAATATGTGCCAGGCACTATTCTAAGGATTTCACATATGTTAATTTTCTTATTAACTTTTGAATCTTCACAACAATCCTACAATGTAGATATTATTTTTAGCCCCATTTTATAGATGAGGAAACTGAGGTACAGAAAATTTAAGTAACTTATAAAAGGTCACACAGAAAAAGCAAGGGCAGGGATTTGAACCCCGACATCTGGCTTTGGAATCTCTGCTACACATACCTTTCTTTTGGATGACAATCAGCTTGTCTATAAAGGGCTTATGCCCTTAAACTTGATCATAAAGCTGAAAGACTTCTGTATTGGGGGGTGGGGATGGGAGAGTAATAATGACTGCAGTTGTTTTTATTGTAGCAGCAAGCACTATGCTTAGCTGTTCATATGCATTTTCTTATGAATTAATTGCTCAGTGGAGTAAGTATGCTTAGGTTCATTTTGCAGATGGGGAAACTGAAGTTCTTTCCTAAGATCCTCTGTAACTTTCCTAAAATCAGACAAATAGTAAATGATAGATCCAGGTTTTGACTATGGGTCTGTCTGACTGCAAAGCCCCTTTTTCTGGACACCACATTGTTGCTTCTTAGGGAATTAACGTTGATGCTTGGAAGAGTTCAGACTCAACAGCTATACGTGACTTCTAATGCAAGGACAATGGCTACCAAGGGCATGTCTATATCTGAAAGTATTTGTGGAACTTCCAAATTACAGAGCAAGGCAGGTGGTTTAGATGCTCACAAAATGGAATGTAGGAAACATTTTGACCATGGGCAAGTTGCAGAGGGAGGAGAGGGGACACTGACCCAGAACATCAAGAATGTGAATTACCCACACAGGACATTTCAAAGAAAGATGGATAAGTGTCCTTTCCAGTTTCTCTCTTGCAATAGTAGCTGAGCCAGACAGAGAACTATTGCAGGGTGAGTATGAAGCGAAAGGGCTTGAATCCTGGCTTCCAGAAAGGGCAAGAGGCACTATGAGACTGGTGTAAGCACAGAAATTTGCAGCCCTCCTTTAACATCCTTACACCAAGTCCCTGTTTTCAAACCATTACACGAAATTTATAGCCTTCCTTTAACATCCTTACACCAAGTCGCTGTTTTGAAACCATTACCCAATGTGGTGTTGATTCTTCTCAAGCAGAAATGTTTAAAATGGAGATGGAGACTTCAGTGGGTAGCAATGTAAAGACACAGGAAGTAGTGTAATGAAATGGATACAAATGTTTTAATCCCTTCCTTATAGCAAGGCAGTATGTGGCAGAGTTTCAAAACGCAAGCTTCAAGGCCAAACAGTCCAAACTCAACTTTGGACTTTGGACAAGTTACTTAACTTCTCTAAGTCTAAATTGTATCTTCTGTGAATCAAGAAGAATAATAGTACTTATTTGAATTGTGAAAATTAAATGAAGTAATGACTATGAAGTACTTAGTACAGTGTCTGACGAATAGTATGTGCTCAAAAAATAGGACTCATTGTTATTATTAGAAGCAAGATTTAGAATAAAAAACCAGGAATCATGTCCGCCTCTCTAAAGCCAGATCATATTCAAAGATGTGTATATTCTGACTTGTCAATTATTACACCCTGGACATTGACCATGACTCAGTCAAAGATTCCAGAACTCTCGGCCACATCTTCCACTTATTCTAAGTTAATCTTAGTTTCCTCACCTCTTAAACAGGGAGAATGATAGGAGTAATCTACCTCACAGGACTGTTGTAATTGCTAAGTGAATTGTGACACTAAAGTACTTTGGGCAATGCCAGCACATAGATGGTCAGGTTGTCTATTTTTTAAGTCCTCTATGAAGCTTTCACTGGGATGTTTCTGGCGCAGAAGTCTCTCAGAGTCTATTGCCTTCTGGTTCCCCCTTTGAAAATCGGAATTCTTGTAAATGACCAGTGCCACTCTTGAGTCATCTTGATCCATTTAGCAGCCCCTTGCTTAACTTGATACAGTTGTCTTAGAAAGTGTGCAAGGTCTCTTTAGGCTTTAATAATATTGCAATGGTGGGGTTAAAATGGAGGAAAAGGAAACAAAAATTAGATCAAATGAAATTCTAATCCTCTGCAGTGTCTATCAAAGGTCATATGCTATAATTTTTCTCCATCAGGAGGCAAAGGATAAACACGTCAAGGGCCCCACAAGTCACCTGTAAGCAAGGAGGCAATGGTGGAACAGCTGTGTTCATCAAGGTGATGCTCCTAAAATCTGATGAAACTCAAGTTGGGATTTTTTGGTCTACCATCTCAGACACACATTAGAATCATCTGAGAAGCTTTTTTTAATAAGAGTATAGCCCAACCATACCCCAGAGAAAATATAAGGTTCTCTGTGGTAGGGGCCCTGCATCAGTTTGTTTATTTGTTTTTATGTTTGTTTTTGATTTGTTCTGGGTTTTTTGTTGAGGAAGATTTTCCATGAGCTAACATTCGCTGCCAGTCTTCCTCTTTTTGTACTTTAGCCGCTGCCGCGGCATGGCCACTGACAGATGAGTGGTGTAGGTCCGTGCCTGAGAACCAAACCCGGGCCACTGAAGCAGAGCTCACCGAACTTAACCACTACGCCACCGGGGTTGGTGCAATTTGTTTGTTTTAAAGCTCCCCAGATGGTTCCAATGTTAAGCCAAGGTTAAGAAATGGGATATAAAAGTTCTAATAAGGCAGATTCTAGGATACAGACAAAAAAAAACAAAGGGCAACTGCTTGGATGGAGGGAGTGGTTCTATTGTCTGTAAAACTAATGTTTAACATTAGTGGCTCACTTAGCTGCTGCCTGTATCTGGTGGTGAAGCAAATTAACTCAAATGCAAACAGTTCATTTATATGAACACAGTCCCATACACTTATTTGAATCCCTAGGGATGCTCTGAAAGCTAATTACTATGAAAAATAAGCCATCCTATGTGTAAATATACATGCAATTCTGCCAGTTAATTATCTGGAATTTTCAATTTGTCCACATTCCTAAGTGAAAAAGCTCAGTAATTTTTCCCCCAAGTGACAGACCACCTGGGTAGTCTTTGAAGATGTGTTCAACCTCACCCTTGTCTCTTATGATCTCTTGATCAAATTAAACTTATGAGATGAAACAAACCTAATAGATTAACATTAGATTAATGTAGATTTCCTCTGGTCACCCATCATTCTGTCAAGGGAAGCACTGCATTATAGAATTTGGTCCAATAAAGAGAATAGGTGTTTCTCAGTTCCCAGTGAGAGAGAATATTTGGAGTCACAAGTACTGATGACCTTATTACGAGACCTTGAAATCATTTCTGATGGGCCTAAAGCCCTTACATCTCTATGTCCCATAAAGATGACATAGTCTAAGGAAAGAACACCCCATTCTACAGAAAATCAGCAAAGTGCCTCATAAGAACAGCTGGACTGTCAAGCTGACAAGTAACCTGAGACTGTCTTGAGATTTTTAGTGTTCTTTGTAATGAAAAATGGAAACTGTAGACGGTCTTCTCTACTCTCTCCTTCAAGTCCTAAGAATCGTTATTAGATTTACTTAGTTGCACAGGTACAAATGGGTAGAAGAACACAAAACAAAAATCTGTTCCATCTGTGCCACCAACATCTCCCCCAACAAACCCCTCGCCTGGACCCAAGGGAAATTAGGGACAAATCAGTAAAGTTAGCTACAATTTAGAAACAAGACATCGTCGCACATGAAATGTGTTCTGGATTCATGGCTTACACTTATTCTTTCCTGTTTCCTCTGTGAGTAACTTCCTAGTAGACCTAGGACGAGTGTGTCATGGAGAGTTATGAAATCACTTAAGGAAAACATTGGATGAAAATAAAATTTATTGAGTAGCAGATATCAAAAATATATCTGAATAGCTATTTTATTATTTGATATGGACTTTTGATGTTATCAGAATATGTAGCATGTGTTTTGTTATAGCAGAGACTTCACTTCTCTAAAGTGGGCTGTAACTTCAATACCACACGCCTAGTCAAGCGAAAGACGTTTTGGGACATCAGTCCAGCATGCAAGTGTGCGCACGACACACACACATACCAAACAAAAGTAAAAGTAAAGAGTCTAGTATATAAATTGTTTTGTAATGGAAGGCTGTTAGACCAACAACCATTGGAACAGTTGAGATGAGCTTTTGACGAATCCTTAGATCAGATCTCTTTTATAGTGGATGTGAAGAAAAAGGTGATGTATTGGCTTGCATTACATGTCAATATGTTAACGCTGAAGTTCAACTAAATTGTATAAAAATAAAGTGAATTTTTATTCTTTGCAAAGAAATCATGCGTGCAATGAAAGTATATATATTTAAACAAATGATTTAAATTGGCAAAATATTTATGAGACCCAAATTTAAAAATTAGTATTGCCAACCACTTTATCCCCTTGGTTATTAGCCAACAGTAGTCACAGTTCAAAGACAGTTGTCCTATCTGGTTTCTGAATGATCTTTCTCCCTTCACTGATTCTCTTTTTATAGCTCTTGTTCCATTTAAATCCTCAATTTCTTAGGGATTTGCTATCACTCACTCTCACATTGTTTTCAATCTCAATATAATTGGCTCTGCCTCTTGCATTGTTTCTCCAAATACTCTTCTTGTTAAACAAGAGCTCCTGTTTCTAGAATTCTTACTAAGAACAAACTCAGGTTTCTTCTCAAAATATTTGCAAGTGCCACCCCTTCAAGAACAAGAGAATCCTTCCTTAAGGCAATAGAAAAGAAAATAAGACCACCCATATGCTTTTAAAACACTCAAGAGATTTAATGGCTGAATAAATACTTGCTTTAAATTACAGAACATTCCTAAGGGGAAAAAAACACGTTTTGCAGCCTGAATTTAACCAAAGTGAAAGAGCTGAATTTTGCTTGCAAAAAATCTAAATAGATTGGTGACTACTTAAGGAAATAGATGTTACAAATGGAGTAATGGAGTTGTTTTTTTTTTGAATATGTGGGAGAAGGAAAGTGGTGTTGAAAACCTTATAAGAATGTGAAGTTATCTTCATGAAACCACATGTAAGAGCCACAAAAATGCTTTTAGAAAATTGGAGTTTGGCCGATCTCTTTGTTAAACCTCCTTCCTTTTTTTGTGTTTTGTTTTTTAATTGTCTGGTTTCTGTAATCACTGAATAAGTTGTGGAGTACCAGGGAGAAGGCTAGGAGTGTTTAAAAGGGAGGTTTACATAATTTCCCTTGCATAGTATGTGAAGACACCTGCCAGTCAGTTCCAATTTCTAGCCAATGAAGGAACAAACTGGGCAGCCTGGTCCAGTGGAGGGAGAAAAAAAATCTATATCAACTTAATTGACTGTCATCATGCCGTTGAATCTTCTGGTTTGAAGAAGATATTCTGGAGTGTAATCTTCCATTACACCGCTTTTCCTTTTCCCTCCTTTAGCTATTTTTGGTTATTTTTCCCTCTAACTATAACACTGCACTAAAGTAATAATCTAGAAATCAGTGAAGAAAAGACATTTACAGGCCAAGCAAGCCAGAAACCCTTTCTTTTTCTTATTGACTCTTCTGTTAAGAGAAGATTGTGATTTTTTTTCCCTTTCCCCATTGATACAATATAAATAAGCATGAGTTCACTCTTATTAGGGAAAAAACCTCTCTGAGCCTTTGTTTCTTCATTGGTAAACTACAGACAATACTTCTGTCTTGGGGTTTTTATGAAGCTAACCACCTAATCCAGATGTTGCAACCTCAAATGCACACAGGATGCAGAAAATTAAAAAATAACCAAAGTGGCCAAATTGGAGACAAAAGGGAGTGGTGAAGACTGTGGTAAACAGGTTAGCACATACTACTTTTTTTTTTTTGTGAGGAAGATCAGCCCTGAGCTAACATCCATGCTAATCCTCCTCTTTTTGCTGAGCAAGACCGGCTCTGAGCTAACATCTATTGCCAATCCTCCTCCTTTTTTTTCCCCAAAGCCCTAGTAAATAGTTGTGTGTCATAGTTGCACATCCTTCTAGTTGCTGTATGTGGGACGCGGCCTCAGCATGGCCAGAGAAGCGGTGTGTCGGTGTGCGCCCGGGATCCGAACCTGGGCCACAAGTAGCGGAGCGCGTGCACTTAACCGCTAAGCCATGGGCCAGCCCCGCACATACTATTTTTAATTGCGGTAGTAGTTACTAGTCAGGATAAGCACCAGCTAATTATTCCCATTGCGACTTGGGGACACATTGTTGCCAAACATTCTCATATTTTTCAGAGAAACTAGAAATTAGATTGTGACTAATTCTAACTTTTGAAAACCTCAAGGCAGGCCACTATCTAATGGACCAATGCTTTGTAGGAAGTTTGAGATCTGCAGACTAACACATAGAAGGTATTTAACAAATATGCCTCCTTATTTCTCTCACTTTTATCTAAATTATGGGATAAATATTTAAGTTATTTAAGATGCCCCCGGAGCTTGAAAATAAGAGATCAAAGAAACACACAAGTTAGGTGTCATTTGTTTTGAAATACGACAAGGGCAGTGTTGATAATTTTGTGGTCTGGCCAACCCCAGAGGAAGAACATAGCCTTGCACTATTGGGAGCTCCTCTAGACCCTGGTGACAGCGTGATGGTTTGGTGAGAAAATGGACATGCAAGTAAAGAGTAAGACTGTCATGGATGCTGATCCGGACTCGAACAGACAATAATCAATCCTAGAAGCTAAGAGCAGGGAAGCCCAAACTCTGAGTTAATGAGCACTTTGATGAAGAGCGCCGGATGGCTTTGGAGATGGACTAACCAATCTTTGGTGCTCCTCTGGGCATGTGCTCAAAATGCCATTTTTACCAATTGCTAATCACATGACAAATAACCCAGTACGGAACCGGCAGGTGATACAAAATTGCAGAGTAAAGAAATCTCAGGGCATAATACAGCATAGCCTTGTTGTCAGATAGAGGTAAATGAAAGCTGAACTGGAAAAACACAATTTGGGGAATAAACTGCAAAGACCTGCATACAACAAAGATTGAATTAATAAAATGAAATAGCACAACCAATCAGATGGAAAAAAAATAAATCCAGCACTGAAGAAATCGGTGGTTAGAAAAAAGAAGTGAAAGACGCAAAGAAATAACCTCAATGAGAAGCTAAACCCAGGAGTTTGTTGGAAAAGACAAAACTTATTTGAAAAACTGTCAAGGTTTATAAAGGAAGCCAGTGTGCAAGGCCCCCAATCTGCCCGCGGGCAAATCTCCCACTGAAGATGGAAATGGATTTGTTTGGCTTCAGACTCAGTAGGAAAAAAATTTGTCTCTCTGTATGTAAAGTTCATAGTTAATATATCTTTCCAGTTTTAAATTGTACACTTCCACTACCATTTATTGAGTACCAGGGTGCTGCCTACAAAGAAGATAAAGATCATAGCCTTGCACGCTGTGGCCAAGAGAAAATTGCCCAAATAGTTAAACTCTCATACAAGTGGTTGAAGAATGAGCACGAGAGGGGAAAAAAAAAGTATGTCTATGTACACTGCCTTTAAAATGATGGCAAAGAGAGGCCACTGTGTGCTCAGACAGGACCTCGTAGGGTGTCTCTACCTTGACGGGGTCTCCAAAGACCAAGAAGTTTGATCCTCCATTATGTTCGTTTAATGTCTCTTAGGCCCACTGAATTGTAAGCACCATGAAGACATGGGTATCGCTTTTGTTCATGGATGCAATTCCAGCCCCTAACACAGTGCCTGGTACATAGTAGGCACAGAAAAAATGTTTGTGGATTGAATGAATAAGTAAGTGAATTAAAAAATGCATTGAATCCAACAGCTCAATCTGGCCTAATAACAGTAATTACTGTGTGATAAACAACTACTATGTGCCCAGGTCTTACAGTATTTCTTATAATTCTAGAAGAGAAGACGATAGTAGGATTTTCAGTTTAGAGATGAGGAAACTGAGCCTCAGAAAGTGTGAGGAACTGAAAGTCACATGACTAGAAAGTGGCAAAAGTGAAATTTGAATCGGTAGCTAGTTAACTCTAAAAGCATACACCTTTCTTTATACTATTCTGTTTAGCTTCACCCAAATAAACTTAAACTATTCAAAGAAACGGAGTGGCTTAAACTATTCAAAGAAACGGAAAACTTAAATCCAGGTAATCTATTCCAACCTGTCTGCCCTTATACCACAGTCCCCATACCTGCTTTGTTTTCCTCACCAAAGCCCTAGCAAACAATACCTTTTGAGCATGTTTTACGCAGCAGCCGCCAGCATGCTCTGGCTGTGTAATGAGTGCTGATGTCAGAGCTGCCATAAGAGACAGAAGTCATTTCATTTTACATCAAGACACGAGTCACCATCTGGAAGACCAGATATGCCAATCTTAATTTGAGACAAGATTTTCAAATTTAACTCCAATGAGAGGGAAATGCTTATCAGCATTCAAACTGAAACTTGGGTCACTGCCTAGCAAACATTCATTTTGTTAGGACTCACTTTCCTGAGTAAAAGCGAATGGCTTCTGCAAACAGCTAGAGCCCATTTCTGTATTAGTTCAGACTTGTTTGACAGGAATAGAAACCCACTCGAGCAAGAAGAAAACACAAGAAGGAAATTTATTACAAGGATATACAGTGTCTTCTCGAACCTGAGGGCAGGAATGCATCTAACACCCAGGAACAGGCCAAAGATGGGGTCACTCTTCTCTCTGCATCTCTCTACTCTGAAAACTAGCTTTCTCTGCTTCTCAACCCACATGGTGAAACATAGCTATCCATAACTTCTGTGATTAAATCCAGTTATTCAGGAGACCAACTAGATAGATGCGGGAATTCCAAATCCCCTTTGGTCCAGCTTGGGTGAGTTGTCCAGTCCTGGCCAATCAACTGAAACTAGGGAGGCAGGGGTCATATTTTATGAATAAGGTTGCTTGCACGGTAAACATATAAGTAGAGCAGAGCAGTAAGGGGCTTGTCTCTGTAAGGAAGAGGGGAGTGAGGAAGAGTGAGCTCTTAGCAGATTAAGTACTCTTGGTTGCCATCTATGCTGTTATCTGTATATATGTATAAAAATAAAAATATCCTTATTGTGTACAACCAAATACAGAGTAGAATTTGAAGTGAAAGTTTTCTGATTGTAAAGGTTTTAACAGACTCGTATTTATTACAAGTTGGCTCTTTGAACACTCTAGAATTAATGTACCTTGATGCATAAAATGACTATTAAAAACTCCCACAACTGTTCCATATTATATAATTCCACCCCCTCTATTTCTAAAAATCACCACAACATGCCAGCATCATGTTAAGCCTTCACCTTATGATTTTGTATTGACAAAAGTCACTTGCTTCCAGGTCTCTTAGTTGTTTAGTTACTTATTATACTTTCTTTTGAGATAAATGTCCCCATCCATGCTAGGAACTCCAGCTCAGCCTTTTCATGTTATCTCAAGGATCTCAGGAGCTCTGTCTCTATACATTCTTTATGGATCCCGTTACTTTCAACACCTCTTATCTCCCTGCCTGTGAAATCATCCTCCAGTGGAAAAGTAAAAGAAAAACATTAACTTCTACCACCTTTCTGTCTTGGTGATGGCATCATGGACTCTCCATGGGTTAATCACATTTCAGAATAATTGTATTTGGGGATAAATTTATCTGGTCCTGACCTTATCAAAACTGAATCTTTGTAGAAGATGATCCTCTTTTGACATTACGGGATTTTTTGTCAGTGCTCCCACCTGAACTCTAATCCTCCCAAACATAAATAACTTTCTTGCCTCCTGTTTTTCACTCCACTTGCTGATCAGCCTTTGTCATCAAAGGCAAGAGCTTCCTTTTGTTCGGGACAGGCCTGGTTTCTATTGTGTGTCCTACTCCAGTCAATAATGTTATCTTATGACAACGTCTATCAGGACTTTCTATTACCTATTACCGTGCGAATAATTTCTAAACCTATTGTCATTAAAATCATATAGTGCTTACTTCCTGAAAGCACATTTGGAATCAACTCAGTGAGTCTATATTGTGTACTTACTCCATACAAGTCACTGAGCAAAAAAGAATGCAGAGGAATCAGATGTTGTCTCTGACCTTAAGGCAGTCACGATCTATACATTCTGTATATAAACAAGTTCAGTCAACTCTCATGTCTGGGAAAAGTCAATATCAGATTAACTTATAGATGATTTCCAAGGAGCACTACGAATCATTTTTCCTTGTTTAACTCAATTCATTAAAACAGATACGAAATCTGCTTCATCATTTTTAACATTCTTAACAATAATAATCATTAACATTTTTGAGTGTTCTCTGTATATCAGGCTCTGTGCTAAATACTTTACATATACAAGTGATTCAAATGTGTGGCCAAGTTTAAGAGCCTTACTGTAACCTATTTTTTATACATATATATAAATCCCCCGGATGATTCCAATGTGCAGTTGAGGGTGAAACTTCTGCCTTTAGCTCCATCTCAGTCCAAAATGAATGAGAATCTCAGGACAAGCAGCCTAAGCATCTACATGTTTTTAAAGCCTCCTGGAGACACTGCCCAGTGAGTGTTTGAGAACAGCTATCTTAATCAGATGATGTTTTCCAATGACTTTTCACTCCATTTCAAATTGTATCTTTTATTTGTCTTCTGGTCTTAAGCAGGATGTGGGCCTTTGAGCCCCAAGTCCTCAATGTCTTTCGATTATATGACATTCCTGAGCTGAAAAGGGACACTTCAGCAGAGTTTAAGTGCCTTAATATTTAGCTTTGGAATCTAATATCTTGGGTTTGTATCCTAGCACTATAATTTACTAACTGTGTGAGCTTGGGCAAGTTAACCTCTCTGAACCTCAAGTTCGTCATCTGTGAAATGGACGTAATGATAGAGCCTACCTTACTGGTTTTTCTCCCCTGGGGATTAAATGAGATAATGCATGCATCTAATCTGTTATGAAGAACAAGGAAAGAACTGCCCTCCAAGTTGTTTCTCATAGGAAGGAAAATCTTTTGCTTATTTTGAAACCGTTTCCAATGACTATAAAAAGAGTGGTGTCTCTAGGATAAATCGTGGTCAAAGGGTAAAGTCCTTGGTAAATCAAGTTATTATGTGTTTTTAAACAAATTATCAACTATCATACATTGTTTGTTTAAGGGGGTATACTCCATAATAAATCATTCTTGAAGTTCTCTTTGACTTAAATAATTTAGATCAGCCCTCTCCATCTTTATCAATATCATCGTGATAATGTCACAACATCGAGAAAACTTACAGAGTGACTTAGACGTAAAACACATGCCCAGGAAAACTATGTAGTGATGGTAGAAATCAAAGATAAAGCTAATTGAAATTCTTTGAAACTCGCAACCTACCTGATCTTGATCATAATTATGGATGGTGCATCTTCTCAAAATTGAACTACATTAGCGTTTTGTTTGAACTTCAGTTACAAACTGGCTTTCACCTGGCATTTAGTTGCTTTCTAATAGAAGAGTTAGTAGGTAATTACCTACTTAGTCAATGTCATAAGAAGTGACTATGAAGGCAGACTCCACAGCCTGAGGACCTGGGTTTGAATCCTGGCTTTTCAGCTTATTAGCCGTGTAATTGTGCGTGAGTTACCTAATGTCTCTGGGCCTGTTTCATCTTGTCAAAATAGAGATGGTAATAGTTTCTACCTTATGACAACCGAGTAAGTTAATCAACGTGAAGCACTTAGCATGATATGTGGCATATTGTAAACAATTTCAAATATTTGATGTCATTAGGTTTATTCATAATATTATTATTAAGCATATCTGTAAACCATTACAAATTGTGGCCTGTGAACCAAATTCAGCTCACCTCCTGTTTTTGTAAATAAAGTTCAATAAGAACACGATCATGCCTATTTTTTCTGGCTGCTTTTGTGTTATAATGGCAGGTTGAGTAGTGGCGAGGGAGACCACATGGCCCCTGAAGCCTAAAATATTTACCATCTGGCCTTTTATAGAAAAAGGTTGCTGACCTCTGTTATAAGCAAGGCATTGTGCTAAATTTAATCCCCACAGCATGAAAAATATTTTCCGTCAGTAATACTAGGTAGGTACTATTGTTATCTCTATTTGCTTCAGAAAAAGCAAAGACTCAGAGTTATTGTGTAAAATGCCCAGTCATACAACTAGTAAATAACAAAACTAGAACTTGAACCACTTTTTGATGGCTTCAAAATCCACATTCCTAATCATACTTCTTAGATTATGTTAGGTAGTTCTTTAGCGATATATAGTGACTGTGGTAGTTACTAGTTACTGTTTTACTTTAATCTCATATAGCACAAAGAGTACATATTTGAAAAGTCCATGTTCAGGCCAATCAGTTCAATTTCACCTGTGTTGAGAACTCATGCAGGATGCTATGCACTTGATCTAGCCTGAGAAGTGTGGGTAAGTCTGGTCTGGCCACAGATATGTTTTCCTACCTCTGTCTTTGTTGACAACCATCCTCCCCTTCCCAGGAGGGAAGTATTTGCCTTCACCAATAGCGTTGCCTCCAGAAGGCCAGCTGTGTAGCTGATGAATTAGTGTTGTAGACTGCGGCTTTCTTTCTTGTTGGCCTCTTGGATGTCTGCTCAGTAGCTAGCAGGTATGGAGCCAGTTGAAAGGCCAAGTGTCTAAAGCTTTGCCTGCCAGGAGCTTATTTGGTTTGAGAATGTACCATTTCCCTTTGATTTACTTTTGAAATATATGCATAAGAATTAGGTCCTAGGAAAAACTTCCCATGAGATCAATTTGCAAGACCCTTCAGTTCAGAAAGAAAGATCATTCTCTAGTGTGTATGTTGGTTTGATATGGAAATACATACACTTGCCCTACATCTAGATAGCTAGCATACTCAGAATCTTCTTTGTAAAGGTAGAAATTTAATCCATACACTCTAGGCCTTAATGTTCCTTTTGTGGTATCTGTATACAGACATTTTCTTAAAGATTCTTAAGCCCTTAAGTATAAGAAGAGTATGGTAAAATGAATCTCAAATCTACAGCTTCAAAGGCCATCTTTGTTTTTGCCTGAAAGCAGGACTAAAAATTCTAGTGGCTATAAATCCAAACGTTGTACTTCCAGTGATAATTAGATTTCTTACAGATCTGATATCCTCTGTGCTAGGATCAGAATGGCAGTCTGTAGTTCAGTTGGCAAAAGGGACCTATTTCAAAACACTAAGAAAGATATCGTTAGATTGTCAAGTGATTTTGGAGTTTTCCAGTTACACAAAAGCATCTCCTTAGGATCATTTATTAAATATAATGTTTATAAAGCCTAATTTTTATTTATACTTTTTTATATTGAATTAAATTAAATAATGCCATCCAGGCAACATTTGTGCATGGTAATTTGTGACAGTGTACCATGGAAATTTTACTCCTTAATGAAGAGTCTTGGTATGATTTTACCTTGTGTTCAACCTTCAACAAACATTTACTTAGAAATAACTCTGTACCTGACATTACGATGGTGCTGGGGAAACAAAAGTGTGAGGGTGTATTAGGCTGTTCTATTATCCCAGATTTTCTGTTTCTTTTAGCAAGTCTTCTTTTTCCTCCCGCTCAGGACATCATTTGTGAGTTCTCTGCCGTAGTTAAGAATTCCCATATGGAATCATCAGTAGTACATGCAGCTTCCGACAGTGAGATAAAAAACTTCTTTTTTCTTTTTTTTTGGTGGAGGAGCTCATGGCTGCTTTCTGAGACCACCACTTTGGAAAGTTATTTATAATATGCACTCCATTTAGCTCTAGATTTTCCTACAAAACAATTATCATTGTATTCTTTAAAGTATCTAACCTTTTCTGATAGATCCTTAAAACTAATTCCTGAGATTCAAGGTAACATTTCCCCACTCCACCAAAGGAAATTGTGTTATTTTATGAATGAATATTAATCATTAATCACATAATAAGCATATTCTATATAGTTGGAAAAGGCATATTCAGCATTTCAATACAATGTCATTTTTAGAAATAGAATAGAATTCCTGATGTCTTAACTCACATTATAAAAAGTTAGAGTCGAAGAAATCTTGGCTGGAAGAGATATGCAAAGAAATTGTTCTTAGAAGGGGTTTGTAGGAGATATGCAATTGAATGAATGCATATTAGAATCACTAGATTTAAATCTTACCTTTTTAAAAAGGTAGTATGGATTTAAAGAAAAAAATGGTTGGAATTGTTAAACTAGGTACTAAACTTTTATTAATGAAGCCCAAAAGCACATTAGAAATTTTAGTAACCACATCACACAGAGACCTCATTCTGAATTCACTGTCAATTTAAACTTTGCTCTCTTTTCTAAGCCGTTTCTACTGCTAAACCTCTTTTCCATCTACACTTTTGCATCTTTTTTTCTAACGTGTCATATCTAACATTTACCTCTATTACTTCCTTTTTGCTGTATTCAGCTCATTATCCTGCCTATGAATTTCTTTTTGGATCTTACCACCAGCATCCTATTTATTTGCTCTTTCTAAAAAATCTCCATCATCTTCAGATTTAGAGAGTGTGCCAACTGGATCTTCATCATGCCAAGTTCCTTTGGACCCCTTTGGGCCTATATTCCAAAACTGTGAAAATGACCAACAGCTCCACTAACCAAACCATCCTTAATAAACATACGCTCCTTTTTAAAGAGTTTATGGCACCTGATTTCTTTTGAATATAAACTTAAGGGGTAAAAGCGTCTTTTGAATGGTCTTTTTTTTTAAATTTTATTTATTTATTTTTTTCCCCCAAAGCCCCAGTAGATAGCTGTATGTCATAGCTGCACATCCTTCTAGTTGCTGTATGTGGGACGCGGCCTCAGCATGGCCGGAGAGGTGGTGCGTGCCCAGGATCGAACCCAGGCCGCCAGCACTGGAGTACACGCACCCAACGGCTAAGCCACAGGGCTGGCCCATGAATGGTCTTTCTAAACCTTAATAATTAGCCAACAATTCTATCACACTGAAATATAGATCTCCATGTGATTAGCCATCAATGCTTTAGCTTGACTTCGAAAATCTGTTTTGTAGAAAATTAGGTTGTAATGTTCTGCATTGTTAAGTGATATTTATCTGGGCTTCTGGCCCAAGAGAGTCATAGTATATCGGTGGTTTGGAAAAGGTTTTTTTTATCATGAATGTTAAGGAACCATGATACAGGTCACTTTGTTCATACTTTTTGTGTGAACCTTTTCTTCAATGAAAGTAAGGAAACTATTTCTGATCATGGGTCAAAGGGTACAAATAACTTTTTAATTAAAAATAAAATTGTGGATTCTGCCAACTAGCACATGGTCCATGTTGATAAGGACAATTCTGTATTTTCCAAGTTTGTACTTGTAGGTAGCTATCCTGGAAAACAAGCCTGGACAATCTCTTCCTTGAGTCAAGGAGACTTTGTGTATAGTTGTAAGACTGTGATATGCTTTGCCTTGATTTTTCAGGTATTCCATCTATGCCTAAACATAGTGTTACCACCCAAGGAGGGGTCATCTGCCTGCCGCAAGACATGCCAATAGTCGAGAGGCAAGGTGACAGGAGAGAAAGGGTTTTATTACAGCTTGCTAGCAAGGGGGAAGATAGTTGACTAATATCAAAAAAAGAACCATCTTACAGAACAAAGACTCCAGGCCAGTTGTATAGGGGGCTGGTTTCCAGGTGAGACAGACATCTGGTCTTCAGGTGGGGCAGCCATCTGGTCTTAAATCCTGATGATCTTTTATTTTACTAGATATGCATCAGAGACCAGAGCAATGCCCTGTACCCTGATTTAGTTTAAAGATAATAAGAACAAAATCTTTAATATGTATAGTAAAGATTACTGTTTACATGAGTGGCGTGAACAATAGTAGGCATTTGACAGGGCTTTTTAAAGCTCATATATTTTTTACCAGAGGAGTCACATAAAAAGCTTTCATTGGGGCCTGGTCCCGTGGCTGAGTGGTTAAAGTTCCGTGTGCTCCACTTCGGCTGCCCGGATTCGCAGGTTTGGATCCCGGGCGTGGACCTACTGCACTCACCAGCCATGCTGTGGTGGTGTCCCACATACAAAAGCAATAGAGGAGGATTGGCACAGTTGTTAGCTCAGGGAAAATCTTCCTCAGCAAAAAGAAAAACAAAAAAAAGCTTTCATTGGCTTGGCCTCTTTGTAACTAAAAATATTTTATTCATTTTTATATCATCTTTAATAGCTATCTCATTTTTCTACCTATTATGAATAAGGCTACATTGAAAATCTTTGTACCTAAAACTTTGTAAACTTCTGCAAGGCTATTGGTAGAAAAGACTTTTAGAATTGGTATTATCTGGTCAAAGGGTATGTCCATTTAAATATTGGTAAATACTGCCAAATTGTATTCTTTAAAAAAAAGTCTGTAAATATTGCCCCAATTGCATTTGAGAGTATTTGTTCCTGCATACTCTCATCAATTCTGAATATTAGCCTTCTTTATCATTTTTACCAAACTGACAGGGAAAAAACATTTCTAGATTTACTTTACATTTCCTTGTTATAAGTGAGGGTCTTTGTTTTCCTTCTTATTTTTTTGTTTACTTTAGAGTAAAAACCCTGTTGAGATGGGGGTCTTATAAAGTAGGAAATCTACAAGTTTCCAGTGTTTGCTTCTTTTGAAAATAATTTTTTCAACTGAAACTTAATATACATCGAGAAAAGCACACAAATCATGGTTGAACAGTTCAATGAATTTTCATTAACTGAACTCACCCATGACACCACAACTCACATCAAGAAACAGAACATTACCAGCAATCCAAAAGTATCCCTGGTGAGCCCTCCCAGTCAGTGATTCCTCTGCCAAGGTAGCTACTTTCTAATTTCTAACACCATGGATTAGTCTTGCCTTAAACAGCAAACAACAAAACACCCTTTTATTTAAATTCACTAATATACTATATCCTGTTTCTGTCTGGCTGCTTTTATAGACTTGGTTGCATGTAGCGGTAGATGGCTCCTTCTTACTGCAGTGTAGTACTCTACCGTATAAACACACCATGATTTGGTTCTGCTCTTGGTGACCATCTGAGTTATTTCCAGTTTGGGGCTATAATCAATAAAGCTGCAATGCACATTCTTGAACATATCTTGGATGAATGTGTTCATTCTTCTTGGGTATATACTTAGAAGAGGAATAACAATTTTCCATACAAGTTTAAGCAATTCTATTAAAACACTGCTTCGATCATGTCATTTTACTCAATGTCCTTAGTTAGAATAAACTGAGAATATTTTAACATGGATTTTAAGGATTTTACATCAGGCTATCTTTTCACCTCTCTCCTTATTGCCATCTCTAACAGCACCTTCCCCCATATTGACTTTAGCACTCTAATTTCCAGCCACATCAGTTACTTGCCATTTTGCTTGGAGCAAAAGCTCTTTGAATACTGTGCTTGGAAAATTCTCAACTCTTCTTTGCCCTGTCAAAATCTTGCCCGTCTTTCAGGTCTTAAAACATTTAGAAGTCTTCCCCCACCCACCAAATTGGAGTTAAGTTCCTTTTCAAGTTCTTATCAATATCATAGCATTTATGTCACTGTAGTGGATTTTTTTATTTGTCTGTCTTTCCCACCAAACTGTAAGTACATTGAGGATATTTACATTGTTGTATCATCTTGCCTAGAACAGTGATGGCAAACAGTAGATAGTCATCAAAATATTTGTTGAATGAATAAATGATTGTGTAAAGGCACAGATGAAAGTCACTTACATGCCTCAGTACCTAGAAACACTGGCTAATAATAAGGACCTATGAAATTTTAATTCTTCTACTTGAATTTCTACAACTTTCCCATGCAGCATGTCTCTTTCTGTACGTTCACTTTTGCCTTACTCTCCACTCTGACACGGCTTACTTACTACGTTCTGCAACTCCCAATCCTCTCCCCACTCCAACCAAACATACCCTGTGCAAAATAACTGCTAAAATTTTAATCCAAAGTGGATGATAACTTTGCATCACTTCACTACCATGGCTGGCTGTAGATGATAGACCTGGGTTAGAGTCCCATTTCCAAGCCGTACTGACTTTCCCCTTGGGTAAGTCTTGCTGAGTCTCAGTTTTCCCATTTATAAAATGGGTAATAACAGTGACTAAGTCTTAGAGTTTTTGTAGGATTAAAAAAACTAGAGTCTGAAAGGTAAACCACTGTGATCTACCAGTGTTAATGGTCATTATTGCTCTGTAGCTTCAGGCACACTCTCTGAGATAGAGGAAGGGTGGGACAGACCAGGCCTTTTCCACTTAGCAGCAAAAATATTCATTTCCCTCTGTCTATCACTCCATGTATCCGGTGCTGAAGTACAAAGTTAGAGTTTGAATTTAGCTAGAACAAGGATCAGCAAACTTTTTCTATAAAGGGCAAGATAGAAATAGTTTAGGCTTTGTGGGCCAAAAGGCAACATTGAGGATATTGTGTAGGTGCTTAAATAACATCTTGGGAGTCCTGAGACTTGTGCTTTCCACTTATTCTTTTTTTTTTTTTTTTTATAATTTTATTTATTTTTTTTTTCCCCCAAAGCCCCAGTAGATAGTCGTATGTCATAGCTTCACATCCTTCTAGTTGCTGTATGTGGGACGCGGCCTCAGCATGGCCGGAGAAGCGGTGCCTCGGTGCGCGCCCAGGATCCAAACCCAGGCCGCCAGCAGCGGAGCACGCGCACTCAACCGCTAAGCCACCAGGCCGGCCCTTTCCACTTATTCTTAATTCTTGTTGCCTCCTACACTGTAAGCATCTCTCCAGTCTAACAAACAAGTTAATGTTTTTCTAAGGTAATTTTGACCTAATGTGGTTTCTGCCTTTTCCTCTACATGCTTTTTAAAATCAACTCCACTTAACAGATAAGAAAAACGAGAGTTAGGATAATTTATCAAGGATTCCATGGTTAAATTAGTCCCAGAACTGGGAGTGAAATTGCACCCTGAATGATCAGATTCTGTCCTCTTGACTCCCATTTTCTACTGCTTCTCTAAGCTTCCAAAAAAGATGTTCTGAGAAAAGAAAAAGCAAAGTGGTGAGATTAGGGATCGGGGATGGGAAGGTGAGACATGGTTGTGTAGGAAGGAAAACGTTCTAGGCTGAGACAACGGTCTAAACAAAACTGTGGAGGAAAAAGGGAGAAAGCATTGCTTCTGTAAGACCCTTCTCGTGAAGACTTTGCATTTTCACGAATACTACCTGGAAATAGCACCCCTCTACATGTCTTTCATGCTTTGTTGACTACAGTGGAAATTTAGTATGAGCTGAGGAGGCCTCCTCAGTAGCCTCAATTCCCACATTGACACCATTAACCTGAATATAATTTGCTGTGAGAAGAAAACTTTAGCCTTAGGTTGAAATTTATGTACTTTTCAGCCAGCTTTTCCCTAATGTTATTTCATTACAATCATCAGCTTACATGACTGTTTCTTTAGGGGACTCAACTTTGGTGACCTTTGTCTGTTTTTCAGATTATCACCCATGTTTGCCAATAAACTGACATCTCACCAAAGAAGAATGGTGATTATTTTTTTTACGGGCTTCTCACTGCAGGGTCACTCATTCCTTACGTACGTCTTATCTAAAGGAATAAGTTTAATATCTCAAAGATTGCATTCTTTTACATTGGGGGGAAAATTTTTCTCTCCTTTAGTCTACACAACTTAGTCTAAATTAATCTATTTCTATGCAATTGCATCTACATTGCTCAAATGACAGTTAATCAATATTGTTTGGCCATAAAAATGTTAAGATCTAATTTATGTCATTTTAGAGCTGAACTAGTTTATTCATGTCAGTTGATATAATTAAAACATTAAAACTGATGATGACTATGAAGTTTTACCATTTGAGTCAGACTGTATGAGCTGTTCATATTTATTACTCCATTTTTCTTCACAATTATCGTATGAAGGAGGTGCTCTTATAATCCCATTTTACAAAGCTCAGAGACTTTTAGAAATGTATCCATTTTACATGACTTAAAAGCAGTAGAGTTGGGATTTGAACGCATAATTGGCAGATTACTGAGCCCAAGAGACTTTACTACACTATTTTACCAATCCTTTCATGGCTCTGCTGTTTGGAATTTCTTAACAACCGAGGCTCAATCATCCAGTTGACTATGAATCAATTCAACTGATTGTTTAACTATCAATTACTAGGAATCAATATGGTGAGTTACTTGGACTTTGCCTGCTATAGAAGTCCCAGAAAATCAGTATCTAATTGGTTCTCTCTCCCAATTGCTCTCAGTAAATTAGAGATATTCAGCAATTCTTGCATGCCCATATGCATATTAGCATAATAAAATTCCAGTCACTTCATAATAAAGGATATGATAATAATTATCATAATAACAATAATAGTAACCAAAATGACAGTTTGAGTGCTATTATGTTCCAGATACCGTGTTAAATGCTTTATGTGCATTTTTTAAATTCAGTCCTCACAAAGACTCTATGAAACACAATGTTAGAACCCTAAAACTTAATTCTCATGGTATCATAGAAAGATATTTGGTCCTTGTCCCAGGTTCCTGGCAAACAGCTGTTAAAACCCTTGGAGTCTCTGAAGTAGTAAGAGTTTCCTTTGTTTGCTAATGAGATTACTGGTGGCTGGGTGTCCTTAGATAGCTTCAGGATGGGAGATGGTCACCAGAAAGACCAAGGCATAATTAAAAGGTTGGAACTTCCAGCCTCATCTGGCCACCTCTGGAGAAGAGTGAGGCAGGAGATTGAGTTCATCACCAAGAGCCAATGATTTAATCAATCATGCCTATGAAACGAAACCTCCATAAAATGACAGGGTTTGCAGAGCTTCTGGGTTGGTGAACTCATTGAGTTGCTGGGACGGTAGCAGCACTCGGAAAAAGTGTGGAAGGTCCACTTAACACCACCTCCCTGCAACATGCACACCATACCTTGTCCTATGCATCTCTTCCATTTGGCTGTTCCTGAGTTGTATGCTTTTAATAAACCAGTAAGGATAAGTAAACTGGCTTCCTGAGTTCTTTGAGTCATTCCAGCAAGTTATTGGATTTGAGGAGGGGTCATGGGAACCCCCAAACTAATCACCAAGTCAGACAGAGGTGCAGGTGGTTTGGGCACCTGGTGTGTGACTGGTGTCTGAAGGGAGGTCAGTCTTGTGGGACTGAGCCCTTAAACCTGTGGGGTCTGCACTAACTCCAGGTAGTTAGTGTCAGAATTGAATCGAGTTGAATTGTTGGATAACAGTTGGTGTAGGAGAGTTGGAGAAGTGGCATGAGAAAAAAGCCATAGAATTCTAAATGGCTAAAGCAAATATAACAAAAGGAAGAGAATATATTGGCACACTTAAATAAAAAGTTCAGGGGTGGAGCCAACAGTTTTGGATCTAGCAGCTCAAACGCATTATGAGAGATAGGTCCCTCTCTATCTCTTCTCTCCACTGTCTTCCACCTCAGCTCAACCTCACACAGCATCTCTCCAAAGGTCAGCTCACATCTTCAAGTTCATCAGAAAGAAAGTTTTTCTCCAATATTTCCATGTAGCCCTCAGGTTTAGTCTGATTGAACCAACTTGGATCACAAGCCCATCCTCAAACCAATCTTTGTGACTGGGGGAAGGACTATGTGTTTTGGCCAGGTCTAGGTTACAATTCCACCCCTGGAGCCTTTGTTCACCTGCACTAGATGGACTGAAAATAGGTCACTCCCCAAAGGAAACCTGACATGCTGTTATCAGAAGAAGAGGGAATGAGACATAGGCAAGCAAAACAGTGGGTTTCAACTACAGAAAATGATAGTCACCATTATCCCCATTTTATAGACAAGTAAATTAAGGGTCAGGAAGTGTAAGTGACATGTCCAAATTTACCAATTAATAAGACATAAAGCAAATATTCCAGCCAAGGACTCTAAGGGTAATCACAAAACCATAGCAAATCTCTAGAAACTAAGTCTACACAAGTAAGATTTTCCAGAGAACTTCCTTGCTTCTACTTCTTATTCCAATCCTGATTAAGGAACCAACAGCACTTGAATGCCAGTAATCTGACATTCCGTTATCTTATCCTCACAATTTTAAAGAGAACAAAGAGTTATATTTAGACTTAGTAAAGTAAAATTACTAAGTTCTTTTCTTCCCTGAACAAACAGATTCTTAAAGAGCAAAATCTATATTTTCATTGCATAAATCTTATAAATGCTGTTGATTCTTGGAAGATGCTCTTGGTAACTGGAATCAAATATCAAATGTAGTAGACATTTTTACCTGAAATTACCTAACTAATCCCTAATCATTTGAGGGAATGTGAACTAGGTAGGAATGAGATGACAGGCACATAGACCCTCATCAGAGGAGAGACTGAGTAAATATCCACTTCCAAGTTCCCTTAGGTTGTTGGCAGAATTCATCCCCTTGTGGTTGTACGACTCCTGACCTAGGGCCACTCTCAGCTCATAGAGGCCGCCTGCAATTCCTTGCCACGTGAACTTTTCCATAGACCCTCTCACAGCTTACCTCTTCAAAGCCAGCAATGGAGGGAGAGTCTCTGTAGTGCATAGTAAGGAGATTTGATATAAAGATAATCACGGGAGTGACATCACATCATCCTTGCCACATAATGTAACCTAATCACAGGAGCAACAACCTGTCACCTTTGCTATATTCTATTCTATAGTCTACATTCTAAAAGTCCCACCCTCACTGAGGGGAAGGGGATTATACAGGCATGAACTGGGAGCCACTCTAGAGTCTGCCTGTCACAGGCCCCATCCTTGGGCATTTGCTCAATTTGCTCTCTCTGCCTAAAATGCCCATTTCCCATCACCACAAGAACAAATCATCCTCGAAGAACCAAGGATCTGAATCAAATACTTACAAGTCTTACTTAATCCATTAGGATGAAGGTATTATCTTCTGGTTCCTCAGAAACCTCCAATAATGATCCCTAGGCTCTCAAGATTTTTATTACTTTCTACTTTGAAATATTAATTTTTTTCTCTCTATGTCTAAACTCTCTGACTAGATCTTTGAAGCCAAGTATACTTCCTTCCTTTCATTCGTTCATACATTTTATAAATATTTATCAAAATCATAACATGTGCCAGTGTATCAGGACTGCATTTGTTCGCAAGTAATAGAAACCCCAACTAAATGGTGAGTTAAACAAATTGGCAAGCAATTTATTTTTTCTCACGCAATAGAGAGTCTAGAGGTAGAGTTTTTGTGGCATTGGCTCAGTGGCCCAACACTCTCAGGGTTAAAGTCTTTGTGATTCTCTTTGACCTTATTTTCTATCACTGGCACAAAATAACTGCTGTAGTTCCAGCCATCAAGGCTGCATTTCAGGCAGGAAGAAGCAGAAAATGGTAAAGAGGAAGGAGCAGTTACTATGTCAGGAAAGCAAAGTCTTCCTGGATAGCCTCAGCAGCCATTCATTTATATCCCATTAACAAGAACTATGTCATATGTCCATCCATTGCTGTAAGGAGAAAAGAAAAATATTTTTGAAAGTGTGGGCATATGGTCACTCTGATCAAAATTATTGTCCTAGCTCTATGAAAAAGAAGAGAATAAGTATTGAGTTGGTAACAGTGATTTTCCCAGTTAGGCAGTGTGCTGGGCACTCAGAATAACATGGTCAATGAAAACAAATATGGCCCCTGCCTCATAGAGCTTTTAAGTTATTAGAGGAAGCACACAATAATAAAAAGTATTTGACAAACATATTAAAATTGCAGTTGTAATGTGCTGAAGTGGAAAAGGTCATAGTGCTTTGAGAGTCAAGAATGGGAAGGAGGAGGTATAAGTGACCTCATCAGGGAAGTTAGGAAGACTTCCCTAAGGAGTTGGCACTGAGACAGGGTGGTATCTAGTTCAATTTTGGCACTTACCATAGTATCCTCATACAATAAAATTTATAGAAAAGATAAATGCAGAGAATCTTCTTGATGCCTTTCGTATAACTACTTCATGACTCTTTTTATTGCAAGTGGCAGAAAATCTAATTCAAACTCAATAAAAAAAAAAAGGACATGTACTGGCTAAAGTTCAGCTTCCGGCTTCAGGCACAGTTGCATCAGGCAGCACTAAAAATGGTGTCAGGAACCAGTCCACTTCTCCACTTGGCTTCCCTCTGTGTTGACTTCATTCACTTGTAGGCTTTTCTATTATGGTACTAAGATAGTGGCAAGCTTCAGATTTACATCTTTTCATCAGAAACACTTGTAGAAAACATGATATTTACCCAAGAATAAAAGTTTTACAATTGGATCTTACTGTGTATGGCTTAAGCCAGTACCAGCCTTTGTAGCAATCACTTGGTCACTAGAGAATGCGTGATCCACTTTGCTAGTCCTGGGTCTTGTGCCCTCTCCTGGATCAGACGTAGAACCAGCACCTCCCAAACTCATGAGCTGGGAACGGGAAAGAAGGCATCCACTCCCCAAGGAAAATCAAGAAACAGTCACCAATAGAAGTGGGAATGTTTGCTAGGCAGACAGAAAGAACAGGGTTCTACTGTGGAGTAGAAATGACAAGTGGCATTAATGACTGCCACAGCTAACAATAATGTAGAAAAAATACTAACAACAAATGCTTAATTTATAAAAGTGTTTTTTATTATACTTACCCATGCAAACTCATTCTACATTCCTCGCATATTGAGAATTTATCCAACCTGCTTTACCCAACCCAGAAGTCAAAAGTAGCTCTGTGTTTTGAAATTTGTGAGTATGAGATTCTGGAAGAGCAGGCTTTCCAGTAGGACTGACACCCTTTCCTCAGCCCCTAAGTCTGCGCTGAGTGCCCCGGTGCTCATGAACTCACACAAACATGTCTCCATCAGGGCTGACCTGCTCAGAGAAGGTCCATTAAGTGCAACTCATCTCAAGTGCAGATGGTTCTGAGTAGGTAACGTCTGCCTGGTGGCCAGACTAAAGTGATTTCGGATGGCCTTAGGCTTCTGATCACATCCATGCAGCCAGGGAGGAAATGAAACCTTGTTTATCATCCTGATAAACTGTCCCTTTCAATGCCTCTAGATGCTGTGTGTATCACGGTAGAGTCAAATACTATTAAATTGTCATCACTGTCAAAAAGAGAAGTAATAAGTTTTTCTACCTGAGTCATAGTTAATGACTTCTACAATGTGTAACACAAATCAGAGTTTCTGTTTGCCTTCTTTTCCCCTAAATGTGTGTTTTCTGATCTCCCTGGCTGTGAATGTGAGGCACAATCTCATGATATAAATATATACTTTTATTACTACCTCTCAGCTAAACCAGTAAAATACCGAGATGACAAGGGCCAGATTCTTGGCTTGGATGAGGTTTATGCACAGGGGAGGAAGTTAAGTGGCTATTGTCTCATTCTAGTTCGTCATGGAAGGCATAGATTTGAAACACTGTATTTCATGGGTAAAAGCCTTGGAGATGGTTCCATCCTAGTTATCATTAAACATGTTTACAGAAGTTACTTAAGCACTCTTAAGGCAGTAATATGCCTCTTTTACTTTCATCTTCTTAAAGAATAACATATTAGTCAGATTAGGCTGTGTTAAGCTGCAACAACAAATAACCCCCAATAACATTGGCTTAAAACAACAAAGGTTTATTTCTTGATCATGCAACATGCTCATTGTGGTTCAACAGTGGGGCTGTGTTTGTAGGAGTTACTCAGGGACTAGAACGGCTGGAGCAGCCACCGTCTAAAATAGGGGTGGGCAAACTATGGTCCATAGGCCAAGTCTGGCTCACCATCTGTTTCATATGGCCTGTGAGCTATGAATGGTCTCTTTTTTAAATGGCTGGAAAAAATCAAAAGGAGAATATTTTGAGACATATAAAAAGTACATGAAATTCAAGTTTCAGTTTCTGTAAGTAGATTTTATTGGTATACAACCACACTTATTTATTTACATATCATTTATGGTTGCTTTAATGATAAAACAGCAGAGTTTGGTAGTTGCCACAGAGACCAGATGGTCAACAAAGCCAAAAATATTTTCTATCTGGAGCTTTATAGAAAAAGTTTGCTGATCCCTGATCTAAAATAGTTCTGGTTGCCACACCAGCAGGAAGAGAACCCTGGAGGGTCTTGCACAGGGAGTTAAAAGCTCAGCATGGAAGTGATACATCACTTTGATTAACACAGAAATAGTAACATGGCTCCACCTCCCACAAGGGAACTAGGAACTACCATAAGCCCAGGAGGTGGAGAGCCAGAGATATCATTTAGCAGCCCTAACGGCTACCACAGCTAAAGCTAATAATAGCAAGAATATTAATAGCAAACACTTGAGTTGTTCTTATACTGCAGGCACTATTTTAAGTGCTTTGCCAGTGATCAATCATTGATTATCACAACAACCTCATCATGAAAGTACTGTTATTTTCCCCATTTTATAGATGAAGAAACTAAGAACAGAAAGCTTAACTGATTTTTCTGAGGTAAATACAGCTAATAAAGAGAGGAGGCAGCATTTAAACCCAGCCAATATGGCTCCAAAATACAATCTCAAACACTATCCTCAATCATCCTACCACAAGTAGACCCTCTGGGACTTACAAAAGTCCCAGGCACTGATACTGTAGAGACCACATCCTCACCAACCCTCAACTATAGAATTCAGTACATACAAGTAAAACACTACTTTTAGTGTTTGTATAACAGATTTCCATAATGCTTAATAATTCATTTAGGAAGTTACTAGTAATTAGCCCATAGACGGAAGTAAAAGCTAACATCTATGGATTTTTATGTGGTTCTCCTATAGGTACCGAAGGAAAGACTTACAATTTAAGACCAATTTATGACTCAGCAAGAGGACCCACTGTTGGGCATCTGATCCTAAAGTGAGAATGCTTCCTCCAGGGGACAGTATTATGCAGCCCCTTCTCCCTTGATTATCTCAATTTTATTTTGATATTCTTGTCATTGCCTCTGAGTCGACTCAGCAATGTTGTTCCACGGGCATGTTGTTTTGTTTAGCTGGAAGAAAAAAAATGTCATAAAATAGTTATGGTTTAAAGGGGATGGATTTGGAGTCATCACATTGCCTGCTTTATTTTGTTGGCTGCACTTTTATGTTTTTGTAATGGAGTTTGTGTATAATCACTGCCTATGTTCCTTTTAACATCCATTACACTTACTCATGAAACATAACAGAAGAATCTCATTTTAAGAGAATTTTAGAAAGTTCATAATTATTGGGCTTTCTTCTCAGAGTATATTCCTGCTTGTATGCCACAAAATAAATGTCATGCAGAAACTTAGAGCATAAATGAATAAAGACATAAGAACAGACAAAGCAAGGATGCAATGTAGAGAGCGTATTAGACCACCCACCATTGCATGAACAATTCAGACATTTGGCAGGAAGGTCATGGAGCCTGAAAGGTAAATGCCTTCATTTTCCAGCCTTTCATAATTCTATCCTTCCTTCAAAACTCATATCAGATGTAACCTTCTCCAGTGTTGTTTTTGAAATTGGGTTTCTTTTTTTGTGTTAATAATAATAAGAAAAATGTCAGCTCTCCAGCCAGTCCCAGTGGCCTAGTGGTTAAGTTCGGCACGTTCCGCTTCAGCAGCCGGGGTTCAGTTCCTAGGGGCGGACCTACACCATTCATCTGTCAGTGGCCATGCTGTGGTGGCGGCTCACATACAAAAAAAAAAAAGAGGAAGATTGGCAACAGATATTAGCTCAGGGTGAATCTTCCTCAGTAAAAAAAAAAGTCAGCTCTCATTTATAGTGTACCTACTGTGTGCTGCTCAGTGTATTAATTACTTTTTATATACAATCTCTGATGCTCACAGCATCCCTTAAATTAGGCATTTTACTTGTGAGGGAATGAGGGAACAGGGCTTAGAGATTACAGCTTGCTTTAAGTCACCCAGCTAGTAACCCACATGATACTAATTACTTGAAATATCATTTAAATATTAATATATTCAACCTTTCATGTCAGTGTTTCACATGGTTTTAGGGAAATTAAGATAGCCAGAGGAGTTGCTCATATGAAGTAGGGTTGCCTGTCTCTTTTCTAGAAATTGTTTCCCAGCCTTGAAGGCTAACAATGGAGAAGAAAAACCTGATAAACTATCATCCAGCTGGAGCAGTGATCTTGTTGTAAGCATAGGGTTGGGGGACATCCAGGCAGGATTTAGATTGAGAATGTTGTACCATAGATGGGGACAGTAGGCACTGCTATTTTTCTAAGCCTTATTTCATTCCAACTTATCCTAATCACAATAGTAGAATACAACTTATTTATTTTAGATCATAACCTAGGAAGCTGAAGGGCATTGATGCTGTGATTCGGTTTCCAGAAACTTACATCAACATCCAGGGTAAATGTTCCACTTTCAGATAGAAGCTTCCTCTTCAATTGTTTGAGCAGCCACTCAGCCTTTGAGTGGCTTTCCCTGCTGGGCAATAAGTCACTTCCAAGGTTGCATTAATTTGCAATGTATTGAAGTTAATTGCAGATCAGGCAAGTAAATTTCGGGACAGAATATAAACAAATGGATATATTATGTTCTCAGCCTTATTTTAACAAAAATTCTCAGACAGATCTCAGAATAGCACAAAAGCAGTCCGATACCCAAACCGTTACTTGGGTTCCCCTCGCTAATACTATCTAAGGCATCCTTGCTGGAAAAGAATAGAAGTTCTGTAGTATTCAAAGAACAGTAAAGAATCAAGAATGTTCTTCTTGTAACCTCATTGGTGCATCTTTGAGTAAAATTTATTTCCATGTTGTTAGAGCAGTTATTAAAAATGATTTCTGCAGTAGAGTTTCAACATATCCAATGTTCAAGCCATTTTCTTCTTTAAAAAAAAAATCTAGGGCCGGCTCCGTGGCTTAGCGGTTAAGTGCGCGTGCTCTGATGCTGGCGGCCCGGGTTCGGATCCCGGGCGCGCCCCGAGGCACCACTTCTCCGTCCAACGCGAGGCCGAGTCCCACGTACAGCAACTAGAAGGATGTGAACCTATGACATGCAACTATCTACTGGGGCTTTGGGGGGAAAAAAATGAATAAATAAAATCTTTAAAAAAAAAAAAAAAAAAAGTAAAATGTTTAAAAAAAAAAAAAATCTAGGGGATAGATACTGAGTTTGTTGTGTTTATTACTTTTATCATTTATTGTTTTATTGTCTATTGTTTATTACTTTTAGCAATCTTATTTCAGGGGGATAATGAGGTCTAAAATTAGTTTCCCAGTAATTGGCCTGGAGTGAGAGTAGGAATATGGGTGTCAGGAATAGTCCACATTGGTGAAAAGAGGGAAAAAATGAGGAGTCCATTTTTTCCCCAGTAATAATCCTGATCTAATCAAAGGTAATGATTCCAATAATAGTACTAACAGCAGAATATCTTTTAAAGCCTGCTCTGACCCAGATATTATTATAATCACTTTGCCTGTACTTATTTATTTCTCATACCCACTTAGTCCTCAAAACAGTCCTATGAAGTTAAGGCTATTACTATCCACATTTCACAGATGAGAACCTGAGGTATAAAATGGAAAGTAATAGGAAGCAGCAGATCCAGGATTTGAATCTTGGCAGCCCGGCTCTAGAATCTGTAATCTTATTCATTATGCTACCCTGCCTCAAACATGGCTGTCCAGCCCAGAATGTATTCCTTTTGCCTACATTTGTCTGTCCTTTGCATACCTTAGAGCCCTAAGAGGGAGGAGATGGTAATTTGTTTAATCTTGAGCATAAACAAATCAAGCAGCCATTTTGCCCTCCTCAACCAAAACATGCTTAAAGTTCCATTAGTATCTCTCCTGTCAATGATTTACAGACAAAGACACTTGGAGTTTCCTTCCAGTCCAGTGGGTCAATAAAGCATTTTTAACACAGTCTTAAATATGCATTTCTGACATCCGCTACAATAGATTTCAAGAGAGCTATTCATAAGGGCTTGATCAAGAAGTTTTGGAAAAGCGAATCTCAAAAGACCTGTGCTTCTTCTTACACATAACGGCTTTTAAAGAAAGGAACCAGTTGCAATAAAGTGAAAATGTAAGGATTCATGTAATCATGTCAGTCTTAACATTCCTTAATCACGTTTTATTCATTTCCTCCAAAAGTTGCCCTTGACTATAAGCAGATATATCCTGGCTTACTATTAATGAGGACTGAAGTTTCCTTATGGTTACTCTTAATTGTTGTTTCATTTTCAAGTCATTTCACTTAGAATAAAAAGCTTTTCCTTTGTACATTTTGGATCTACCCCAAACCAAGGTTCCAAGTTGATTTTTCTGTAGAAGGTGTACTAGAAGGTCACTTCCTTGCAAAAGCTACATTTATCACTCAAGTTCATTTTCGGAAAAGACCACATAGTGGATACTTAAGAAAAGTTCCCCAAAGAGGATTAATTTATATTCAGTCTTTCTTCTCTTCTTTTCCCTTCTCTTATCTTCTCTTTTCTTCATCTTTCTTTCTCCCCTCTCACTCCTTCCCTATCTTCTTTCTTCCTCTGCCTCTTCCTTTTCTTCCTTTTTTCCATCATTCAGTCATTTAATCATTCAGTCCTTTAGCATATGCATGAATGCCTACTATCACACCTGGCAGTAGGGATAAAGAAATAAACAAGATGTGGTCTCTGCCATCATGGAGTGTCTAGCCTAACAGGGTAGACAGGCACTGAACCAATCATTCCAACTGGGAGACATGCTGCAAAAGAGAAATTTGGCTTGCTAAGAGAGCATACAATGAGGGTCAAATCTAGCCTTTGGGGAAGAGGTTCATTCAACAAATATTTACAGAACAACATGGGCCAGATTCCAAGCCCAGTACTAGGGACAGTGATGAAACAGAAAAATTGCTGCCCTTAGCCTTTACAAGAAAAGCAAGACATCGTTTAAAAATACCAAAATCATGCATTCGGAATATTATTGTGGGATAATTAGATGAGGTTGTAGGATCATACAACAAGGGAATCTAACTTACAGCATGGTTCAAGGAGACCACTTAAAGAAGACTGAGTTATGACTACAGGGGCCAAAAAAAAAAATGTCCAGGGTTTAGCCTGACATTAACTTTCTTTTTATTTTTAAGATAATTCTCTTCTATTCCAACTTTACACTCTACCTTAGCATCTTCTTTCCCAGAAAACTTGGTGTTGTGATAATTTTGAATCTCTTGGCTATGTTTAGTTTTGGACAGGAAGCCATCAACACCAAAATATACTACTGAACGTCAAATTCGCTGGCAGATTAAAAGGATTAGACATTAGCAATTTCCCACAAATGCCCCTTCTTAAACGGTTGACCCAGTTTGTAGCCAGAGCAATCCAGTTGGTTGGTGTGTGCTATTCTATTAGATGTCCATTCTGGGAGCACACTCTGTTTTACGATGCCAGCCTTCAAGTTTTTAGCCATGTGCTTGCCAGTCATTCCTAACCTCATCTTGCCTTTTCCATCACGACATAGAATTGTCATCAGTGGGGACTCATTTAAAAGAAACGTTATCCTTAGCAATTCATCTTCTTTGTATTTCCTCACTTGTACAGGGCAAGACAGTGATGCATTGAGCTGGGAAGGAGAGATCATCGCTAGGAGCATATGGGGATTGGCATTTTTTTTAACTTCTCCAGTTCCGAGTGAGTTGCTGCTGCCAGAAATAATCTTGAAATGCTGTCTTTTTTTTCCCTTTTTGGATATTAGACTTGCTTTTCCCGTTAAAAATAGGTTTTGACAATGTATTCAGTGCCCCAACAAACCCAAGAGAAAGAGAAGAAGAAGTGGAGACGTGTCCTGTGGAGCTTCCCTGCAGAGGACCTTCCCATTGCCACCTGGGCCAACGTGGGCGACGGGAGTGAGACGCAAGGCCACCATTTTGAAAATTTGTGGTAGAGGAAGAACCGGGAAATTGATGTCTGTCTAATTTTTTCAGATTGGCCTGCATTAGCCAGATAATTACTGCATTTACCTTCTAATCTGAAAAAAACAGCGGGACCCCTTATAAGGCTAGATTTAGAGTATGAGACTAATTTCTAATATTTTATCTTAGATCTGTTTTCTCTAGACAAAGTAAAGTGATAATAGGAACAATAATCTGGAAAATCTGAATAGTAAATAGCACAGACAACCTGCATACTGGCTTGTTCTCTGTGCCACGTTCTCTACTATTAGCTAATAAGTTACTTCACGTGCCTTATTTGCTGGATCTACAGAGGCTAAGTGAAATCCAGAAAAGAAGCCATTTTCCAAATAATCCATAAGCAAAACTGGGAAGCACTTAATTGACTTTGCTTTAAGAGGCTATAGATCATCTTGAAATCATTTTGACTTGGATTGAGACAAAATTTAAGAATGGATTGGTGTTGGCGCCAAACAAAAATCTGAAAGACATTTACATGACAAATATTATCATTAGGATTTTGCAGTAACCATGGCAGTTAGGTTTGAAAGGACGGTTCACTAGGTAATCCTTAAATGCAGATAAAATAGGTTTAAAGGCCCAATTTTCTAGTTCCCAGAAAGGATTATGACAAACCTAACTCTTCTCTTTCACTGGGGACAAAGCAGGGGAACGTTTTGGTTTCCTGTCCCCTTTTCAAGCAGCCAGCTAATGAGGACAATAGGTAAGGAAGACTTTAGAGTCAGTTCCAGAGGGTCTTGAAAATTTCTATTCCTGTGGGTATAACAGAAGTATAGAATTTTATTTCTTTTCACAGAATTTGATCAGCTTCTCACGGTGTCTTGGGTGGATCAGAGTAAATGTGGGCTCCTGATACGGTCAAGAAGTAAAAAACACATAGAAATTGGGAGAGGAGAGTATATCTTACAAGCTTACTATACCAAGGACATCCAAGCTTCTCAAGAAACAGTACATTCCATATTATTTGATTGTGCATAAATCCTTGACAGATTTGTAATTCATTTTTCATTTTGTTCAGTCATCCATCCATCCATCTATCCATCTATCCAACAAATACTTGTCATTTGATATTAGCTTTAGAGAGCTGCTCATTAGCTAAGTACAATTGTTTTTACTTTTTCCTTAGCAGAGGAATCCCTCTGAAGAATAGATTATTATACTCAGTGTTAAAAATGACATAACTAGAGTTGCTGACTACTTTCCTCCGGTGGACGTAGCTGAGCTCACTCAGATAATCCATAGAGCCCCACAAAGCGTAACTTGAAAACCTCTGAGCAAAGGACTACAGATGTAAGAGAGCCTTTTCCCATCAAAGATCTGATATTTTTACCTTGTCAACTCAAGTCAGTGGACCAGGGTTCCATGGTCAGGATAGACTGAAAGATTAAATTGCTCTGATTGACTGTGGCTAGGTCAGTCACAAATGTAAACCTTGGGAATCAAGAGATTTGGGTATGGCGGGGCCAATCAGACTTTCTAAATGTTAGGGTCCTGTGGGCCTGCCAGACCTGATTCTGGGCTCCACATTGGCGTACCTGAGCAGTAGCTGTAATTGAAGCCATAGTTCAACTTGTCAAGACCAGATGAGCTTGTTATTTAGAGCAATACCTACCTGGCTTCAGTGTGCAAATCCATCATCTGTGAGCCAGAGGAAGATGTGGTCTGGGTCATTGACTTTATATACAAGATTTTAATGAAAATGGAACACTTGTCAATTTCCAGTCACCAAGCTTTCCTCTTGTTTTCAGAGAAATGGCAGCATGTGTGCCATGGTGGGACTGGGGAAAGAGCACTGTATATGGGGTCAGAGGATCTGGGTTCTGGTCCAGATGCTGCCATGTACTTGCTAGGTAAAATGTGGGCAAGCGTTTAAGTCTTGATCTCAGTTGCCTTCTCTGAGTAATCATAACCTCATTGGGCTTTTGTGAGCATAAAATGAACTGAGGGTTTATAATGTATCTACCATGGTGTCAGACATATAGGAAATATTCAATAAATGGTTAACTCCTATAATACTATTATTATTACCATTAGTTATGTGGCTGTGTCGTTTGGCTGCTCTAAGTCTGCATCCTCACTAGCAAATGGTGATGACAGTAGTCCTATTTCTATCTTTGAACTATTTTGCAGATTAAATGAAATATGTATTAAAAGTACTTTTTAAACCCTAATAATAATATGCCAGACAATGTTTAATAAATAAAACAATAAGAATCCCTGTCCTTGAGATTATATTCCAGTGGGAGACACATAGACAGTAAGTATAATAAATAAATAAATTATGTACCATATTTCAGAGTTACAGGTACCCTGGAGTTCGGGGCGGGGGTGCGTAGAACAACGTAAGGGAGATCATGAGTGCTGGCTCAGGGAATTACGATTTAAATAGGGTAGTCATGTGGGCCTGTGATAAAATAACGTGTGGGCAAAGATATGGAGGAGATGAGGGAAGGAGCCACAGATCTCCCAGAAGAGTGTCCCACGTGGTATGTAGTTCAACTTGTCAAGACCAGACAAGCCTCTTGTTTAGAGTAAGCCTCCCCTGGTTTAGAGCCACCCTCAAGAGGGATCATGCCCGCCATGTTCAGGCAATAGCCTGCAAGGACACCAGTGTCCCTGGAGCAGAGGGAAGGAGAGAGTGGTGGTAGCTAACGAGGTCAGAAACAGGATTTAGGGGGGTAGGGGCAAGGTAGATACTTAACCTTGATAACTATCCTAAGCAAAGTGTTAGACATCCTTCCGGAAGTTTTTCATCAACAGAGAATAACTACTTGTGACAGGATGAAAAAAAGCATGAGTTTTGGAACCCATCACAACCTGGGTCACGCTCGTGTAATTCTGGGCAAGTTATTCAACCTCTAGGAGCATCATGTAAAGTGGGGACATTGCCTTGTACAGTTGCTGGGAGTTTTATAATTAATGTAGGTCAAGTTCTGAAAACACTGTCCAGCACCCAAGTCAGAGCTTCCTAAATGTCAGTGAGCACTGCGACGACACGGAACTGTTCCTCTGGCTCACCTACAACAGTGCTGTGAGGGACTGCCTTGGGGCCTGCGTGGCCACCTTGTCTTCTGTATTATTTAACTCAGTGCAGTAGCTCAGACGATCTGGCGTGTCTGTCACCATGTCTGCTGGCTTGACTATAAATCGAATAAAATTCAAGATACGTCCTGGGAGCTTTCATAAGCCTTGTGCTATTTTCAATCACAAATGTTGCTCCAGTCTTGTATTAAAGCCAAGTGGTGACTTTAAAATTAGTGGTCTTCTCGTGAAGTAGAGAACCAGCTATTCCTGACTTGACTTAGGGTACTTGTAGCTGACAATTATAAGCTAGAGCGACCTGATGGCAGGTGTCTGGGTTAAAGAGTGCAATGTGCAATTAGCCCCATTGTTCTATTAGCTCTACTCCCAGTGATGGGCGTATGGTGAGAGTGAGAAACTCTTCTCAGGATCCAAGTTCAAGCCTCCTTACTTCCTGCTCAGAATTTTCAATGGCCTTTGTTTTCCTTCTGCTTTGCCACCTCACACTTCTCCAAGTGCTCCTGAACAGAGAGGCCGGGGCGGTCACTCTAGAGTAATATCCAGATCACATCACTCCTTCGCTTCAAAATCCCCAATCATGCTGCCTTGCAACATAAGATCACACCGAGCCCTCTCCAGTTAAATCCTATCTCAGGTCCTTAGTTCCGTCTACTCTAATGTGTTTTTAAAAATGCCCTGACCAGCTCCTTAGAGAAATGGTTGATTCTACGACTGGGGCAGGAAATGTACAAGATGAGCCTGGAGCATCTTCTAGGGCCAGAAAATAAGGAAGTCCTCCCCACCTCTAAAAAAGAGGGACCCAGAAACCAATTGAAAGAGCTCACAATGGCCAAAGCTGGAACACTTTATTCAAAAAAATGAGTAACATAGTATTGGATTATAACCCAAAGTATAAAGCATATGTCCGTGAGTCCATACTGATATAAATGATTGAATAAGTAAATAAACGGGAGAAAAGGGACAAATCTGCCATGCAGAAGAATTCCCAGTTATTCATGTAGATTTCCACCTTAAGGAGGTGGAGCTTAACTCCCCACCCCTTGAGTATGGGCTGTGCATAGTGACTTCCTTCCAAAGAGGACAGTGTGAAAAGGGACAGGGTTGAGGGGAGGGAGGAGTAACATTACAGTGGAGAAATCTGACAAGCACTACCTTGGCCAAGTGATCAAGGTCAACATCAACAGTGATCAGTCATGTTGACAGTATGTACCCCTGATATGATGTGATGAGAATGACACTTTACCTCTGTGGTCTTCCTCCAAAAACACATGACCTCAGTCTAATCACAAGAAAAGCATCAGATAAATCCCAGTTGAGGGACATTTTATAAAATACCTGACCAACACTGCTCAAGGCTGTCAAGGTCTTAAAAAGAGGAAGCAATGTCTGAGAAACTGTCACAGCCAAGAGGAGCCTAAGGAGATAAGACAACCAAATGTAATGTGGTATCCTGGATGAGGTCCTGGAACCGAAAAGGACATTAGGTAAAAGCTAAGGAAATCTGAATATAGCGTAGACTTTAGTTAATAATAATGTATCGATAATGGCCTATTAATGATAACAAATGTCCCATACTAATATGTTAATATTAGGGGAATAAAATAGGAAATAATAGGGCATGGCATATGTGGGGACTCTCAGCAGTATCTTCACAAATTTTCTGTAAATCTAAAACTGTTCTATAATTAAAAGATTCTTTTTAAAAAAATGCTCCAGCCTCTCACATTAGTGCATTTCTTCCCTTTCATCTTTGCCTTGTGAAGCCCTACCTTTCAACTCATAACTTAAGGAGCCTTCCTAGATCTTCAAAAATGAATAGGTCTCCCCCTCTACTGATGTCCACAGAACTTGGTACTAAATTATAGTGTTAATTTTAGTTAATTCACTTATTCTTTCTTTTATTCATTCAACCAACAGTTATGGAGCACCAGTTGTTAATGTTAGGGCTGTGAGGAAACATGCAAAACCCTGACCCTGACCAAGCTTACAGTCTGCCTGGCCTTACAATGTGGTTACAATTGCAAGAGGAAATGTGTAGGGTGCTCAGAGAATGAACAATGATGAAGGCGAGAGGACATTCTCTAAGGAACTGACCTTTGCATTCAGTTCAAAGGAGAGTTAATTGGGTGAATGCATTTGAGTTAGGGATGAAGGATGGAGGGATGGAAGGTAGGAAACAGTATTCCAGGAGAAATCGTATTTGCAAAGTTTCTGAGGCAGAAAAGAGGGTGGCATCCCCAAAGAAATATAACATCAATGTGACTGGATATTTTTATCATAGGTAGCATATATGGACTTTTTACTATGTGTTAGGCTCAGTGCTAACCCCTATGCCTGTATTTTCTTGGTTTATACTCACACAACCCTAGGAGGCAGGTGTTATTTTTATTCCCATTTTACAGATGAAGAAACTGAGGCACTCAGGTAGTAAGTGATAGAGCTGAGATTTAGACTAAAACAGGCTGGTTTGAAAGCCTAAACTCTTCCCTCCCATTGAGGGAGGCAGGATTAGTCTGCCTTAATTCAGAGATTCTTGTGAGTGTTTCTTTCATATGAAACCAGGGTTTCTCAACCTGAGCACTATTGGCATTTTGAGTCAGATAATTCTTTGTTGTGGTAGGTCTCCTGTGCATTGTGCAATGTTTAGCGCCATCCCTGGCCTCCACCCACTGGATGCCAGTAGCACCCACCCTCCACCAGTAATGACAATTAAAAATGTCTCCAGACTTTGCCAAGAATGGTAGGGAGGGAGAATAGCAAAATCACCCCACCTCCCACCTCTGCACTGAGAACCACTGCATTACACTAAAAGTTCTCAGGACAGGGTGGAGCTGTGTCTTAAGTCTTCCCTCCTTCCTTGTTCCCGTCCTCCTTCTCCTCTTTTCCAGTGTTTCCTAAGTGCCCACTATGGATGGGCGGGATACATATCCCAACACGGTTGATAACACGGTTGATAACACGGTCACTTGTAGATAGTGGTTGCTTAAGAAATGCTTGCTGAACTTCTGCCAACTGCATCCTAAATGCCAAGAATCCTAGATGTTCTCAACCCATTCTTGTCAAATGAAAAACATTCTTCCTGCATGCAAAACTTCATGCTGGGAAAATAATTCCTGGTTTGTGATTGCTTGGAGAATCTTTTGTGTCCCTGGAGAACTGGCCTAGCTGATGTCCTGCAGGCTGGCAAGACCCACCTGCATGCTCACCAACCTTTAGAGAGACCCAGCAGTGCACCTGTTAAGAACCTAGTGGAGAGTGACAGACGTTAGGTTGCCAGTACATGTTGATGAATGCGTGGCTGACCTGGAACACAAGTAGAGTCATGTGCCTAGGTCTGTAATTTTAGATGTCATTTAAAGCACAGACCCATTTTCTCCAGTGATTCCTTCTATCATTTTTGGATGAGATCTGGATTTGGGAAATGACTCTCCAACGACATTTTCTATTCAGCCCCCTGAGAGTGGGCAGGCAGTGGGAGAGAGAGCTAATTTCTGGGCAGTTTTCCTGCCTCTGCAGGTTCTGTATCACTGGAGTGTCAGTTGTTTGTCATTAGCGGGAGCTCAGAGAATTCTAAATGCAAAGATAACACAGGAGTGAGCTCCCAAAATATAATGCATTTAAATCACGGAGCATCTTTATTTTGTGTTAGCTCCAGGCATTCACTGCTCCACTGCCTCTCAGTACATGCAGCAAGGACCTGTCACCTCTTGAGAGCTATTCATTGGTGCTCTTGGTTGGATTTGAAGTGTAGTGCTGTAATGCCTGCCTTTTCCAAGATTACACATACCTTGTATATAATCTTGTATACGTGTATACATACACCATGTATATATATGCATATATATATGCATATGTATATAGTGAGAAAATCCCTTAGTAATTATACTTCATGGAAACTATTTCTATAATTTCTCTCACTTTCTCTAACCCCTCCACACATATTCCCACAGGCCTGAATAGCCACTGAGTCATTTCTAATCAGTGTCCCTGTTCCTTCTCTCTTGCCAGAAGGAGGGACATGTGAAGTGATAGCAGCACACAGATGTTGTAATAAGAATCGCATTGAAGAGCGGTCACAAACAGTAAAGTGTTCCTGTCTACCTGGGAAAGTGGCTGGAACGACAAGAAACCGACCTTCCTGTGTCGATGGTAAGTAGCTGGTTGTACATTTCTCTCTAAGTGTTCACCACGCATAATGTATTCTCTTGTTTCATCTAAATATGGCTCAGGATAATGAACAAGGTGCATCCAAAGTGCTGGAAAGTTATACAAATGCCAGCCCTCAGCATAGAGTTTGAATTCTTGTGTCTCTGGCTTTGGGGTTTTCAAATAATTCTATTTTGACATTTTTTAGAGAAGATTAAGTAAAGGAATTTTTTCAAGTCAAGAAATTTGAGGGTCCAGCTCATTTGGGAAGTGATTTTGGATTGAGATGACAGATGATGATGATGGTGATAATAGTGGTAAAGATAACAATATCCAACATTCATTCAACACATATTTAAAGAGCATTTACTATATATCAGGCACTGCTCTGGGCGCTTCCCATACATTCGTGAGCAGATAGAAATACCCTGAGTTTTCACTGTGTGCCAAGCACTGTCCTAAACACTTCTCATGCTTTATTTTATTTACTCCTCCCAACCATCCTATGCTAGTTATTTATTGCCATATGACAAATTACCGCCCTAGCACTTAGCAGCCTTAAAACTGCAAGCACTGTCTCACAGTCTCTGTGGGTCAAGAATTTAACTTAGCTGGGTGGTTCTGGCTCACAGTCTCTCCTGTGGTTGCAGTCAAGATATGAAGGCTTGACTGGTGCTGGAGTATGGTTTTAAGATGGCTCACTCACATGGCTGTTGGCAGGTGGCCTCAGTTCCTTGCCACGTGGATCTCTCCGTAGAAGCTTGGTGTCCTCACACCATGGCAGCCGGCTTCCCCCAGAGCGAGTGATCGAAGAGAAAAATACAGAAGCCACAAAGACCTTTTATGATCTAACCTCAGAAGTTACACTTCATTGTGTCCACAATATCCTATTGGTTATACCAGTAGCCCTATGTTCAGTGTGGGAGTAGACCACAAGGGCCAGGAGAGCAGGAGATAGCGATCCTTGGGGCAGATACACTTTCTCTCCCATTTTAAACATGAAGAAACTAAAGCTTAGAAGAGTTAAGTAATGTTTCGTTGGTCTCATGGCTGGTAAGTTGAACTTGACTGACTCTTGAGCCCAGAGTAACTGACTCTAATACCAAGTCATGACCGCTATCTTTAAAACAACTTTAGATGCTCTGTTAAAAAGTGAGTCCAAGGTTTAAAGTTACCAAAAATATCTCTCCCCATCTTTATCTTTCATAATTTTAGAGCCAGGTGTGAGTTAATCTTCAAATTCTCCAGTAAGAAAATCAGAACTCAGAGAAGTGAGCCCATTGGTCAAGGTCACATAGCAGGAATTAGAACCTGAATCTCTTGGTTCGTTGTTCTGCCTCTAGATATAGATGAGAAAGAATACCTTCTAGATTGGCTTGTGTTATGTGTTTTCATTATGAATCATTAGGTGGTTAGAAAGAGAAACACACTCAAGCTAGACCAAGTAAAGAGGAAGTTATTTTTTAAGAAACAGAGGAACCACAGGGAACCCAATTACAAGAAATTCAGCCAAACCTCGTGGGATTCATAAATTCTTCAGGCAGCTGGAATCTTATTTTCTTTGTGTCTGATCTTTGTCTCCCTCATTCTCCTCTGTGTGGATTGGTTCCCTCTTTAAGGATTTTAGCTTTTGGTCCCCTATAACTTAGGGACTAGTGTGAGGCTTTTATTTCCACGGTGCCAACTCCAATCTCACTCGGCATCGTGGTACAACCCAAATATATTGGAATCAATTCCTGTGTCTTAAATGCATTCTCCAAAAAGACTAAATACGTTTGGCCCAGCTTGAGTCACATGTCAACCTTTGCCCAATCAGCCACAGCCAGAGGGACAGACTCACGTGGCATGTACAACTGCCCATTCTGTACCATAGGAATGTCAAGCTTTTTTAAAAGGATATGAAAAAGCCAGGTTTGGAAATACACTGTGATCAGTAGTTCTCAATCAGGGAAAGTCTCAGGGGTCATTTGGCAACATCTGAAGACGTTTTTGATGCAGACATTTGTTATGACTGGGGGAATGCTACTGGCATCTGGTGGATAGAAGCCAGGGATGCTGCTAAACATCCTACAATGCACAGGACAGCCCCCACAACAAAGAGTTATCCAGCCCCAAATGTCAGTGGAGCTGAGGTTGAGAAACCTGCACAATTATTAGTTACTTGTTCTAGATCAGAGTCAACAGAGTAAGGCAATTCCAGTGCAGGGAAGGTAGGCAGCTAGACTAGAAAAGCCGTTTCACCCGTTTCACAGAGGAAACTCTTGGCGCTAGAAGCCAATGAACATTATAAAACCATGATAGTTTCTCATGTTCTCTGCCAAAGAAAGCATTGAGTCTGTAAACTATAAATCTTCATTTTGTTTCCAGTTCATTTTTATCTCTAATGATCTAGAAATAGAATTACCTTTAGGATTTGGATGCAAGACACTGAGAGCAATGCACTGTCTATGCTGGCAGCGGGGGAAATGGCATCTGGCCTGAACTTTCTGTGAGAAGTTAAGTCACATATTGGTAACATTTTGTCTCTCAGAACAAGTTTGTTTGACTTTGGAAACTCTGAACACTTTAGTGTGGTAGGTTCAGACAAGAGGCTGTTAGTCTCTATCTTTCAAACAAAAGTCAGTAAAGTATATAGTATTCTTTAGTTTCAAGCTGATTGTTTATAGTTTCCATAGCATTCCTCCAAAATCCTTCAATCCACTGGCGTGTATAGGCTACGATCAAAATTGTTTTCATGGCCTAGATCTCTACATGCAAATTAAATATGAAGTGTAGATATAAATTAATAATTCAAGTGCAGTTATTAAGATCACGAACTGTGAAATTAACAGACATGAGCAGAATCTCAGCTGTACCAGTTACTAATAGAATGACCTTGGGCAGGTCACATTTGCTTTCTAACCTGTTTCCTCATCTGTCAAATGGGGATAATAATTGTTTCTACTTCATAAGGTTGTAGTGAGGATTAAGGAAATCATGTGTACAATGTGCTTTGTATAATGTCTTGTACCCATCAAGTGCTTACTAAATGGTGGTATCTATTTCCTGTTTTACTAATATGTGTGGGTAATGCTTAGAGACAGACATTGTTTTACAGAGTTTTGTTTCATATTAATTCAACACAGTGGCATTTTAGGCACCGTCTTTTCTTGGAACTGCTTCTAACTAACTATGCTGGATATCACTAATGCTGGTAAGTCACCTTCAGGAGTGCGTGTTTATTATAGGAATTTTGAAAACTACAGAAATACATCCATACATTAAAATCACCCACGATATTATTGCTTAGAAATTATCATTGCTTTGTAAGTAACACGTATATGTCCTTCCAGGCTTAACTCATTGTTAAATAAAACTTACATAGTATGTATTTTATGGAACTAAAATGTTGTAGTACTGTTTTATCAACAGTTTGTTTCATTTAATATATGATGAGCGTTTCCCAACTTAATACATACTCTTCAAAAACATTATTATTAACAGCTACGTAGGATTTCGGGGTGGATACACCACCATTTATTTAACTATTCCCTCCACTTTGGCACATTTACTATGTTTTGTGCATTTTTCTTTCTCAACCTAAGAATGGATAGAAACCAGCTTCTCTCCGTGACAACAGTTGACAATCCATACACCACATTTGTCCTAAACATATTCTGTCACAAATAGCACATTTCCCGTGGTAAGTGTTCCAATTGCTGTTGTTTGCTTTCCTCGGAAATTGCAGGTCAATTGCCTTCTACAGTGTTTTCAAAAACAGAGGAACAGTATGATTTTAAAAAAGCATATATTGGACTGTTTCAAGATTCAAAATCTGAGACCAGATTATGTAAAATGGGATATAGATTTTGGGGTAAAATCTTAGCAACTTATTCAAAAGTAAAACATATGATATTTGGAGAAATTTTTAAGGAGTGCACTTTTAGTTTAAAAATGATATTCTATTGCCTAATAACTAAAAACACCAAAATACACACTCAACGACTTAAATGATTGGATAGTCATTTATAAATATTTTAAAAAGCATTATACACTTAGACTTGTGCCTAGCACTATTCTGAAGGAATATAAGTCATTCCCCTCTAATTCACAACCTGTTGTGTTTTATTAATTAACCCAAAATGAGGTAGGAGAGAGCACCTTATTCAATATCTTTGGTTGAGACCAGCTAAAAATATAATGTACAGCCTTTCTGTAATCTCTAATTACTTCCCATGCACTAAAAGTTAAAATCAAAGACTCATAAACAAGAAGATTATGACTCAAAACATAATTATTTATTTAAGGGAAGAATTTTTCCAAGCAGACGATGTAAAACAAACAAAAATAAATTCTTAGGGAGCTTATTATTCTAAGTGATCTATAATGGCATAAAAATAGTATCAATCTCAAAGTTTTAAAAATAATGGGATATAATGAATAACTAATGATAACAATAATAAAAACAATGGCTAACATTTTCTTGAAGGCTTATCATGTGCCATTCTTACAAGTCCTTCAAATCTGTACATTCATTTAATTCTAACCCCAACTCCATAAGGTGTATCCTTCTATTATTTCCATTTTATCCATAAGAAAACTGAGACAGAGATTTAATAATTTGCTCAAAATCATGCAGTCAATAGTGGCAGAGCCAGAAGGTCAGCCTGGGCTATCTACCTCCAGGGCCTTCCATTTGTCAAGCATAGGCAAACCAGGATCTAATATAAACACAGGTTATATTCCAAAGGTTTTCTTGCAAGATACCAAAATATATGAGTGAGAAGGAGAAGAAAGTTCAACCACGTAGATACGGTCATGCATCGCTTAACAACGGGATATATTCTGAGAAATGCATCGTTAGGAGATTTTGTTATTGTGCGAACATCACAGAGTGTACTTACACAAACCTAGATGGTATAGCCTACTACACACCTAGGTTATATGGTACTAATCTTATGGGACCACCATCATATATGCGGTCCATCATTGACTGAAAGGTAGTTATGTGGCACACGACTGTACTGATAGAAACATCCAGTACTTTGGGCAATACCTGCCCTTTCCCCTTATGTATCATAGAGATGATTGATTGTCCTTCCTAAGGTCATTGTCAAAAAGTAATTAGAAACTTTTTTGTAAATAGTTTTTTCAGTTTTATAGGATGATTGAAGATTCATTGTTTAAGGCACGAGGGGATAAAATGACTGTTTTATTGGGAAATTTTCATGCAGTTTTCTCTATTTAGGGTTTTATTCTTGTATAATTTATGTCCATTTCTAGCTTGGACAAATATGTGAAATAAAATCATTTCAACTACTGGTTAGTAGGGGAGGTCCGTTGGAATACAGTGCAGGTTTTAGCATCACTCTAATTAAGAAAAACCTCCATGATAAGTTCATAGGCTTTTCCTTCTCACTCAGTGTAAATTATGATTATTTCAGTGACTCTAATTCCTAGCAAACTTTACCTGGTGTTCTTGTCTTCTTCGACTAGATTACCAGCCAGACAGAGCAGCAAGAATAGGCCAGCTTACACTCCAAAACTTTCTAACTTTCATAGCTATGGAAACCCCGGATTTTTTGTTTTTAGCTATTAATGTACAGTTAATATAATGAAAAAGTCATCATACTCTTGGCTATTTCTGTGAAGAAAAAAACTCATAATATATCAGGACACCGCTCCTGACTCACATACTAGCCTCCAAGATAAGAACAAAGAGACAGAAAGAAAGATACACGAGGACTCATACCCAGGAAGGCAGACTGACTTACAGGGAAGGAGACAGACTAACAGAAAGAGAGAGGGACATACAGAGAAAGATATGAAGGAGAGATCAGAGAGAAAGTGTGGTAAAAGAAAGAGATAAGTCAATAGACACACAGAAGGAATATTAAAACATCTGTCCACACAATGGCTTGATTCATTTTTCCAAAAAAACTATTTGTATTCAGTGTCACAGTTTATAACTAATTTTAACCAAATAAAATCTTTTTGTTAGATTGAGATAAATTTTTTTCAAGTTGCGTTATATTAGATTCCAGAACCAGAATCTCCGCAAAAATTGATTCTGGAGACTGCTTCTTTAGAAAATACATGATAAAATTTTCTTAACTACACACCATCACATTCCCTAGAGATGGCTGTGGTGCAGAATAAGGTCTGAGAGCTGAAGGAAATTTGAAATTCAGCAACAGTTTTCTGTAGCAGAGCATGAAATATATATAAGAAAGACTGCATATAATAGCCCCTTCTTAGCCTTCCAAAACATGATACTGTATTAAAGGGTCTGAGAAGTTCTGCAGATAAGCAACTTGTTGAACTTTAACCCAGTATTTTCCAAACATTTTTTGACCACAGAACCTTTGTCTATGTAATACTCATTCACATCCTGCAGACCCAGTGTTCTGTGAAATGGACTTTGGGCCATGATGGTATAGACTATATGGACTATGTTTTTGTTTTTGCTTCTAAGCATGATTTTTAGGTTTTCCAAGACCAACTGATAGTTCCTATGCCAATAGCTCAGTGTTTTTCCTAAGACTGACTGACCACACACTGCACAATGTGTCCTGGTAGTAATGTGATTTATAATACCTCAGTGACGTGTCAGGCTTGACTGCAGTTTGGAAATCATCTAGGGACCTTCCAGAGCAAACATAGCATTGAAAAGCTGAAGCCCTTATTTTTATTCACAAATATTAAACATTTTAGGGGACAGGGAAGATGACCTATTTTGGTTCTGCCATTTGTTACGTGTCGTCCACACACAAAGAAATACCAAGATAATGAACTGCCGTGTTGGATCGGGGAAGCACGCCACAGCAGCAGTCTGTGGTCCCTTCATTACTGTCTCTGTTTGAAACTTGCCTTGCTCTTTCAAGTCCGCCTCTAGCTTGTTTAATAATGGAATGCTGAGCTCCATTGGCTTCATCGGGAGGCATTTCTGAAAGAAGATTCCATTGTTCTTTCTAGAAAAGGGTCTTCTATAGCATCGTTAGTAAAACTGAGGCATTTTCAGGCAAAGTTTCCGAATTATATGTAAATTTTCTTTTGCTCCCCTACTTGGCACCTAATCCCTGTGTGAGGGATCCAAGTCTGCGTTAGTAAGAAGAATGAGAGGAGGGATGGACACGAGCTGACAAAGCTTTTTATATCTCCTAATAAAAAGTCTGTCTCTGTATTTGTCCCTTCTCATAATAAAGAGAACATGAATTCAGTCTTCAGATATGCCCACACCTCTAAGGGTGAATATCATTTTTTTTTTTTTAGTTTAGAGCAGTTGCCAATTGACAGCCCACTGGCAGAAACTATCCTCAGCCCTGTTCCTTAGGTTGGCAGAGTAATGGAAAAATTGACTTTGTGTGCCTTTGGATGGAACACTCCAGTTTCCACAGGCCTCACCACTCCCTATTATCACCCCTGGCTCTGGCACATCGATGTTACCTGCCTGATCCCTGAAGACAGCGGAATGAATGGCTCCTGGCTTGTAGAATCATTTCTCTACTATTCTCAACCTAATAAGCCAATTAATTTTTTGGAAAAAAATTTGCTCTTTGGTATGAAAGTAATGTAAATAACCTGGTGAAAATAGAAATGTATGTATACAAAAAGAGCAAAGAAAGAATAAAATAAGAGTAATCCTCCTTCTCCTCCCATTTCCCACCAACCCTCTCACATCTTAAATGCCAGAAAGAACCATTGTTACCAGATTTCTGTGTATCGTTACAGAAATTATCTACGTACATGCAGCCCTGTGGATACATACACATGAAACTTGATAAATCAAAGTGGTCTCATGTTATAAAAAATGGTCTGAACTTATATTTTTTAGCATAAGGAAATATCTTAAATGGTTCACTCTTTCGGTGAAAGAATGGCTAGTAAACATGGGAAAATTGCTCAACATCACTCAGTTGAGGAAAAGTAAATTAAACACTGAAGCGTAATGTTTCATCAATCAAATAGGCAGAGATGAAAAGTTTGGTAATACCCAGTATTAAGGAGGCAGGAGAGAAAAATTACATATAAATCATACTCAGTGATAAACGACTTACAAACTCAATTAGTTAGCCACTTTTCTTTATTTGGTTCACCAAAAGGGAATATAATAAATAGGAAATTTTGTAATGAGACTGGATGTTTGGGGAACATGATACAAATTACATGCATTGTAACAGCTTACAACGGCTTTATTTAGCAATAGTTCTTGGACGTATAATTTCGTGCACTTCCTCCACAGGATCAGGTTCATGAATCTGGATATCATCTAGGAAATCTTGTAAGGATTTTTATGTCATTTCAGTGGGAAAAGTTTTTATGAAAGTGTATTTAGTGCAAATTCTTCAACCTAATTATAGCATGTCCCATTGTAAAGCCCATCTATGTAGTTACTTGGGAGGTACAAATTTTTGTGCACAGATATTTGTCATGGTATGTATGTTGTGTGTGTGTGTGTGTGTGTGTGTGTGTGTGTAATCATGGTACGGCACACACCAATCCTTGTCAGTTATCTAGTTAGGATGTTCTAACATCTGATGCCAATCCTCCTCTTTTTTTGCTGAGGAAGATTGGCCCCGGGCTAACATCCGTGCCCATCTTCCTCTACTTTATATGGGACGCCGCCAGAGCATGGCTTGACAAGCGGTGCCTCAGTGAGCCCCCAGGATCCGAACCTGCGAACCCCGGGCGCCAAAGCAGAGCATGCGCACTTAACTGCTGCGCCACCGGGCCGGCCCCTAGTTGGGATGTTCTTGATTACACAGAATTCCAAATTCATCAATAAGAAAATTTCCCTAAAGTAGCTGCAAAGTAATTGGTTTCCATTTATCTTCAAAGAGCTCAGGTGTTTTCAAAGACCTCTTCTTGTCTGATATGAGAGCACTTTTAATCAATTCTTTTTTTTTTTTCAGAAAGGGGGAAAAATGTTCTAAATCTAAAGAGTCAGCTCCTCATCCCTCTAGCTGGGCTCTAGCATAGATAAGGCAAGATTCCAGGGTCCTGTGTTATTAATGTGCTGTCCATATGAATAATGAGCAAGTCTTGTGAATTATTTCCCACTTCCAGGACAATCTATAGCCCTGTCCTTCTGCAACAGCACTGGAACCTGCTGAGGCTATTGGTACGTTTCTATGTGGAAGATTCTGATAACTTTATCTAAGGAAGTGGTAAAACCATGTCCCCATCTGAGGCCTATGTAGAAATTTATGCAGATGAATAATATTTGGAAAAATTAATGATTCGTTCCTCCATCCTCTCAAGCTCCTTGAATTTTTGAGGGCCAACCCCCAGCCCAAACAAGACATGAATCACCCACTAACCAGAGAACAGAAGACCAAATATTTGGTACTTAAGTTCAAAAGCCATTCAGAGACTCAGATATAAGATTGAAGAGTTGGTTTTTTCCTGCTCCAAGACTAATATGATTGCCAAGGCCTGAGGGAGGGAGATAAAGGACTACATGGGTAGGAGAAATCAGGTCCACTGAGCAAAGGCTTTCTGCCAACACTACCAGAGCTGTGTCACCACCTATAGACCTCCCTCTCTAGCCAACAACCAAGAGATCACCATACATGATAGCTCAGCACACTCCCCCTCACATCCTTTTGGTTGCCTTCCAGTGAAGACCATCCATGAACAGCAACTAGCCTATTGTATACTGATTGTCCAACAGGAGTTATAACCTCCAGTGTCCTAAGGCCTCCTTAGCCTTCCACCCTGCCAGAGTGACCTCCAGAATACCTGTAAACCCAAGGAAGAAAGAGGAGGGACCTGGGCTCCTTAATGAGTGGGGTGGACATACAGAGGAAATTTCATTCACCAACTACACAAGACCAGATGGAGTCAAAATCTCCAACTGAGCTAAGACATTGGTGGAATGTTCTCACCTTCCCCAACCGCCTATTTCACTCCTATTCCCTGATATTATTTGGTATTTTCAGTATTGTATCATTGAAAAAATGTAACGGTAAAATTCAGTGGAGTAAAATTCAATGTCAACTAATATTACTTAGGCTGGTAAAATGATTGGGTGGTTAACCAGCCACTCATTCAAAGAAAGGTCACATTCCTTCAAATTTAGAATCTCCTACATGAGCCAACTTCGAAGTTGTCATTCATGATCCCCTTTGTTACTACACAATAATTTTGCTTTATGCTGAGTACCTGTTCTCATACTGTTCTTCAAGGTGCGAGAAACCTAAACCCTCTCAAAAGTGGCTCAAGTGAAAAGAGAAGTTGTTGTGAGAATATACTGGGGTCACAGAATTCAAGAGCAGATACTAGTCTATAGCGGGCCTTGAGGCAGCCAAAACTGAGCCCAGCCATGTGTGTTCACCATAGCTCTGTCTCACAGATAATGTCACCTTTCATCTTGGGCTGTCTCTGGATATCTGCCTCATTATCTTTTCTCTGCAAACTAGGGAGGTTAAATCTGTCCATGTCAGCTGGCAATGATCTTCTCAATTCTATGGGACACTAGTTATAGTACTAGTTTAAAACTGCTAATTGTATTGGTTCATAATTATTGAGTCCTTACTATGTGCCAAATCCTGTGTATTGCATGTATTACTCTAGGTAATTCTCACAATAGCAGCCTTATGAGATAGGTACTATTATTACCCCTATTTTATAAAGGAGGAACCTGATGCCTTAGAGACGTTAAACTATTTCTTCCAGGACACGGTAGCAGTAGATCTGGGACCCCAAATGAGGAACTGCTATAAATGATGGGTAGGAGACAGCATCAGAAGCACAGGTAGGAGAAGTTCAGAGTACATGCTCACTTCTTGTATTCCCTTCCTTGGAGAATGACACTATTCAGGCATGCTAGACTCTTACTTAAGTGTCTCCTCCAACACATACACCATCATCATTCATGTCCCATATATCTCAAATACATCAATTTCTCTGCATTCCCCAATTTCAGTACTGCCATAATCTGTACTCTTATCTTGACCCTAATTAATCCCTCTGATTAAAACGTGCCCTTAACATCCCTTCCCCACCCCATCTGGCTCTGACTTCATTACCCAACTTATATCACCAAGTCCAGAGATCCTCCCTCAAACCACCACACCCAAAGCTAGTAGACGCCCTCCTCTGCATCCCTGAAACATCCCATACTACATTTATCATAACTTACCATAATGTATTATAATCTTTTGTTAACTTGTGATCTCCTCTGCTAGGGAGACTCACCCATTCATTCCTTCATTCAACAATTATTTTCGGAGTGTTGACTGTGTGTCATGAATTATGCCAAACACTTGATCACACAATGTCGAACAATGATAACCCCTTGCTTTCGTGGAGACTACAGTTCAGCAGGGGAGAGAGACCTGAATCTACTCAGACGTAAAAATGTACAAGTAGAATCTGTACCTTCAGCAAGAAAAGAATTCAGTTCTTTGAGAGGATGTGCTAACAATGAGTCTGAAGAAGTCGGGGAAGCTGAGACTTCTGTGAAGAAGTGACAAGAGGTCTGAGATGTGAGATAAGACTCAAGCTAGTTGGGTGAAGAGCATTCCAGGTGTAGAGAACAGCATGGGTAAAAGCCTTGGGTTGTGATTAAGAACTTGAGAGAAAACCATTGGGGCTGAAAGCCAAAGAACAATAAGATCATGTGTGAGAGGAGGCATGTGTAGGTGAGGCCGACCAATAGTGTCATAATTGAGCTATGTATCTCCAGTTCCTAATACGTTTCCTAAAACTGAGTTGTGCTACTCAAATACTTACAGAAGGCAGCCATGCAGGATGTGCTGTGGGAAACTGGAAGGTAAATCAACTTGGAATTTTGTGAGTGAGGAGACAGCATTGAAAGCCCTCTACAGAGACAAAAATCTCCGTATGTGGTGTCTGACAACAGTTTTCAAAACCTCTATGCTAACACTTCAGACAGTGCCAAAGCAAAACAAATCAAATTGCCTTTTTGATATCGCCGCCTTCCACACACGCTGTTACCCACATGGTCGCTGTCACCTGAATGTCTCATGCTCTCTCTACTCTCAACCACTCGCACTGCGGCAAAGATCCTCACAAACACACCCAAATCAAACAAACAAAACCTTCTGATAGAAATTTTAAGTCAATGCTTTTCAATTCTACTGTCTGACTTTAGATACTCTTTTAACTAGTAGGTTCTTTATACACGGAGGGGCATCAGGATAAAGGGCTAATAACTGGGGATATATTTAAATGTGGTGGATAATGATAGGCTCATGTCAGTTTATTTTCTTCCTGATTAACATAGCTTCCTTGACTTGAACTCATTTCTTTATGAATTGAAAATGCCATGTTCTACGTAGCCAAAAAAAAAGCCTCCATAACACCTATACCAAAGGATGCCTGACCAACCCATTCCTGAAATCCTGGGTAGTGTGTAAAATTCAAATGGGTGTGCAGGCCTTATATGAGTCTATTTTATGAAGAAGGAGATAATGGAGAAATGGTTGTTTCTCACATTACCAAGTCCCGCTCCCTTCAAAATCTTCAAGCACGTGAGTTTGAGAAACAATGTAGTAAGGCCACATGTACACTATAAAAATTCTCTACTGTATTTAACAGCCCATGTAGAAAAGTTATTATAATAACTGCAAGAACTGAGAGTCGTTGAACACTATGCGTCAGGTGCTCCACTGAGAATGTTACCAGCATTTTCACATCTAATCTTTACAACACATGAGACAGGTACTGTTATTATTATCCCCACTTTACTGATAAGGAAATTGAGGTTCAAAATGAGAAAGGCTTGCCGAATTTCACACAGCTACCAGATTGTAGAGCCAGGATTCAATCTCAGCAGTCCGATAGCAGTACCCATGTAAGATGTTAAGATTCCATTTGTTTCCACACAGACAAATGGAAAATTTCTATGGCAATATAGAATCGCTGTAGCTTTGAGCACACACAGACCTGGATTTCAATCCCAGTTTTGCCGCTGATTAGTCACGTGTCTTTCAGCGTGTCGTTCTCCCTGAATTGCAGTTTCCTCATCCGTAAAAGGGGAACGAAAAGAATGTGACGTCAAAGAGTCGATGAGAATATTAAGTAAGAAAATTCATATAAACCACAAATTTGTGATTCAACCTCCAGGCATATAGTGAGTCCTCAATTATGTTAGCCAAAATAAACTCATGGATATTTTAAGAAAACAATACTAAATTTGTATTTTTATTAATGAGTGCATTTCTAGATTTTGAAATAAGAAACCATGAATCAGCCCTGCAATTCTGATTGTAATACCTATATTGGTATACCTCTTCCTCAGTTGATTACCTCCAACATAAAACAAGGCTTTTAGGCTTCTGAAAATGTGTAGAGGGAAACAAAAGCAGGTTGGATCATGATACAGCAGTCTGAAGCATGAAGAGAGAAGACAAGTTAAGTGTGATATGCTTGTTGTCCATTCTGAAGTGAAGATATTGAGGACATCGTCTTCTAATCCCAGTCCAAGTAAGAGAAGACACTCATTTTCCATGTACTTGTTGGTACGCACAAGCATCTCTGAGATTAAAAGATCTCATATGCATGATGGATTTCAGAAAGGAACAAAGCGTATGCATTTCATCGAAGACAGGGTTCACTAGGTACAGAGTGACTTAGCCCTGGCGTTGGTCTTCTCTCAGCCCTCACACAAGGGCTGACTTTTCTCTTCTTACTATAGATACTCTCCCGAGGTGACTTCATTCATTCATTCTCATGGCTTCAGAGACCCAAAGAGCTCCTATCTAGCCTAATCCATTCTTCCAAACTCCAGGTGCTTCGTTCAGGCAATTATTAGACATCTCCATTTGGATTTCTCAAAGACACCCAAATTCATTATGCCCAAAATGGAGCACACATCGCTACCAGCCTGGTAACTCAAGCATGGTTCCCAATCAGTAAATGGCAGCTGCATTGCAATGGACTGAATGTTTATGTCCCCCGATATGTTGAAATCCTAACCCCCAAGGTGATGGTATTAGGATGTGGGGCCTTTGGGAAGTAATCAGGTCGTGAGGGTGGAGCCCTCATAAGTGGGATTAGTACTCTTGTAAAAGGGCCCCCAGAGATCTCTCTAGTCCTCTCTCTGCCATGTGAGGTTATGACGAGAAGTCAGCAGTCAGCAGCCTGGAAGAGGGCCTTCACCAGAACCTGACCATGCTGGTACCTTGATCTTGGACTTCCAGCCTCCAGCTGTGAGAAATAAATTTCTGCTGTTTATAAGACTCCCAGTCTATGGTATTTCATTATAGCATCCTGAAAGGACTAAGACAAGCCTCTGCTCCTTATTCAAGCCAGCCTCTTGGGAAACATCTTTGCCTTTTCTCACTTCCTCATGGCCCACATCCATTCTATCAGACTTCCTTGATTCTCCTGCCTAAACATCTCTCCAGTCTTTTCCCTTTTCTCCATCCCCACTTCCAACCACCTAGCTCAGGCCATTGTCATGCCTTGCCTTGATTACTGAAAGATCTTCCCTCTTACTGCCTGAAGCCTTTATCATACGTGGCCTCCAGAAACTAATCTAATTCCTCCTGACATATGCTACCAGCATGTTTTGTTTTTCCCTTTTCATAACATAACTCTCACTTTAAATTACATTTCAATACTATCTTCACTGCTCTACAACAGATGCTACATGCAGGTCTTGTTCACGGCTGTACTCCAGTGCCCAGCACAATGCATGGAATAGATCTTCAAATAATTCATGCCTTTTGCACCTAGGTAGTGGGATCAGGCAGATTTATGTTCCAATCCCAGCTCTACTATAATCCTAAACCTCAGTTTCCATATCTGAAAACAGGGATTCTAAGAAGACAACTTCACAGTGTGATCATGAGGATTATTTGAAGAAATGCATGTAGAGCATTTAACACAGAATTAGTTATCAAGAAGTGCTAAGTCTAAGAGTTGAGAGGATTGGTATGGGGTGAAGATTTGGTGGACCATCTCTGGGGCTCTCTTCTCTTAATATGAGAAATAAAGACAACACAGCAACAACTCCCAGACCTACATCTGAGTATGTGTTGTTTATATGTAACAAGACATTCTTTGGACCTGAGTATTGTACAAATTCAACTGAACTACTGTATTCCTTGAATTTTCTCCCGTGGAGAAAGCAGACGAAAAATGAAGTCCTTGCACTGGATGGGGCCCGTCAGAAGCCAGGTGCTTTTATAACCTCATAGAGGGGATAATAATCACTATCAACAAAATTAAATTGACAATTAACTCTTTTAAACATTTATCTAACCTGAAATAAATAAACTTCAGTTTTTATACCTGTTACTTTCAAGTTGCTGGTGTTCTGTGCTGTGGTGACTTGGGGCTGCTATGGGCTAAGTTAGTTTTTGCAGCAATTACGGGACTATTCTGTGGAAGTTTATCTAAATGCAGCCTCTTCTAGCTATGAGCTTGTTACAAGCAACACTCATTAGAAGACAGTGTAAATATTCTCTTGGCTGCTACTTACAAGAAATGGTATATAAACAGATCCATCCATAGAAACTCATCAGATCCTGCACTTAAAATGACTGTTTTAAAGTACCTTAAAGAGATTGACACTACTTACCCCTTTCCATGTGTTCATATGCTGAGAATTTTTTATTCCATTTTAATGCAAACAAAAAAGAGCTCAAGCAGAAGTGTGTTCTGTCCCTGACTGTTTCTGATGTTTCAGGTGGAGACAAAACATATATAAGGATGAAGTTTACACAGAACTTTTCATCAAAGGTGGAATTATTCCATATACTCAGTGGTTATTCAGATGGGTAAACTCTACACATGGCCTTGCAGCCTGCTGCCTAACTGATATTTTGGTATATTTTTCAAAGCACCATTTGTCTAAAACCTGTCATTTTTGAGGATTTCATCTTGCAGGATCTGTAGCATTCAAGAGAAGACTGTCTAATACTACCTCTGTCTAAACCAAAAATGACACATCAAATGGCCCAAGAAAATGCCCAAATGAGAAGATTCATTCCACAAATACTGACTCTCCTCTTAGATGCTGAGCATCAGAGATAGAGTGACCAATAGGACATGGTTCCTGCTTTGACAATTGTGAGCGCCAGGGGAGACAATAGTAAGTGGGTGATTTCCAAATTGCTGTGTGATCTCAAAAGTGTGCTGTGATGGGGATTAGCCCAGGATGCTCTGAGAACAGAGGTGAAGGTGTTAATCCATGGTGAGAGAGGGCTCTGGATGGCTTCCCAGCAGAATTAACCTCCAAACTGAGACACTAAATATCCAGGTAAATGATGAGATAGAGTGTTTAAGGCAGAAGGAAGAGTATATGCAAAAGTCCAGAGTCAAGAAGGAGCCAGATGAATCCAAGAAACTGAAAGATGTTCAGTGTGCCTGGGGAGAGAAGAACATGGGATAGGTCTAGAAAGAGGTGAGACCAGAGTGGTCATTAGGATGGGCTCAGGCAGCACCCTGGTCGCCATGTTGAGGCATCGAAACTCTGTCCAAAAGCAATGAAGTCAGGCACTAAAGCATTTCCTGCTGATAAAGGATATGGTTAGAATTACCTTAGAGTGTATCACTACCTAGCAAAAGAATTAAAGACATTGCTTCTACTATAACCGCTATTCATTATACTTAGGCCCATATTTCTACCCCACACAGAGAATAAACCCAAGAAATGCCAGAAAGAATGCAGGTCGTTTCTGATATTTAGGTCAATGCTCAGTCAGCAAAGGTACGTCACAGTTTTGCTAGCAAAAACTTAAAGTGAAGATTATGCAAGAGGAAGTGCCTCCCAGAGGAAATCCTAGCATCTAATTAGCCATATGACTGGAAAGCCCCTCATTGTGCACATTCAGAAGGTCTTGGATGAGATTCCAAAGTTCTTCATGAAAACTTCTGGGAATGCATCAAGATCACTATGGCAAGGGGAGAATTGATTCCATGTAGGGAGAAAAAATGAGAAGAACTGGGATTAAGATGTCTTAACTATGGAAAGAGGAAATACTTCATGCTAGGAAGACAGAAGAGTACAATGAATCTCCACCTAGCCGCACATTAGAATCACCTAGACAGGTCGTAAAAATATCAATGTCTTGACCACATCCCTAGGTATTTTTACTTAATTGGGCTAAGGTGAGGCCTGGCCATTTGTATTTTTTAAAAGCTCCGCAAGAGATACTAAAGTGATTCAAGAACCAGAATGTAGTGGCCAAAAGAATGGGCTGGGGAGTGAGGCAGTGTGAGTTAGAATTCCAGCTCTCGCTGGAAACGGAATTATTTTCGCTCTTTTAATTTTTTGTTTGTAAACATTCCATAAAGCATTAAAGGTGGCGTATATGGATATATCCAACGCAGCAAGATGAAGATAAAATCTAACATAGACGTGAAAGGAATTTAGCTGTTACTCCTCTGCCCTCAGTTCCCTCATCAGTAAAATGGGGACAATAATAGTATCTACCTGATAAGACCAAGGCAAGGATCAAATAAATTAACAAGTAAAGTGATGTGCAAATACTTGACAGATAAGTGCTCCATAGACATAAGCTATTGTTCTTAACTCAGATGCAGTTAATAGGAGAAACAAAGACAGAGAGATGGAAATCACAAGGCATGTTCCAGGGGCGCTAATTCATTTGGCTGGTGCTTCGGGGAGCACAGGCATACCTCGGAAATACCACAGGTTCAGTTCCAGACCACCACAATAAAGCAAATATCACAATAAAGCAAGTCACATGAACTTTTTAGTTTCCCAGTACATAAAAAAGTGATGTTTACACTGTACTATAGTCTATTAAGTGTGCAACAGCATTATGTCTAAAAAAAATGTACACTCCTTAATTAAAAAAACATTATTGCTAAAAAATGCTAACCATCATCTGAGCCTTCAGCCAGTCATAATCTTTTTGCTGGGGGAAGGCCTTGCCTCGATGTTGATGGCTGCTGACTGATCAAGGTGGTGTTTGCTGAAGGTTGGAGTGGCTGTGACAATTTCTTAAAAGAAGACAGCAATGAGGTTTGCCACATTGATTGACTCTTCAAGAATGACTTCTCTGTAGCATATAATACTGTTTGATAGCATTTTACCTAGACTAGAACTTCTTTCAAAATTGGAGTTAATTCTCTCAAACCCTGCTGCTGCTTTATCAACTAAGTTTATGTAATATTCTAAATCCTTTGTTGTCATTTCAACAATTTGACAGCATCTTCACTAGGAGTAGAGCAAGAAACCACTTTCTTTGCTCACCCATAAGAAGCAACTTCTCATCCGGTAAAGTTTTATCATGAGATTGCAGCAATTCAGTGACATCTTCAGGCTCCACTTCTAGTTCTAGTTCTCTTGCTCTTTCCGCCACATCTGCAGTTACTTCCTCCACTGAAGTCTTGAAGGTTCCAACCCTCAAAGTTGTCCATGAGGGTTGGAATCTACTTCTTCCAAACTCCTGTTAATGTTGATATTTTGATCTCTTCCCATGAATCTCGAATGTTCTTAATGGCATGTAGAAAGGTGAATCCTTTCCAGAAGATTTTCAATTGACTTTGCCCAGATCCATCAGAGGAATCTCTATATATGGCAGCTATAGCCGTACAAAATGTATTTCTTAAATAATAAGACCTGAAAGTCAAAATGACTCCTTGATCCATGGGCTGCAGAATGGATGTTGTGTTAGCAGATATGAAAACAACATTAATCTCATTGTACATCTCCATCAGACCTCTTGGGTGAGCTCTGACCAGTTGCATTGTCAATGAGCAGTAATATTGTGAAAGAAATATTTTTGAGCAGTAATACTCAACAGTGGGCTTAAAATATTCAGTAAACCATGTTGTAAACAGATGTGCTGTCATCCAAGCTTTGTTGTTCTATTTACAGAGCATAGACAATGTAGATTTAGCATAATTATTAAGGGCCCTAGGATTTTCAGAATGGTAAATGAGCATTGGCTTCCATTTAAAGTCACCAGCTGCATTTGCCCCTAACAAGAGAGTCAGCCTGTCTTTTGAAGCTTTGAAGCCAGGCATTGACTTTTCCTCTCTAGCAATGAAAGTCCTAGATGGCATCTTCTTTCACCAGAAGACTATTTCATCTACACTGAAAATCTGTTGTTTAGTGTAGCCACCTTCATTAATGATCTTAGCTAGATCTTCTGGATAACTTGCTGCAACTTCTACATCAGCACTTGCTGCTTTACCTGGCACTTTTGTTATGAAGAGGGATTCTTTCCTTAAACTTCGTGAACCAACCTCTGCTAGCTTCAAACTTTTCTTCTGTAGCTTCCTCACCTCTCTCACCCTTCATAGAATTGAAGAGAGTTAGGGCTTTGCTCTGGATTAGGCTTTGGCTTAAGAGAATGTTGTGGCTGGTTTGATCTTCTATCCAGACCACTAAATATTTCTCCATATCAGCAATAAGGCTCTTTTGCTTTCTTATCATGAATGTGTTCACTGAAACAGCACTTTTAATTTCCTTCAAGAACTTTTCCTTTGCATTCACAACTTGGCTAACTGTTTGGCGCAAGAGGCCTAGCTTTCGGCCTATCTCGGCTTTCCACATTCCTTCCTCCCTAAGCTTAATCATTTCTAGAGTTTGATTTAAAGTGAGAGACGTGCGACTCTTCCTTTCACTTTAACACCTAGAGGCCATTGTAGTGTTATTAATTGGCCTAATTTTAATATTGTTGTGTCTCAGGGAATAGGGAGGCCCCAGGAGGAGAGAGAGATGGGAGAATGGCCTGTTGGTGGAGCTGGCAGAACGCACAGAACATTTATCTACTAAGTTCGCCATCTTATATGGGTGTGGTTCCTGACACCTCAAAACAGTTACAATAGTAAAATCAAAGATCACCGTAACAAACAAAAATAATAATGAAAAAGTTTGAAATATTGCAAGAGTTACCAAAATGTGACACAGAGACATGAAGTGAGCAAATGCTGTTGGAAAAATGGCACTGACAGACTTGCTCGAGGCAGGGTTGCCCCAAACCTTCAATTTGTAAAAAACGCAATATCTGTGAAGCGCAATAAACCGAAGCACAATAAAGAGAGATATGCCTGTAATGGGAAAAAACATTTAGAAAGGCAAGTTGGGGCCAAATTGCTTTCTTGAGTTCCAGGCTAATGTTTAAATTTGAGCAAGTGTTCGTTAATTGATCATCTAATAACATATACTGCAAATGTGAGGCAAGCAGATGTATATTTTACAAAATAGAATAAATTAAAGGACTGATCACAATCCATTCCAAAACTTGAGCTCTGATTTGAATTTAACACAAATGTGGAACCAACAGATGTCTCTGTGAAAAGTTGAGATTAAATCAGCGCAGAGCTTCAGGAATGAACAGCGAGTCACTGGGTGTTAATAATCCCTGGTGCTTGGGGAGACAGATGCTCATCTTTGTGACACCTTGGCTCTCATTTACAGATCAAGCCAACTCCACTTCTGCTATCCAGATTTGGCCCACTTTATTAGGAACCTTTAAATGGTGTTGAAAATTGTTACTGTTCTTTTCCTTTCTCATTTACAAATATTCCGAAAAATATTAAATGTAACTTATAAGGACGTATTCAACACAGCAGGGAAGGATAAAATGTAATATGGACATGAAAGGAGTCAGGATACAGGGAAAATGAGAGTAGGACACTTAAGAGGAGGCCTAGATAGAAGCGAACACACCAAGAGAAGGCCATGTGAGCCTATAAATATGCCAGCAGTGGGCCACAAATTGGCGTTAAGCCTTCTAACAGGCGATGTAAAGAAGGAAACAAGATTAGTTACAGGATTTAGAAGGTTCCCAGCTTAATCCAGGCTATTGCTTAGGAGAGAAACAGCTATTTCTAGCACAATGCTAGAGAGAAGTATCTCCAGGTTTAGAGAGGATACTGTGTAAAATAGTAATATTTTCATCCCATCCCAACACCCCAATACAGTGCATGATATATAGTGGCTCCTAATACATCTTTAGTGAGTGAATGGAAGAAGAAGAAAGAAGGAGCAAGGTTGGGGGTTGGGGGGGGCACCTGTACCATAGACCACAAAATTCATGAGATGCTTTGCCAACATTCCTCAACATGGGCTGATGGCCTCCCACAATTCAATGAAAGAAATTCTAGAGGTTGTGTGTGCAAAATGACCTGGTGCAGGCATCAGCACTCAGCTAGTCTGATGGAACCAGAAATAGATTTTAGTGCCTAGAGAAGAGAATAGATTAAGTATCCCATAGGTAATCTTCCCTAAAGACTGTTTCTCTCTACCAGGCATCTGATAAGACTTGAGGGGCAGTAATTTGATGTTATACTCCTACAGAACTCCAGCTGCTTGATTCAGTGGCTTAACATGATAGAAATTTACTTCTCACGTAAAAACTGATTCACACGTACCTGAACAGCATGTGGTTCTCCTCCATGTGGTGATTCAGGAAGCCTCCATCCTTCCATGTTGTGGCTCTGTCGTGTGTGGCTACTGAGGGTGTCACACAAGTGGCAGGCAGTGTAGAAGGTCAACCTACTTCTTATCCACTTGGGCCCAGATATGGCCCACATTACTTCTACTCATATTGCATTGGTGAGTGGTCCCATCTTGTTGCAAGGGAGCTAGAAAATAGTGTCCCTGGCAAGGCAGCCTCTTCGCAGTCATACCCTTCCTCTATAAGATCAGAACATGGAGCTCTGGAAGGCAGCTAGCTGTCTATCCCACAATATTTCTCTCCAGCCACCAAATATCTTCCCATACACAGAGCACACCCTTCCGCTCACTGAAAGAGACAACCCAAATTCCGGAGTCTCCAGGTTGTGAGTAGTTTCTTCATCAGGTCTAGATGAGACTCCTCCTCATAGTCTGGGCTCCTAGAAACCATAACATGAGTGATCCATCCCTCACCCCAGCCACATATCAAACATATAGGTGTTGTAACAGGGGCAGATTCAATCAAAAAAATTCCCTGTCAGAGCAGGGAGGAAAGAGAAAGACACTGCAGTCACCATTTGCTAACAATCTGAAATCCTGCCTGGTGGGCATTGTAGGGACCCCTGCCCTGGTGGTGTCGGAAGAACTCCCTGGTCTATTTCCCTCCATGGCCCTGCCTCTGCCCTCTGTCAGGTTTTCCTTGTCCATCATCCTTCATGGACTCATCTGAAGGGAGTGTCAGGCAATGTGCCCTTATTGGAGCTCTATAGCTTTCATAGCATACTTCTTATTCACACTAATTTGGGAGCCCAAGTGTTGTTTTAAACTCAAACAACTAAATACTTTTTTTAAAAAATCTGATCTTCTTGTTGTTGGGGCAACACAGTTTCCTCAAACACTCAGAAGGCTTCTGATCTATTTTTTCCCCATAACGTCTACCTCCCAGTGATCATTTCCAGTGTTATTTCCTAGAAACAATTCTCAAGTCGGCTCTATTTCTTTGCTTCTCACCCTCGGGTGACACACATTATTTCCACTCACATGCCATTGGCCAGGAGTAGTCACATGACCCCTCCTAAATGAAAGGAGCCTGGGAAATGTAGTCCTTGTCTGGCCTTTCCAGTAAAAGCACTACACATGGAAGGCAGTACAAATCTTCAGGGAGGAGCTGACCATTGAACTATATCTCCCTAAGACTCTTTGAAGGAATATGAGTGTTCCGCTATGTACATGTAATATAAAATGCTACTGCTGCTAACTCTTCTTTTAGTTAAGATGGATCTGGGTTCAAATTCCACCTTTACCATTTGCAATCCCTATAATCTCAAGCATTGCTCTACCTCTTCTGAATATCACATTTTGTTATGTATAAAATATTGATAGCAGCACCTATTTCACATGGCTGTTTTATTGAGTGATATATTTAAATGATGTATTTATCTAACCAATAACTGTTCAGTAATTTAAAATGTGTGAAAAGTTATCTTGATAATTAGAGCCACTATCTGTGTTTAGCTTTTGTAGCAATCCAATGATAACTAGACAAGACTAGGCCATGCTGATGTTTACATCTTTAAGGCATTTCATGCTTTATAAACTCTGCATTTGGAGCATTTTATTTCTTTTACTGCAAAACTAGCTGATTTCCTAAGACACCTGCTTAGCAGATTATATATAATACATTGTCTATGTCTGCCATTTTTAATTTTGCACTTTGTGAATGTGATATCAACCACTCCAATCCAATTGGAAGAAAATCTGACTGGGGACCAAACAGTGCATAATTTGATCCAAATTTGTGTGGTAGTAGGATGTGCACCTTTGTAGAATTTGGCACCGAAGGATTATCTGCTTTACAAGGTTATTGCTTTAATCAGTCAACAAATGGACAAATGATCTATGCAATGAAGTATGGGCAAACCAATTTTCTGAGAAATTCTCCATGGATAATTTATAGTGAACAAATATATAAATACCAGTTTACTTGCAGACATTAAAATTAGCATTCAGCATAAACATTTTTTGAAATGAGTTCCTGCTGTAAACTGGGTAGGAGGGAATTCTACTTCGATCAGACATATGGTCCCGTAGGCTAAAGTGATGGTTCTCACGCATCAGAGTCACCTAGAGCGCTTCTTAAAACAGATTGCTGGACCTCCTCTTCAAGGGTTCTGACTCTGTACAGCTAGGCTCAGAAACGTACATTTCTTAAACATCTCCAAGTGATGTTGCTGCTGCTGCTCTTGAGATCCTACTGTGAAAACCACTAGCCTAAAGCAGAGGTCAGCAAACTACATCTTGCACCCCCAGTCTGACCCGCCATCTATTTTTATAAATAAAGTTTTATTGGAATACAGCCACCCCTATTTGTTTGTGCATTGTCTGTGGCAGCTTTCACACTATAACGGCAGAGATGAATAGTTGCAACAGAGATGATATGGCCTGAAAAGTCAAAAATATTTAATGTCTGTTCCTTTACAGAAAAAGGTTGCCGACCCCTGGCTAAAGAATAGGAAAGTGAATATGGAAGAGGATGGCAAGAGACCTGGCCCCTTCCCTTCCCTCTGTACCTCATATAAGTTCCCTTTATTGCTTGCGTTAGGGATTAGCTATGAGCTCACCAGCAACACAGTCAATTATAAGGACAAATCACTTATATATGCCTGTCATTAAAGAGTGAAAATTAAAGGGAATTGAATTACACACTTCAGTACCCAATTTCTACTAGATGGATAGAAGACTTACATCTAAAAAGGACCACAAAGTTGGCTTTCCTCTCACACCTTTCAGTCCTGGAAAAGACACAGGGGTTAGCTTTCCCTTTTCAGATGACAGAGGGGCTCCATCAATGTGATGGACGGTTCACTGCCATGTCCAGCGCATTAGACACACATGCTTATCTGCAGCTGAAGCAAGAGAAGTGAAACATGGTGTCCACTGGACAGAACCAAATAATCTGAATACGATCACTGCTCCATGAGGTCATCTTCAGTGGAGTGAAATAGTCAGAAGGGAGAGGTCTATACCATTCTAGTATCTTCTTAGATTTGATCACTGCACTTTACTCAGGGGCATCACATATCTGTCCATTGCATTTCTGAGTTTGTTCAACAATAAAGGTTGAGGAGTCAGATTCTCTTTGATAGTGCTGGGTCATTTGCTGTCACTATTTAGGTAAGAAATTTTAAAAGGATTTATATGGTATTAGGATGATGTCCTCTACTTTAAAGTGAGGTAAAGAAAAGGAAACTAGGGGACAGCCCTGATGGCCTAGTGGTTAACTTTGGTACACTCCACTTCAGCAGCCCAGATTCAGTTCACAGGCATGGACCTACACCACTTGTCTGTCAGTGGCCATGCTGTGTCAGTGGCTCACATACAAAAAGAGGAAGATTGGCAACAGATGTCAGCTCAGGGTGAATCTTCCTCAGCAAAAAAAAAAAAAAAAAAGAGAGAGAGACAGAAAAGGAAACTAGCATCTGTTGAATATCCCTAAATGTGCCATGTTCTGCTTTCATATTTATTTGTATCAGCTCCAATACACATCATGGCAGCCTCATGACGTTAGTGGTGGCATTACTCCATTCTAAATGAAAGGAAAACTGAGCTTTAGAGAGCTGAAAGGACTTGCTCAAGTTCACCCCACTAGTGAATGCCAGAGCCAGGATTGAACTATGGACTACCAACCAGTTGGCTGCTCTGCTCTGCCCAATGCAAATTCCCACCCCTAAATTTTCTGGATGTGATGATTAGACTCATCCATAATGCATCACTTGTTCTGGTTCCACGTGTTCCCCTGGTAAGCCTCTTGTCTACTCTACAGAAAATGCCCTTGCGCCAGGTACCTGTGACCATTGCTCCTAAACTCTCTACTTTCTGGTGTGATCATTCACAAGCTGAAAGTTCATTCCAAAGATATAGACAATAGGTGGATGGATGGTAGTTTAGAATTAAAAAGTATATGTTTTCATAGTGTAGTGTACCTCAAAAACAGAGAAGCATGCCCAGGCCCATAACCTGAATAATTCCACTGTTGACAAATAATTTTCACCTCCCTAATGACCTCTGATCAATTGTTAGTAGCTGCTGCAATGCTCTATTGAGATGGATTCTGAAGCTTTGTTCTATGTAAGGAAAGAATATTATAAATAGTAATCAGAAGAATCAACACATCTCGCACAACTTTCCACGTATGGAACTAAATGCTTTTTTGTTTGAGGCATCATCATTGGAATATTCACTTCTTTTTAATTGAGGTAACAATGGTTTATAACATTATATAAGTTTCAGGTGTACAACACTATATTTCAATTTCTGTGTAGACTACATCATGTTCACCACCGAAAGTGTAATTACCATCCATCACCGAACACATGTGTCCTTTTACCCGTTTTGCCCTTACCCCTCCCCCATCCCCCTTTCCCCTTTGGTAACTGCCAATATAATCTCTGTATCTATGTGTTTGTTTGTTGTTGTTGTACTGTTTTTTAATCTTCCGCATATGAGTGATATCACACAGTATTAGGCTTTCTCCATCTGACTTATTTCGCTTAGCTTAATGCACTCAAGGTCCATCCATGTTGTCACAAATGGGAAGATTTCATCTTTTATTAGTGGCTGAGTAGTATTCCATTGTGTATATATACATATATATCACATCTTTTTTATTCACTCATCCGTTGATGGGTACTTAGGTTATTGTCAAGTCTTGGCTATTGTGAATAATGCTGCAATGAACATAGAGGTGCATATATCTTTTCAAATTAGTGTTTTAAATATATTAACTTGGTTAATCCTGCAACAGTCCAATAAGATGGATACAAATGAGAGAGCTAAAGCACCAAGGTTAGATGATTTGTCCAATCCACACATTCAGTATTATTAAGTAGCAGAGCTGGGATGTGAGCCCAGGAAGTCTGCTGCAGACTCTATGGAGGCTGATCACTTCCGTCAGAGAGAGCAGGGGAGCGTGTGACAGACCTTTGCGTCCCTGGGTACTCTGCTAGTGAAGGGACAACGTAACAAGGAAGTGTCAGGGCTTCTTAGTCGTGTCTATGCCATGGAGCCCTTAACAGTCTTGTAAGACCCAAGGACCCCTTCCCAGAACCATGTTTTAAATGCGTAAAACAAAAGACTGGGGTAACTAGGAAAGTCAAGTATATTGTAATCCAGTTTTTCAAATATTTTTAGAAGTCAATTTCAGAAAGAGTAATACACATGCTCCTTGATTAATGAAGTAAATAACAAGATCCATGAGTGAGTCTAACAGCAGCTATAGTTTTGAAATAATGAAGGGCAGAAACAATATTTCAAAGAATCAGCAGCAACTGTGCTGTGATAGGAGGATCTTTGTGATTCCCACTTGTGACCAAGTCACAGGTGCTGCTGATTCTAGTGTGGTTTATTGCCTTGTGATATAATTGAAAAAGATGCTAAATTTTAGTGAAAGGTTAATGAAAGTAAAGATGTATTTTTTTCCCTTTTAAGGTCACAAACCCTCTGAATTCAATACACTGAAACTTTGAACTGCATTAAGAGTAGCTCTGATGTTGTAAAAGGAAAACGGGATATGAAAGGCAGAAGAAGTAGAATTTAATAACTTCTTTGTAATTGTATAACCTGAATAAGTCTCCTAACCTCTCTGAGGTTTCATTTTCTCACTGTAAAATGGGAATAAACCTCTCTTACAGTACTGATGTAAAGAAGAAAAAAATAACAGTTGAAAATGACTCTGTAAAATATAAAACCCTTTATTAAATCTAAGAGGCCATGATTATTATTTCAGAAGCTGCTACAAGGTAGTACAAGAATTCAAGTTGCCTGTTACTTAGGTTTCATTCATACTGTTAAAAAAAAACTTTTATTGGGGCTGGCCCGGTGGCACAAGCAGTTATGTGCATGTGCTCCACTGCGGCAGCCCGGGGTTCGCCAGTTCGGATCCTGAGCCCGCACTGACGCACTGCTCGTGGAGCCATGCTGTGACGGCATCACATATAAAGTAGAGGAAGACAGGCACGGATGTTAGCTCAGGGCGAGTCTTCCTCAGACAAAAGAGGAGGATTGGCATCAGATGTTAGCTCAGGGCTGATCTTCCTCACACACACACAAAAAAAACTTTTATTGATTGCCTACTGTGTGTCCACAGTGGGATAGCTTCCATCCTAAGGTACAAATATGAATGAGACAGGCCCCTGCCTTCCAGAAGGTTGGAGTCTACTATGAGAAAAACAGACACATCTCCATAAAATCATAAGGGAAGTGCAGTGAAAAGGAAATGCACAAAGAAGAGGCAGGGAAGGCTTCCTGCAGGAGGTGATGCATCAAGCCTTAAGGGTTGAATAGGAGTTAGTTGGGCAAAGCAAGAGGTATTGATGTTACAGTTAGAGGGGACAGCATAACAAGTAGCACAGAAGTAAGATATGGGCTTATGTATGTGGGAAATGAGACTCCGTCTGCCATTGACAGAACACGATGTGTACTGGAGAGGAGAGAGATTTTTGAGAGATAAGAAGGGAGAGGTAGGGGCCAGAACACGGGAGTTCTTACCTGCTGTGCTAAGGATCTTGGCCAGTATTCCATAGGGGATAGGAAACCCTAATGTCTTTCAAGTAGGTGATTTATATGGCCAGATTTATATTTTAGAAAGAGATTGCAAATTAGTGACCCTCTGGAAACATCTTGCTTATGTATGTGTTTTGCCAGTATATTGAATTTTTAAAATTCTTCCTGTATTTAAAAATCAGGAGACTACCTTCCCTCCAAAAAAATTGAAAGATCCAACATCTCCGAGTTGATTCCACACGCCGTCTATTGGCCATAGCTGACTAGGGACTATCCCACTAAGACTGGACTTGGGCTCTCCAAGTGGCCTTGATCCCACCACCCTCTGTTTCCTTGCCAGTGCTAAGCCAAATGAATGGTAAGAGTGTGGTCATTTATCACCAGGCTTACAGCGCATTCTTCTTATAGTAAAGAAATATTTCTTTGCACTCAAGTCTGTGTCAAAAGTGGGAAAATGAAAGATAGACCAAGAGGACCGTGCGTTTCAAGAAAAATGGGAGAGACAATATTTCCTTTCTTGTTCTAGCCTTCCTCACTAACTCACAATACCTGCCTGAAGCTTGACGTTTGAGTTTGTAGCTCCTCTAGCTATGGACAGCATGGACTGATGGACTTATGGAAGATGGATTTCATGGAACAAAACTGGAGACAAGGAGAACGGTTGGGTGATTGCTATGATCCAGGCAAGGAATGATATGAGTGAGAGTTACAACCATGGTGCTAAGGGGGGAAAGGAGAAGTGGATTCAAACAATCCATAGGTGCTGTAATCATAGGGTTCATGACTCATTGGCTTTGAGGGTAAGAGAGGAAAAGGATGATTTCCCTGCGTTCTGCTTTGTACTTGGAGACGGCTGGTAGTTCAATCAACCAAGGGAATTAGAAAGAAAAGGCAGATTTAGGGTGCAGAAGATGAAATTAGTTTTGGACATGAATTGGAGGTAAAGTTGGGACCCACAGTAGCAATATTGAGTAGCAAGGTGAATATGTGCACATAAAATCAGCAGAAAGATCTGGGTTAAAAGTTTGAATTTACTGAGTCAGCAGCAGATGATTGGTGGGTGAAGCCATGAGAGTGAATTCCATGAGTCAAGGAAAGCCTGAGTTCAAGAATGGCTCATAGGTGGATGCCCAGGGAACAGCACATTTAAAGAGTAGATCCCACAAAATGGACCCAGAAAAAAAAAGAACCAGACAGGAATGAAAAGAATCTAGAGATGAGGGTATTATGGAGGCCAAGAAAGTAGATTTTTAGGAAGTGTCAAATGCAATAAGAAGTGAAATGACAACAGTCCATCCATTTTGGAAATTCATTGTTAAGCTTAGTGAAAGCAATTTCAGTAGAGTTATAAGGACAATAATAATTACATAGCACTTACTACATGCCAGGCAGAGTCTTAAGTGCTTTACATTTTAACTCGTTTGAAACAATCATCTCATGAGATATGTACTATGATTATCCCCATGTTACAGTGAAGAAACTGAGGGACAGAGAGTGTGCATAATTTTCCCAAGGAAACACAGTAAGTAAGTGATGGAGCCAAAGTTTCCAACCTAGTCAGTCTACCTCAGAGTCAAGGCTATTGATTTCATTACTATTAGACTATCATTTCATATTTCAATGAGTAGTAAATAGGGTGACCCAGTGTATGCCTGTTGTCCCAACATCCTATCCTAGAAGAAATTCCTTTCCAGAATTGAGATGATAAATTATATCTGTTGATCACTCTACTCATGTGATGAATGGGCAGTCAGGAAATAAATATTGTGACCCTAGACAATTCTTGGAACCACAGTGTCTCACAGTTCATAAGCTCTCAAGACACATTAGTTAAATGAATACATGTGAAATGTTAATTATGAGGGGAGAAGAGAAATTGACTGGTACCTAGCATGGTAAAGACTTGAACATATTAATAAGACTTAAAGGAAGTTGTCAGTAGAGGATAAACTTGAGGGAATATAGGTGAAAGTAAATGACTACTTCAGTGATGTCTCAAAAGAGGCAGAAAGAGATGGTTTTGAAGGCACTCCCACATCACAAAGAAAATAAAGGCTATTAGACCTTTATCCCTAGACTCATATTCCTATAATTTTCTCTCTCCATTTGTACATTCATCTGTACAATCAACATATATTTATTGAGTACTTATAATGTTCTAAGCACAGAGGAGTTGGCTTTGAAAAAAAGGAGTAAAACTCAACTTCTGAAACGGGAAAAACAGAGGCGCAAGTGTCCACAGGTATAAAGACCTATAAAGATACAGTATGGAAAGTCAAGAAAGACTATACTGATGAATTAGACTCTTCCCATGACACAGGGGTCAGAGCCATCTGCTAAGGGAGAGTTGTGCAGGCTTGAGGAGAGATGTGAGATTTGGAATAGTCAATGACCACTCCAAAATGAGACAGATTTGGCTAACAACAAATAAAAGGATTAAAGGGCAGTTCTGATGACCTAACTAAGATTGGAGACCAGACATTTTATGGTGAAAGTTTAGTGCTATTTCTGCATGAAGGTTTTTCTGGACATATGTGATGGTAAGATAGAACTGTGAAGGAATCCAGATGGCTTATGAGGGAGTGGTTCAGATGGTCACCCAAGAAAGAGTGAGACGCCAGGGAGGGGATGATGGGCTGGGAGAAAATAAAGGGACCAAGTTGCCTGAGTGCCTTGATAATGGTGAAGAGTAGAGATGGTGAGAGGAAGAGCCTAAGAAAGCACGAAGGACAAGAGGCTGTGGTCAGAGAACAGAAATTTAACTTCTAGGAGCCAAGTTACCTTCTCTTTCACTCCACTTTTAACGGGATCTACTACTATCCATACTCAACACTCAACTTTTATTCAGCCCCAAAGCATAGAACTTTCTCTCTAGATGATGCCCCACATTGTGTGTTGACTAGCCACGTGAACTTAAATACTGTACCGAAATGAAGACTTGAGATTGGTGCACCCCAATCGGAGGACATTTTTGTCTTCCATCAGGGAGACATTCCTAAGCATGTGTGAAATTGTAAATCACTTCTGTTGTCTCCTAGATATTCAACATGCCCATTTAACATATTTAATGTGTTTCTGACATTTACAAAGTGTGTAGCAAGCTTTGGACAATCATTTTTTAAAGCATTTTACTGAAAGTACCCTTGAGTAGTTCCTAAACACTGTATTCTTTTTCAATTGATTCTGAATATCCCTGAAGAGGGAATTACAAATGTTGACTACTGTAGTTGTAAGTCATGGGCTCATCTACTCACCTCTCTGAATGATAATATAAATTCATTTGAAACACTACATATAGCCAGATATTCTTTTTTTTCCCTCACTGCTATGGCATTACTTCATTTCACTAAGATTGAAAAACGAGATTAATTTCTAGAGACGTAAGCGCTCGCTAATCTTGAGAGTTACCCGACTCAGGATTTTTGAATTCTTTTTAAGAATGATGGAGTTTGAGCGGGTCAAAGGTGGTGCCGAAAACCCTCTGTCTTGACAAGAGAGCCACTGCAGACTCCTTTCACCCTCATGTAATTTGTGCTGGGGAGTGACAGGTCCTATATTAGGATGTGGAAATGTCTCCAATCAGAAAATACAGCATGCTTCAAACATGACAGAAATGGTGCACATTATAAAGGCAACTCTTCGTCAAGGCACTTTTCACTCCCCTTATAACCAAAATGCAAGCTGTAGTCTTATACTCAGTGGCTGGTACATTCTGGATGCCCACAATGAGAGGATGGGGTATTAGTGGACTTGAACCAGCAGGTGAGTGGAGGTGTGGAGTGGCAACAGGCATTGTCGGAGTAGACTACAAATATGAATGTCTTTGTCCTCAATTATATTTGATACATTCTCTGCATAGAATATCAATGCTATCTAATGAGAAAATGTGCATCTAGGCCATTTGGCAATGGGCAAAAGATTTTGTGTAAGCATCTGGCATAGGAATAATTTGACAAACAGCAATATGCCAAAATTGTGTTAGATAATTTTTAAAGAACTATTTGTCAAGCTGAATACTCATTATTCCTGGGATGTTATTCATCAACCCCATGATTTAAATGACAATTAGCTACAGGTTTACCTTGCAGTCAAGGCATTCACATACCCCATAATCCTCTGCATGCTTATTCTTTTTTAATAAAGATGCAGAAACTTCTGCATCTTCCCACCTTGGCACTCTGCTGGAAATCTGAACTTAACTCTCAGGTGCATCTGAGTAAATAACACTTAAGGAGAAGGACTGAAATGAAAAATTAATTCTTTGCACAGCTCATGGAAGCAGAATCAGGTTAACAGATGTTTGGTACCAATGGGGTACCTACAGCAACTTATAAATTGATAGCAGTGACTGCTATTGTGTTGTCAGGTGAGCATTCTGCAACTTCAAAATATGAGATCTACTGTAGTCAACCAGGGAATTGCAAAAGAATGGTGGCAGCTTTTCCAGGCTTCTAGGATTCTCTTTACAAGAAACAGGGTCGCCACATATATTTTGTCTCTTAAATGTTCTCTGTCTTTAAACTTTTGTTCCTTCTATCTACTCTGTCGCTTCTACTGAACTTGATTTTACCACCACAGGGAACCCTTTGGACCCGCCCTATTTCCCCAATCTATCAACCCCTGATTGGTCTCCATGTCTTTCCTCCCCAGTCTTAGATCTCAGCATCAGCTGTTTCAAACAGCCTTGCACAGGAACTGTGAACTTGGCGGCCCATGTCTACTTTCCCTCACTGTATTCTATTTGATAAAGCTCCCAGGTCTGGATTAACAGAGGGGTTCATTACCTTCAACATGATTCCCAAGCTTCTAAGAAGTACTAGAAGTCTTGGGCTGTTTGGACACTATGTAAAACCATTTCATCCACCCCCACCTGAGCTGTCAGTGGCAATTCTTTGTTATTGTTGTTGCTAATCCATAACAGCGTTATTTCAGATCTTCTCCCTCTTTGGGCCACACCCACCCCTGTTCAGGTTACATAAGAGTTACCAAAAATGTTTACTTAAAATGCTATATCCCTAATACCACCCCCCAGAGATTTTGCAGTCAAATGCTCCACCCCTGAGCTATACCCCCACAACCACCCCCAAGAGCTTCTGATTCAGTATGCTGGGGGTGGAGGTCCAAGAATCTGCATTGTTAACAAGTATCCTGGGTGGTTCTGATGAAGTTTTCCTGTGGACCATGCTTTGAAAGAGTTTACCCTATCACTCTTGAGTAAGATGAATCCATGAAGCATTTTAATCATCTGGTCTTATTTTACTATAGCAGCATATTGTATGAGTTAGTAGATGAATATTTGATCAGCTAGAGTTACAGCTTTGTTTTTCACAAGGATCACTTACTTGCTCACTGTTTTATCATTTTCAAGAGGGCTCAAGAAAGTTAAGTGGTCTGCCTGAAGACATCGACTCAATTCAATGCTAGGACACAGGATTTTGATTCTGTTTATCATTCACCCCACTCTTCTTAAAAGGCTCTAAAGATTCTCAACTGGGAACAAATAACATGATGGCAACTACTATTGTGACATTTCCAGATGTCTTATGTGCAAACCCTCCATATGTAGGTCACTTAATGTGCTTGGGTGAGATCTTATCTGGTTGGGGTAAAGACATTTTTGAAGAGTGTCGTCTACCTTTTTAAGAACTGTATCACCACTCCTACAGGAAAGGGAAAACCATGTTATATTAAGTAATATGTTAGATGAGTTCCCTGAGAAACAGACTCTAAGACAGATTTGCTTGTATTGTCCTAAGGACATTACTCAATATACTTCCTGTGCTGAGTAATATCCTCAGGATCCACAATGTAGGAGAGGTGGGGCGAGGAAACAAGGATGGCAGAGGGAGGACTTGAGCAGAGATACAGTCACAGCAAAGCCTCAGCCATCCCACTGGGATAGCTCTTCAGGGTTGCTCTCACTTAGGCAAGGAACCAGGCCCTTCTCTCCTCACATTTGCCAGTCATTGAATGCAGGGTGCGCTCTGGGAGGGGGTATGACTTAGGGTAAGGAAGCTCCCTTCAGCTGAGAACAATTCCTTGTGAGCCATCAGCCATCTCAGGAACTGACAGAATGAGCATCTTGGTCTTGATGGGGGATCCAGGTGGCACACACAACAGTATTCACCACAAGTATTAAGTTCCTAATCTTTAGGACAATAAGGAACAACATTTAAAAAGAAAAATAATAGACCCGTTTTAGAATATTAAGGGCAGTTGAAATTATTGAAAAATTAATATATTGTTATACTTTGATCTTCAGTTCAGAATCTATATCTCAGAGAGAGAAAAAAATTTCTAAGCAGGGACTAATTTCAGACACGTGATTTTTTGTTCTCTTTATCTTTTAATGAACTAGGAGAAATAAGCAATGATTCAGCCCTGAATGTTCATTTTTGCAAAATAGAAGTTCTGAGAATTGAATAAATATAACTAAATCCTGGTTCTGAGGATAAAATAAATGGAACTAATACTAGTTTTATGGGAGCTAAATGAAAATGTTTGCAGTTGATAGAAAGTATTATCTCCTCTTTGAAATGAGTGATAAGATCAATACAAAGAAATCTCGTTGCTGCTTTTTTCCTAATTCCCTGTTTGCCCATGTAAGACTTTCATTTTAAGACGCCCCAGTCAAATCCTCATGAAGTAATATCATCCCCAGTGGAAAAAAAAATGATAAATAAAAATAAACTTCTCTTGTGTAATTAGAGATACCTGAAATGCTGGAAAACATAATGAAGCTGTGTTGCTCTCATTATCTTTAAACTTGGGCTGTGTTTTCAATATTAATTTGTTCAGATTCACACAGTAATTAACCACTGGTTTGTTATTTAGGCAAACAAATGCACTTATGACCCTTTATTGGGACTTGAGAGAGGGACAATTAATTGCCCCATCATCTCTGAAAGGAACACTGTAGGATCTTTCCCCCAATCTCCAACTGGGTATAAGAAATAACTTTTTTAAGTCTCAGAAGGAAATGGGAAATGAGGGTTTGTTTTTTTTTTTTTTTTAAATGCCTGCTCTCCCTACAGCAAAAATTTAGCTAGAAATTAGTTAAAGGTGGCAGTAGTGGAGTTAAAAAAGGGAAGAGACAAGGGGCCGGCCCCGTGGCTTAGCAGTTAAGTACGCGCCCTCCGCTACTGGCGCCCCAGGTTTGGATCCTGGGCGCGCACCAACACACTGCTTGTCCGGCCATGCTGAGGTGGCGTCCCACATACAGCAACTAGCAGGATGTGCAACTACGACATACAACTATTTACTGGGGCTTTGGGAAGAAAAAGGGGAAAAAAGGGAGGAGGATTGGCAATAGATGTTAGCTCAGGGCCGGTCTTCATCAGCAAAAATAGGAGGATTAGCATGGATGTTAGCTCAGGGCTGATCTTTCTCACAAAAAAAAAAAAAAAAAAGGGAGTGGGGGGAGAGACAAAATGTACATTTTCAAACCTCAGAATTCCAGAATTGGAAGGAAATATTAGAGCATCCTGTCCCATCCCAGCCCATCTGATGCATCAAGGTTCTTTCTTACCTCATGGAAGAAATGAATGCAAGGGGGGCAGGATGATTTTATTTTTCCCCTCACACCCACTTGCTGGGGTTTGGTTCCTCCACGAATAAAGGATTTTTATTTTTCAATACTGTCACTCAGGCCTAGGGAAGAGACAGACTTTTAGCATAATAAGGTACAGGGTAGGTGCCAGCAGGAACATAACCATCCCAATAAAAGAAGTTGGATTGTATTTTTAGAAACTGCATTCAGAGGCAAGATCTCTGTGAGAATGTCTTCCTCTTCTCTGCGTTCTGGGTTCAAAGCATCCCCTGCCCCTTCCCAAGAGTGGAGCCCAGAAAAACAGAGAATGAATATTCATCCACACATTTGCTGGGGACAAGAGGCGGCAGGACTTGGAGGGGCTTATTAACACAGTTTGCTGAGCCCCACTGCCAGAGTTTCTGATTCCATAGAGCTAGGCTGGGGCCTGAGAATTTGCATTTCCAGCAAGTTCTCAGGTGATGCTGATGCTGCTGGGGACCCCACAATGAGAACCACAATACTTTGAAAAAATTTTTAAAATATAGTTAAAAAGAGGAAGATATCTTAAAAAGAAATCTTTCTCCAAAACCCAAGATATAAAGCCAATAAAGAAGAGCTGCTCTCAGGGCCCAAGGCAGAGATGAGAAAGAGTACAAATAACCTGGCCACAGGGTCCTCAGGTGGTCCCCACGAACTATGCTGCACATATGTACACATCCATGTGAAGATATTTAGCTACTTGTATCTGGCTGTGCAACCCAATTCTTTTTCCTACCAGCATCCAATCTGCTCTCAGTTTCCTTGCCTATTCTCACTGAGTCCCTAAACCTTGGTAGAAGTGACAGGTTGAAGAGGGATTGAAGCCTTGATCCCTACACTTCCCTCACCTTATTTCTATACCCCTTCTGTATAGAATGGCCTCTATGGTTTTTGTGGAAACTCTAAAGTTAGAGCACAAACCTACCACAACATATCATCATCATGTCGCTAAGAATGAAAACCTAGATCGGTCATTATGTTCATCTGTTCTCAAGCAGGAGACAGTTGTCTTTGTGGTCCTATTTGCCTTTCTTCACTCAAATCATGGCAGGTTATTCCAGCGGCACCATCCTGTGACTCAGGGCAGGACAGTAAATACATCCATCTCTGCCGGTTTTCTGGTTCCTCTGCCCATGACAGCCAGAGTTCTGGGGCACTTTTGGCTGTTAATGCATAATGGGTTAATACTTTTGGAAAAAAGATACAATCACTCCTAGAGCCATTTTCTGGGTTGCAACAAGAAAGTTCAAGGTAGCAAAAGTGAGAAAATCACACTATGTAGCAGTAGGAACATGACTGATCGTGAGGCTATCTATCCTATTCTATAAGACAGAATATATTTTGGCTGTTTAAAGTTACACTTTTGAAGCCTTTGAGTGGGAAAATTCTCAATACAATGGTAGGTGAAAAAGAGAGCTTAGGAGAATAGAAGATTTTCCCTTTTTTCATTTTTGTGTATTTTGGAGTATTTGTGAATACATGTACATAAATACATAGACAATTTTTAATAAAATATGATTTAAAAGGAAACAAAAGTTAGGTAAACATAATACATAACATATCCTAGATACATTTTGTGGAAAGTAAGAACTTCTAATCTAATAAGTAAGACATATCTGATTACCACTACTTTTGTCTTAAATTGTATCACAAAGAAAGTTCATTGTCCTAGAGTGAATTGTTTAAGCTTTGAGCTCATCTAATATGCTAATATCTCATGATAAATGGAATAATCTCCTTTGAGAGTAGCCATGCATTTTTCAGATTAAATCCTGACGTATACCCAGGACTTCTTTTCATTTCCTGACAAGCAAATTGAAATTCCATGGCACATATATATTTTAGCTCTCATTGGTAGGGAAAATTTACCTTTTGTTATGAGTGTAGCTTATGTACCATTTAGTGAATTCCGAAATTGGCAAGTAGTGAGATAAACAAAAAAACCCGAAAGGTTTGTTATTTTCAATTTAAGTGGCCTCTTTCAAAATATGGATTAGACTGTTGTAAGCAACGGTAGTCACTCTCTCACCTCTTTGTATGGTACCTGCTTCTTAGTTCTTTGGTTTGTTGTGATTATTATAATTTTAGCTGAAAGGGCATCATAGAGTTTTCTAGCACATGGGAGGAGGGCATAGATTTCTATCCAGGGTGACTCATCGATTGAGTCAGCCAGTAAATTAACAGCAGCAGAACACCATTAAATGTTAAACTTAATTGCTTTTTTCTCTTAATTTCTATGGATATAATCAATAGATGCCAGAGAAAAGTTAAAGAAGTTGTTTAGCAAGCATCTATTTCCTGGAGCATAATGGAAAAACCACTGTTTCTTCTTGGAGTAGATGCAAACAACTTGCACTTCAAATGCAGTCATTGACAAGGTTTTTATCAAAAGGTTTTATTTTAGTTGGTTTTTTGATTAGCCTTTTTTCTTGACAAATGGGAATTTTAGTTGTATAATCAGTTTGGTTTTCTCCCTGGATCTATCCCCAGATATCCATGCCTGTTGAATTGATTGCTTATCTTTTCCATTGTTGTCACTTGAAAACTCTTTTTCCATCTCCATGTTGAATCTGCATCCTGTGTTCTAGATTTATACGGAAAAGACCAACTCAATATAAAATACTGAGTGTGTCCACATACCCAAGAACAAGCTCTGCCAGTTGATGTTTGGTATCATATTGGGTGAAATTAAAATCTGATGACATATTTTTTTTTTATTTGAGGGATTGGCATGCAGTTGTATTTTCCTTGAGCCATTTCTGCTCAATAATGGGCCATAGTTGAACAGGCAATTTCATAGCCTCTTGAATAGTCATCATTAATAAGATACACACTGTTACCAAAAAAATAAAAGAATATTGGTTTTTAAACAACTTGAGAGAGCTACATGGATTAAAAATAGCGTTACTCATTAAGTGAATGGATAGGCTTATGCTTTTCAGTTTATTTCAAAAATAACAACTATGCTTCACCTGACCCTTCAAAGATTTGAGTCAGCACACTCTTGATGAGCTAAGACGTCATTTCATTTTTGTAGGCGAAGGAAACTTGATTTTATGTCATTTTGTTCAGCCAGGTAGGGATGATCCATGAATACCACCACCAACACTCAACTTTTCATTCATTTGTTGAGCACCTGCTGTGTACCAGGTACTGGTCTATTTGCTGAAGCTATGCAAGTAAAGAAAGTGGACAACACCCTGGCTCTCATCCAGCCTGCATTCTAGTGGGGGTAGGACAATAAATAAGGATGCAAAAAATTAATAAATGCATAAATAAGATAATTTTAAGTAGTGAAATTACCACAAAGAAAACAAAATCAGATAGAGGTATAAAGAGTTGGAGTGGAGGGAACTGCTTTACACTGAATGGCCAGGGAAGATCTCTCAGAGAAGGTTCATTTGAGGTGAGAATAGAATGGAGACGAAGGAGACAATCAGGTAAAGGTTTGTGGAGAGCCATGACAGCAGGTTTATAATCTACAAGGTAGGAATGAGTTTGTGACTTTTGGAAAATACTCAGAAGTCCATTGTGGCTGGAGCACAGTGAGAGAAGGAGAGGGTGGCATGAGACGAGGGAAGCCAAAGTTACACAGTGTGGGACCTCATAAGACAGGTTCAGAGATGTGAATGTTTTTATCCATGAAATGGGAAGTTTCTGGTGGGTTTTAAACAAGGGCAGTAACATTATATGATTTGTTTTAAAAACAATGTAACCAATGTCTGCTGTTTAAGAATAAGTTGAAGGCAGGAGGACGGATGAAAGGCAGAGCAGTAATCAAATCTCCTTTCTCTCTACCCTCTCATGTTGTAGTTCTATATATTTAGAAAAAAGCATGGTGCTATGTGACTTGCTAAGTGTAAAAGTAGAGGAGAAATCAAAGAGATTCTTAAACTACTGAGGCAGACCCTTTCTTCCTTAATCTATAGAATTCTGATTTTATTTGGGCAGCAGTCTGCTCACAAGGAAGGACAACCCATTCCCCGGCCCTGAGAGAGGAGTCATGATGCCCTAAGCCAACATAGTAATTCCAGTACCCTTGCCCCCACTGAGATTTTGGTATTGTTTGTTCTCTTGGTGTGACCCAGGAATCCTGACCGATGTATTTTCTCTTAAATTACAACAACCCTGAAATGTAAATATTACCATCCCTATTTTTCATATGGTCAGAGAAGGTAGATGACATGTCAAAGACCACACCCCTTGAAACACTGGATCCTGTTTAGATAAGGAAACTTGAATCTTTTCAGTTTCTACACTCCGATTCAAATGTTGAACTACTTGTTTATCCTAAAAATAAATACTGTTGCACAAACTATATGTTTTTCAAGTCCTACTGGACCCTCACATCCTTTAATTTCAATATTTTTATTTTAACACTAGCTCATTAACCACTGAACAATCATACTAAGACCATGCCTATGGGTAGATGAGTATTCCAAAACTAGACAGGTTCATAAACCTTATATAACTAAAGTAAAGATTTCATGAGGGTCACCTCTGTCTTTTGAAAAGTAAAGACAACTATACACTTTACTGTGATGTCAAGAAATGATTATCCAGTCCCTCACAAATTGTCTTAAATTTTCTTCCAGCGCCACAGGCCACTTCTACTTTTTGATGGCTCTGATACACAAAAAATTCAAGAGATACTAAAACAACATTTCAAAAATTTTGGAATAGTTTAAAGACATATTTGATAGTTTAAGCTTTTAATGCAAAATGAAAGTAACACAATATAATTGTGTTACTCATACCATAATAACAGGAAATATAAAAAATACTAATTCATGGTACCTAGACCAGGGAGATGGTGATCTAGAAATAGCATGGAAATTTAAATATGTATGACGAACATATTTTTCTTTCAATCTTACATTGGGACTATGTGTACAACACTTTATTTAGAGATGTTTTTAAAAGTCTAAATTGAGGTTCTTTGTATTTGTGAGACATGAGCCAAATTTTGCTCCCAGCCTCTCAGTGACAGGCTCTGCTTCCTGCATTCTGCATTTTCCCAGGCTGAGCACCTCTCCTGCTAGGTTGTGCCAAGACAGGAAGAAGCAGATGAAACTCAAATCAGTCACATTGACTACTGGTTATCCATTCCTGTCAAGAGTTTGGCCCAAGAGGGCACAGCAACTATTGGATAAAATGAAGTTTCTAGATTATCAGTGGATTTCAATTACAGTATTTGTGCTCTCCTAGACCCCCATTACCATCAATAGTTGAGTTGGCAATAGTGTTGAGATTTATGATGCTTCTTCACTGGCTAGCTACACCCAGCATGGGCCCACATTATCAGCACTTTTCTATTATCTTCAAATTTGGTTTCTAAGAAAGACATATGTTTGCTGCCTGCATGACTTTAAAAACTGCCAACTCATCAATAGCTACATCATTTTTAGTAAGAAATGAATTCCACAAGGTGTCAAATTATTCCTTGTCAAAGTGGTTAGTTCATTGGAAAGTCACAGAAGAAAAAAAAAACAAGTAAGTAATATGTCACAATGCTTCGAATTGAAGCTCTTTTCCAAGCAATTGTAAGATAAGAACTTGCAAAGGCTTAAGATCAGGGAGAAGAATGCGTTTGGAATATTTTTGTTTTGTTTTGTTTTGTTTTAGTATTCTAAAATGCTGAAAGAAGGAATTTGATAAGGAACGGTCAGGAGACTTACTTGCTCTGCAAATGGAAAGGAGGCATGTCAATTATGGAAAAGCTTAATTCATCCATCCATCATTTCTTGCTCATTTTTAAGGCTGGCTCTCCTATTTTCTCTTTTGAAAATTCACAGAGATGTTCAATGAGATATTGGGAACTTCAGTGACTGTCTTACAGGGGTAGTTTCACTCTCTTACTGGGCCAAACCACTGGCTTTGATGTTAAATAACTTGGATTCAAATTCTGGTTCTGATACTTATTAGCTACATAGCCTTGGGCCAGTGACTTATGCTGTCTAAGCTTCAGTTTTTTCATCTGGAAAATCACATAATAATAACACCTAGAGGGACACTGTAAGGATTGAACTTTAAAAGAACATATAAAGTTCTTGTGGTGGTGAAACTAACTGTTCAGTATTTTGACCATGGTGGTGAATATACAAGCCTATAATATAACATGTGCTACACATTGTTTAGAACTAAATACCCACACACATACATATACATACACGAATACAAGTAAAACTGGAGAAATCTGAATAAAATCAATAGATTGTATCAATATCAATATCCTGATGTGATTTTGTACTATAGTTTGGCAAAATGTTACTATTAGAGGAAACTGGGTAACGTGTGCATGGGATCTCTCTATATTATTTTTTACAACTGCATGTGAATATACAATTATCTCAATTAAAAAGTAATAAAGTGCATATAAAGTAATTAGCTCAATGCCTGGGACATCGTAAGTCCTCAATAAATGATAGCCACTTTTAAGCTAAGTGCCTACTTAGCTAATAAATTACTTTCACTAATAAAATTGCTTCCTGTATGAGACACAATAACATACAAAATGAGAAATGACATATCAGTAAAGATCTGAACAGAAAAATAGAAGCCACTCTAGATATTTTGATTAGCTAGACATTTAGTACAGGAATTACAGGCTTACCCAAATGATATGAAAGCTAAGGTGTGGGCAGTGCGGAAATGGTTAGGAGACCACTTTCAAGAAATCTTGAAGCAATTGCAAAGTCAGAACCAATTATCTTATCTGCTTTCAAGACCAAAGTGGTGATTTTCAGAAGAACCCACAGATGATAAAGCAAACCAGTGTCTATTATCTCAGCTGCCTGGGAATCTTCAGTAGCCCAGGCAAGCTGTTGATCTAAACTGTCTGCCTGAAACTTTTATCAGAAAATAATTGCTTCTATTTCTCTTCACACTTCCAAAACTAACTCAAATGTCTCTTTGACTGTGTCTAACCAGAAAACACATGGAGAACGGGATTCTAAGAAATATAGTTCTAAGCTTCTTCCCAGTGACAAAGAGGAAATGTAGAAAGGGATGACGATGGTTGTTGATGATCATGACACCGAAGACAACAATGATGATGATGATGATAATGAAGATGATTGTGATGTGAGTCAATGACAGACAATCCAGGACAGATAGAAAATGAAGAATTTTCTGTCATGACTCTGGTTGCATCAATTGCTAAGTAGATATTTTTTTTTAACTTTTTCATCTACTTCCATATTTGGCATTTATCACCAGACACTAAAGATCTAGGGGTCTTATTGAAACCTGCCACCAGATAGCAACAGCCTTACTTGTTTGGTTTGCCTCCTTCTCAAGTGGAATTTGCCAAAGGTAGAATGATTACCTGAGATAAGGAGCCTCAGGTCTGCAATCTGTCTGCCGTGTTAGGCTAGGCAAGCAAGTAGCCCCAGGCAAATAAAATGTTATTCTAAGACTCCATCGCTTGGCTTCCAGTTTGCTACATGCACAGAAAAGACTTTAGAGAGCTCTTCCCTCCTTAAGTTAGCATGCCTGTTCCCCAACTTCAGTTTCTCTATCAAATAATTATTGTTGTTGTCTATTGCCTTCCTTGAGCGTATCACAATCTGTAATCATTTTATTTATTTGTGTGTTTGTTTATTCTTTATCTCCTCCCCACTAGTCTATAATCTCCACAAGGGGCATAATCTTTTCTAACTTCTTCTACTCTACGTCTCCGATGCCTAACAGCACCTGAAACATGGAAGGTGCTGGATAAATATTTGTTGAATGAAGAAAGACTTCATGGAGAAGGTCATCATGGGCAAAGTGAACTAGCTTACAGCCTAGTATGAAATGGCACATTTGCAAGAAAATGTATCACTCTAAATAAATAAAATGCCAAGCTATCATTATAAATCTTTTCTACAATTTAAGTGCCAAACCATTTCCTAAGCACTTTCTGTGGGTGTTTTCTATATCATAATGCTACTCTGTAGGTATTATTGATCTTATACACAGACAACAAAACAAAGGCTAGTGAGATTAAGTGACTAAACCAAGGTTATTAAAATTACTCAGGATATAAGTCTATATGTTTCCAGAGCCTATATTTGCACCACTACTCCACTATGAAGGGCCTACGAACACGGGTGGCAATAGGAATGAAGCACTTGTCCACCCATCCATTTGAGAATCTGAGGCTTTCCCTAAGGTTGGACTTCCACATCTGTGCCCCATTACTGCAAACTTTGGGGAGTTGGCTGTACCATCCATAGGAACAAGCCAGAGCTATCCAGCTGCCAGAAGTTTATCCACATCCAGAAGCTTTAGACGTTGTTTGATAGAAGCCACCAGAGTCGAGCTCAGTAAGGCATGGTCTCACTATGCAGATGTGGTCTCTAGTGACCAGAAATAGTTAAATGTAGCTTCCAGAGAGCAGTGGTTGTCAAGAGAACTAAGTTTACATGGCGTATTGCAGGTTCGGCCTCTTGGTTTCATAAATTAAAAATTTATGAAAATTGTTTCCCTAACTATATTTGCGACCATTTCTGTTATTTTTCCATGGAGAACAAATTTAGGTAGGGGTCATACATAGAAAGGCATACAAGAGATTAAGGCAGAGGGAGCCAAATAAACCATCACTAAGATATGGTCTCTAGCAGAGGTGAAAAAATAGCACAAGAGAGACAAGCAATGAAAGTGGCAAAGATAACTTTGACGCCTGGGACAAAGTTCTTATTTATCACATTAGCGTGGTTTTGTCTTTTGGGGTTTTGTTTTGTTTTGTTTTGTTTTGTTTTGGTATGACTATGGGTTTCCTGTTGAATATTAGAAATGTGGAGATTTTCTCACAGCTGGGATAAGATCTACTGAACCGATTAGCTAAGGTCCTACTTCCTTATCAAAGAGGCTCTGTTCCTTTGAGTTTGCCATTGATGTTGGAATTGAAAACCCCTCTTGCTGAGGGTCAGATGTGAAAAGGTTCTGGACCCACCCTCTAGAGCAACTTTTTAAATGTTGGCTTCTCGTTTTGAAGGGCCTGACCTTAAGCTGTTAAGTCTGAGATAGCCACAGTCTTCAGAAACCAGCAGCCATTCAACACAGTGAGAAAGTGCTTGGAACCTGTCCTGTTTGGCACAAAGGTTATGAAAGGGAAGCATGGAACTCAAGCAGTCTTTAAAAATCCAGAGACCAGGCACTGGAGAATTTGAGGTGATATGTTAAGTGTGTGAAGAATTCAGGTTTAACCATCTTAAATTTTATACCTATTCCCCATTCACTATATATCTGAAAGTGTGGAGTAAGAATGAATATTTTCACATGATTAAGGAATCCCAATCAATATCATTTTTCTGAATTGGCTTAGGATGACTTCATAGTGAGACACTTGTTGCTTATTCAATAGCTGAGGCTACAAGATATGGTATGACCTGGGGCCTCACCTCAATTAACCCTGAGTAGATTATTTCCTAATATGTGGCCTTTCAGATTCATAGGATGTTTTTTTGGCCAGGATCAAATTTTTTTTAAAGGAGATATAAAACACATTTTTAACCTGAAAAATGTTATATCAATGTTAGTTATAGTTATTAGAATTTTCAGTATAGTTAATACAATGAAATGAGTGAATTCTATCATGATAGTTACTGTTTTTTTAATCCTTATCAATGTATAACACACACACTAAAAAGATGCTGGAATTTACACTAAGTGAACTCACTCACATATCCAGCAACCAGATGAAGAAACAGACACTCTCAGCATACCAGAAGCCCCCTTGTGTCTCCTTTCAACTTCTACTTTCCTCCACAGATATCTACTACCCTAACTTCTAACACCATATATTTGTTTTAACTCTTTTTTGAATTTTATATCAATGAGATTATATAGTATATACTCCTTTATGTTTGTTTTTTACCTTACTATGTTTGTAAGATCCATCCATATTGTTAGGTATAATAGTTGTTTCTTCATTTTCATTGCTGTATAGTACTCCACAGAATGAACATAACACATTTTATTGATTCTACTCTTGATGGGCATTCAAATAGCTTCCAGTTTGAGGCTACTATGAATAGTACATTTATAGACATTCTTATACACATCTTTTGGCAAACATATGTGAATATTTCTATTTGATATAAACCTAAGAGTAGAATTTCTGGGTAAAAGAATATGCATATTTTCAGCTTTAGAAGATACTACCAGACAATTTTCCAAAGAGGTTCTACCATTTTATACTCTTACTGGCAGTGTATGAGAGTTTGAATTGCTCCGCATATTTGCCAATACTTGGTATGATCAGGTTTAGGATTTATTTTTTAAATCATATTGCTGGCTGTATAATAGTATCTCACTGTCATTTTAATTTGAGTTTTAAAATTTGAGTTTAGAATGAGCGTGGACCATCAGGGACATGGAAACAGTTCTACCAGTGGCTTGGGGATCATTCGTCTATTCACGAGAGATTTGGATCTTGTGCCTTATTCACTAGAAAAGGGGGAAACATTTTAAATCATAGGATGGAATTTTAGAGCTGGAAGGAGTCTCAGAGATCAAGACTGAAGTTGGTCCTGGGAGCTGTGAGCAGACACATTCCCTGTGATTCTTGACTTCTCATAGGTGTCAGCAGCAGCATTTGCTGTCTAGTTAAGTACTCCCAACTTTGCCACTTTCTTTGTCTAACATATCAGAACGTGGTGTGGCAAAGTGACAGAACAGTTGAGGAGAATTCTCAGTGATACTTATTATGTGCTCAGGACACTTGTGCATGTTTATTTGGTCTGCTCATGTTCCTCAGCAAGAAAGTCAGCAGGCCCTTCCTAAATGAGAGAAATGCAAGACTTTCAGTACTCTGTTTGACGGAAAAAAAACATCTAGCATCTTCTATGACATGAAGGAGAAGTAAGAAAAAAGACAAGTAAAAATTATTTTCAGTAAGGTTTAGAATCTGCAAAACATGGAACTCTTTCTTGATGAATATTTATTCACCTCCCATAAGATGCTAAAAGCTAAAATAATCATTCTGGAATCATCTCTGTGCCATGGTAGTTTATAAGCTATGAGAAATGATGAATAAATGTAAGTTTATGTAGATTGAACCTATCAATTCTAAGACATTATTACAAGTGGTCCTCAGCTTCTGTTCCACTCTGAAGCAAACAACACATTTTTTTCATTAACATAAAGTCAACCTGAACTATAACATGTAAGTGTATAGTAGTTAAAAAATATTGAGTGAATGATTTCCTGAAAAATGCATCCAAGTGTCATGAATGCAAATACCAACCTCTGCACTTCTATGTTATAAAATTCCAAAAATAAAATTAATTTTATAAAATGTTTAAATATACATTACCTCATAGTAATTACATATACATTAATATGTCGTATATTTGTGTGTATATATGTATATAAATATACATAAGAATATATATATTACTATAGCCTACAGATGGTGGCTCCATACACACATATACACTTTGTGCTATGTATGTATTTATGTGAATACATATATTTCTATATCCTATATAAATGGTAGCTCTATGCACTGTTACATCTTGCTTATATCTTTTCACTTCTTAGATCTTGTAGTTCTTTCAGTGTCTTAAATGAGAGTTCTGCAAGACTTTCATGAATCAATGTCAGTATGTCTCTCTTATTTTTGATCTGGCTGCATAAGATTCCATTACAGGCATCTACCAAAATTCATCTGAACGCTCTCTTCTTTTTCTTTTTTTTTTTCTTTTGGTGAGGAAGATTGGCCCTGAGCTAACATCTGTGCCAATCTTCCTCTATTTTGCATGCGGGATGCCGCCACAGCATGGCTTGATGAGCAGTGTGTAGGTCCGTGCCTGGGATCTGAACCCATGAACCCCGGGCTGCCAAAACAGAGCATGCAAACTTAACCACAACGCCACTGGGCCGACCCCTGAACACTCTCTTCTTGATGGACCTTTTGGTTCTTTGCTGCTTTTTTCTATTAAAACAATGCTGGAATGAACTTCTATACTTGATGTCTTTATATAATATAAGACTATATTTTTAGGACAAATTCTGGAAAATGTACATGCTCAATTAGAGTAGTTACATAAATTTTAAAGACATTTCCAGGCTTTTTTGATGTGATTGTCTTTGCAGGTGGGCAAGATATTAACTCCACTCAAATCATAGGAACTAAGAGGAGGGGAGGAATGTTATGACCCGAAGGAGTAATGGATGCTTCATAGGCCAAAAAAAATAAAAATAAGCATACACATACATATACGCATACATAGACATTCACACATACACACACGTACACAAACTCATACACACACACCTCGACTTTAAGAGAGGAGCCCGCAAATTACCATTTGCCTCATTTTCAGCTATGACATTAGCTAACATAGTTTGGGACAAGCCTTTTACTTCTCTGGGCTTGGATTATCTCATTTGCAAAATGAGATACTTGGCCTAAATCAATAGCTCTCAAAGAATGGTCTGCATACCAGTAGCATCAGCATCACCTAGAAACTTGTTAGAAATGTGAATTCTCGGGGTCTGCTCAGGACCACTGAGTCAGAAACTCTGAAGGTGGGGCCCAGTAACCTGTGTTTCAAAAAAGTCCTCCAGGTCATTCTGAAGCACACTGAAGTTTGACAACCATTGGCCTAAATGATCTGGACTATCTCTTCCATCTCTTATGTTCTATGAACCTCTCAAATCCTCAAGACCCTAGGTGTCTCTTTTCTTCCTTTTAGCTTATAAGATTTTGAGAGCAAGAAGTAGGCCAGAAATCCAATTAATGGTCAATAGATATTGCTTCATATAACAAATGATAAGGTCATAATTATTATAAGAATCTCTTATAAGCTTGGCTACCTTATAAACAATTATGTTTTTCAACCTGCATGATTGACTTCCAATAGGTCTTTGATTGCTGGATCTGAGACTTGATCCAGTGACAACAAAGCCATAAGCTCTTTATTCAACTCATGACCGTGATCTGAATTCTGACTTTTCTGGAATACACCAGAGAAGTTTCCTGAGACCTTACTATGCCAATAGACATTGGAGAGCCTATAACAGTGGGTGTTTTAATCTATTAATTTTCTGAAGAGTATTACCCCAAACAAGTGATGTCTTGCACAAATTGTTAAAACTGACGTGGACCCTCAATCTCAAAGTCACTCATTTTGGGAACTAAAAGAGCTTTAGAAGAATTGGGTGACTTTGCATACCTCTTTTGGCCTTATCAACAGTGAAACTTTGGAGACAGATTTTCATTCAGATCTAGAATCTACCCCAACTTACTGCATAACTTTGGAGAGCTTGCTTAATGTTGCTGAGACTCTTTCCTTATCTCTAAAATTAGAATATTGCTTACCTCAAGGAGTATTGAGAGTCTTTAATTTGTTAATTTATATAAAGCAGATAACATAATGTCTAGCACAGAGGCAAGTATCAATAAACAGTAGCTTTTTAAATTGGTTAAGCTTTTGATCAATAACTTAGAAATTTGTTTCTAGATCAGTGATATGGAGAGAGAATTTCTAGACATCAAGTTCCTTCATCTCTTTTCTTACTGCCATGGCCCAGCCCCTCCTCTCATCCCTCTTCATTTCACTCCAGTATGTGGTAATGGCCTTCTAGCTGCAATCTTCCCAAACTTACCCTACAAGTCACTACCAGAGTAATCCTGCTAAAATACAACCTTTGTACAGTTAGTTATTCCTTACTCAAGAAAAGAGTGGTTAAAGTACTTGTTCATAAACATTTGTTCAGCATGTAGTGGGCTCCTTCTGTATACCAGGAACTATGTTTGGATACCGTGGATACAAGGAGAAAGTCCTGTTTCAAGAAGCCAGAAGCCTCTGCAGGAGAGAGGCAAGTTAACCAATTACTACCATGTGTTGTGAGCAGTGCTGACATAGAGGAAAGCCCAGGGCCACAGAGGGCCAGACTGGGTATAAGACTCAGCTGGAATAGTGGTGAAGGGATCCATGAACACTCCCAAAAGAAGATGGCGTTTCCACTAAGACGTCAAGGACAAGGTAGCAGACACCCATGATTTTTGCCACACAGCTTTTGTTTGCTGCTTCTCGTTACGAAGTCCTGATTTTCCACAGAAAGATCACCTTCCCTACTCTCTGCCTTCTGGTAGAATGGTCTGCAGACCTCACTCTGCAGGCTGACAATTAACCTAGTTCTGAGCCAATTAAAACAACACATTCTTTGGCCAGGGTGATAGGTTCAGGCATGGGCATATGATCCAATTGGAACCAATTCAGTAACTATTCCCCTGGAACTTCTGGAACCTTACAGCTTTGGGAGCTCTTGGAAGCCTTCTTGCAACCACAAGTGGAAAATCTGCCTGAGATCAGAGCCAAGAACAGAGCAATGGAGAGAAAGAAAAACAGATCCTGTTGACACAGTTTAAGCCTCGAGACCGGGCAATACCTAAAGTTAGTCCTATCCCTGGACTATTTAGTTAATGGAACCACCGAATTCAACTTCTTTCTTAAACCAATCAGGGCCATTTCTGTTGTCTCTTGCAACCAACATAGGACTTTGCTAGATGTAGGGAGGAAAGACATTTCTAGCCAAGGAAACACATAGGAAGGTACGCCCCTGAGAGACTAGGGTGCTCCTAGTCTCTCAGGCCTCCACACGTGATCTGGCTTGGCTGCAGGATAGGATGAGAGAGAGGGAGTGACTGGAGAAGATATTGCTGAGAAAGACAAGGCACAGCTCATAAAGGATGGTGTATAACTTTAAAATATATATTAGAGATTGACAAACTTTTCCTGTAAAGGGCCAGATACTGAATATTTTCAGCTTTGTGGGCCAAGAGGCTGCTTATGGTCTCTTCCACAAATATTCAACTCCACCTTTGTAACACGGAAGCAGCCGATAAATAGCATGCACACAAATGAGCGTGGCTTTGTGTGTGGGCCATACAAAACGGTGAGCGGGGAGGGGGGTGTTGTGGGAGAAGGTTGGCCTGTGGGCTATAGTTAGCCAATACCTGATCTATATAACGCTTCGTGGGGCAGAAAGCACATTCACAAATGGCCCATTAGTCCATTCAACAGATATTTGCTGAGGCTTGCTATACAACAGACTCTGTTGCAGCCTCTAGATGTGAAGCTACGTTTAGCACACACACCGTCCTGCTGTTTGTCCCCGTCGGGGTAGGGTGGGGTGGGGTGGGGTGGAGGAATAAGACAGAAAACAAATGACTGAACAACGAGACGGTTGGAGACAACGCTGGCTGTTGTGAAGAAGGGCAAGCAGGGGGACGTGATTGGAGAAATCAGGGGCTTACTTCAGCTGGAATGGTTTGGAAAATACCTCTCCGAGAAAAGGTTCTGTGGGGCTGAGACAGGTGAATTCCCGGCAGAGAAGACTTCCCAGCTGAAGGAACGGCAAGCGCAAAGACTTTAAGAGAAGACTGCTTCTCATATGTTTAAAAAATGGGCAAAAAGCCAGTGTGACTGGAACCTAGAGTTTATAGAAGGGCACAAGAGGAGGTCAGGGGCCAGGTCACTTAGGGCTTTGTAGGTCATGGTATAAGTCTTGCATTTTATGCCATGGGAAGCCGTTAAAGGATTTGAAAGGAACATGATCTGACGTATTTTATAATAGTGCTGTCCCATAGAAATATGTGAGTCACACACGTGTTTTTAAATTTTCCAGTAGCCACAGCAAAAAGTAAAAAGAAACAGGTGAAATTAACTTTGATAATGTATTTTCTTTAATCCAAATGCATCCAGAATATCATAATTTTAACATGTAATCAATATAAAAATTATTAACAAGATATATTACATTGTTTTTTCATTGCACTAAGACTCTGAAATCCAGTATGTATTTTACATGTACTGCACATCTCAGTTGGAACTAGCCACATTTCCAGGGCTTGATAGACACTTAGATTTAGTGGCTGCCATGTTGGATAGTGCTGTTTTAGAGAGGTCACTCTGACTGCTGTGTAGGGCATGGACTCTCAAGAATAAGATGGGAAGTAAGGGAACCACTTAGGAGGCTGTTGCAATGGTCTAGATGAAAGGGGATGGTCCAGGGTAATAGTAGCAGAAAGAGATCAATTTGGGGTGTTTTGTGGAGATAAAGTCTAATGAATTGGACTTGAGGAGTAAGGTGAAGAGAATAATCAAAGATGATTTCTAGGGGTTGATATAAACAGCTAGATTGTTGGTTCCATTTTCTGAGTGACCAAAGCCTTGGAAAGAATGAAGCTAGGCAGAAGCAGAATAAGGAATTTGAGTTTAGATATATTAAGTTTGAGATGCTATTAGGCATCCAGGAAAGCAGTGAAACAGAGTGGTTCTGTCCCAAGGATCCATCATCAATCTTATAGGCAGAAATAGTTTCTCATATTTCAAAATCTTTGAAAAAGCAAGTTTTAATCTACATATACTTGGCCCACATTCTCCCCTTCTCCCTCTCCTCCTCCTATTTCTAAAGAGATTGATTTCACTTTGCATGAGATGCTACAGTATTTTCAATTTATATAGAAACCTCAAATAAATTGGATTTCAAATCTTCTCAGGGAAAAAGGAAACAATTTGTTTGCTGGGGTTTAATTTCAAGGCAAGAATCATAACCAGGACTATTTTAACCCATCCCTTGATTACCTTCCTTGGCCGCACGTGCTCTTGCAAACGTAGAGGGATTATTGAAATTTCAAGGACGTAGGTGTGGCTGTATCTACACACGCGGAGAAGCCATGAAAGGGCTCATTGGTTGCAGTCTCCAGCCTCTAGGGCTTCTAACCCAGAACAAATAACTGTCTTTTTTCTTCTGAACGATTTCCACAGCTACAGGCTACAAAATCTCTCTTGGTAGTCAACTCCAATGCTTTATCACACACAAGCCAGCTGGGGGAGAAGGGTAAATGTTGTCAACTCGCCAGCTGGCTTTACCAGATGTTTAACTGATTCCAGCCAGTTGTTTTCAAAATAACCACTTGTTTGAATTAAGTTACTCTATCCCAAACCACACTACACGTGTAACAGTGGCCAAAATAAATCTGAATGTTTTTTGTACTTTGCCACAGGCTTCCTTAGAGAATTAGGAAAAGTCAATCAATCCATTTTTCCCCCTGCTGACAAAGTAGGGTTTTAGATAATAAGACTGGTGTACCTGATGGAAATTTACTAAACTACTTCTTGTGCAATATTAAAACCCAGTCTATATTCACCATATTTACCAGGGAACTGCTAAGATATTTTCATTCTTCTCTGTCTCTTGACACTCCAATAAACGTAGGCAAATTATAATTATTGTAAAAGGCTTTATGTCTACCTGATAAAGAATTCTATATCAAGTCAATTAAATTGGAATGTCCAGCTAGTCATTCATTAGATGATTCAGACCCTCTCATGGGCCACTTGCCTGAGGGCAGTTCACCACTGATTAGCACCTTGAACTATAACTTCTAGGAAACTTTAAATACTAAAATGTGCGTTTTGCTACAGTAAAAAGCTGGTATAAAGATTTAAGAGGAGAGCTCAGAATCACTGACTTCTACTCCAGGCACTGCTTTAGAAAGTTTAGCCTATATTTCATTCAAATTTGGTAACATGGAAACCTTTCTTTCATTGCTAAGTTCTTATTAAAACAAATTTTGGCTGCCTACACAACTAGTGGCTAAATGAAGAAAGAAACCCGTATTTATGGGATTTATGTGGTTTTTGCTTGTTTTATCTCTGTCGGAGCAGCAAACTAAAGAACTGGGAAGAGCAGGTGATAATGCTTTCTTTTCCTACTTAATGCTTTTTAGAACTTAGGACTTGAAAGCTATCTAGCAAGGCATGCAATCTGCAGTTCCTTAAAGGTCTGGCCATTCCCTGTGGTCTGAGACACGATCATGTTCACATGCTCAGGCTGTCTGCCTGGCCCCTGGGAGCATTTCCATTTGCAGCCCCTGAGCCACCATGCCTCCACTATAAGCAAAGCCTGGGCTTTGGAATCAAACAGACATGGGTTCAAATCTCACCCTTGCCATTGACTAGCTCAGAGATTTGCAAAAACTTTCTTAATCTTTCTAAGGTTCAGTTTTCTCGTCTATCAAATGAGAATAACTCATCTTTGTGTAAAGTAGTTGTTGTAAGAGATAATGCATTGTGCTTACCCAGTGCGTGGCACATAGCAAAGCATTTAACGATGATGACCTCTCAAATCTGTGAAATGAGCCCTTGTTTGCTGTTATCAACACAGCAATAATCCTTATGAAAGGTAAGCATTAAGTTAACTACCCAGATGTCTTGACATCTGGGCATTTGGACTGCTGAGTTACCTATTTGTCATCTGACTGCTTGGCATTTTGTCATCATAACCAGTGCTCTACACAGCTTTTCAGTGGCAGTTTGGCATCACTGTATGTGTTGTTGGTATGGTTACGTCTGAAACCATTTAAAACTAAATATGAGTTTATTGTGCTGCTTTATTTCAGTAAATTTTGGCAATAAGCCAAGGACAAAATGAAGTAAAATACTAGAAATTATAGCCCTTTGGGATCCAATTAACCCAAGCAAGGTCATTCTTAAACTTATGAAAAGATGGAAATTTTATGATGGGTCAGAGAGTGTTTGAAAACTTGAGAATTTAATTGCAAATAAGAGAAAATGTCAATTGCCCAGAAATGTGACCTAAATCCAAAATATTATAATGTCAGGAAAGGTTTTAGGAAACTTGATAGTACTCTACAGCAAAGTTCAGGTGCTTCTAATTACAGTCAGGAACTAGCAAGATCTTTTTTTTGTTAACATACTATGAATTTATTTCATTATTGAAAATCTCTATATTTGACAAAAAGAAAAAATAACCATGTTCACAGTTTTAATTTTTCACAGCCAGTTAATTATGCTTCGTTATATGATTCACAAATGGTGGCATATTTGTGAAAGTGCAAGTGTGTGTTTATTTCTGTAAATGTCACAACTTCTGTCAGTGTCAAACTGTTCTCTCTACCAAAAAGGTGATGTGATAAATTACAGAGTAATCTTATTGAAACGTTTCGAGGCCTGTGGATGTTTCTGCTTGTTCTTTTCGTTGGTGTGTATTGGAGAATTTCCACAGAAAGAAGCATCTTTGTGGGTTGACAGTCACAGGCCTGCTGTCAGTAGCATGGATTTCCTCCTTGTAGACACCCTCATCCGTTGATAATCAGTGACCAGTAGAGATGGTTATAAGCATATTTCAGCTCATACCAATATTGTGTATGGAAGGCAGTACTTGGGGCTCTTAAGAAAAAAAGCTTTGGAGCCCTATCTGGGTTTAAATCCAAGCTCTACCATTGATTTTGAGCAAATTCCTCAAATTCCCCAATCCTCATTTTTATCATCTGTCAAATGGTAATAAAATACCTCCATCACAGAGATTTGTAAGGATTAACTTAGATGATGGTTGTAGATAATTAGCACAATACCTGCAATATGGGAAGTGCTCAGTACACGGCATTTGTTGTTGTCTCATTGTTATTAGAGATGGCATTTGAACAGTTGCTGTTTATTGATTGCCTTTCTGTGCCTCATTATCCTCATCTCTAAAGTGAGATCACATACCTTCTAGGGTCACTGTGAAGATTAAGTGAGACATGGCTCAGTTATAATTGGCATCACCAACAGAACTTACATGTATTATGCACTTATGGATTTGAAAAAAAATTCTTTACTTTCACAATTTCACTTAATCTTCATAACTTTCATATTATTATCCCCATTCCGAAGATAAGACAACTGAGACTAAGAAAGATTGAGCTAACTTCATGAGTCACATAGCTAGTATGTAGAAAAGTTGGGATTTTAACTCTTACCTACCTAACTTCAAAGCCTTTGCATTTCACCATTTTATCATAATACCACGATTTACAGACTCAAATTGCTTTGTACCTAGGAAGGTAAATGGAATGAATGAAATAAGCTGAGTGGGAACTATGGCAACTGGGGAGGAGCCTGCCTTGTGTAAAGGGGTAGCCAACACTCATGATCACCGTGAAGGAATAAGGATCCAGTGCTATCAGATCTATAATCTATCAAGAAAAGTCTGGAACCCAGATTTTGATATGAAATCTCCTGATTATTAAATGTTTACAGCTAATTCAATTTATTTTTAAACACTGTGATGGCCAAAGAAAATGTATCTGCAGGCCAAGTTCAATTTGCAATCTTGGGTCTATATTATTCTTTAAAGTCGTTCTCAAAATGCGATCTGTAGACCCCTGATGGTCCCCTAAGATCCTTTCAGGGGAGCTGCAAGTTTAAAACTATTATCACAATAATAATAAAATATTATTTTTTCCATTGTGTTGACATTTGCACTAAGGATGCAAAAGCAGTGGTGGGTAAAATTGCCGTTGCCTTAGCATGAATTAAGGCAGTTTCGCCAAAACATAGCAGTAACCATTGTTTTATTCACTACCACATGCTCACCGTAGAATAAAATGATGCCAGTTTTACTTAAGAATGCCCTTTATAAAGCAGTAAAAATTATTCATTTATTTAATCTAAACCTTTGAGCACATATCTTTTAAATAGTCACTGTGATGAAATGGTAAGTTTATATAAAGTCCTTTTCCCTAGAAGGACTAGTGTAATTGATAAAATGGCAATCTGAACTGGCCACCTTTATTACGGAGCACCATTTTTACCTAAACAAACATCTGACAAACTATAGCTATGCAGATCTGGTATTTGGCAGACATTTTCTCAAAAAAAGAGCCTGTCACTTCCAAAGAAAACAACTGATGATATTTGTTGCCAGTGACAAAGCTCAAGCTTTCAAGTGAAAAATTAAAATTTTGGAAAACTTAGGTTTGACAGATTCCCAATACTTAAAGACTCTTCTGGTGTGATTGGTAGTTACATTAACAAATGTGAGTTTTTAACACAGTATAATAACGTCAACATTTGGAAAATCTGCTTCACTCAGCGAATCAATATTTTCCAATGGATAATTCATGATATTACAGAATCTTGCATGGAGATAAGATCATTCAAAGTGAAAGACAGACCAATGAATTCTCATGTAACTGAGTATGAAAAGTTCACTGATGTAGGTTCAGAGCTACATTGCACTTAAACTTTAAGAAACAATTACTTTTTGAGTTTTGAGTATCAAAGAAGAATATCCACAATTATTTTGAAAGGCTCTTATGATACTATAATATTATCATATAATATAATAGTCCCCCCTTTTCCTACTATATATCTATGGAAGCCAGGTTTTCTTCATATACTTCAAGCAAAACAACATATCACAACAGGTTGAATATGGAAGCAGACATGAAACTCCAACTTTCTTATATTAAGCTAGACATTAAAGAGATTTACAAACTGTAAAACAAGCTACTCTCCTCGCTAATTATTTCATTTTGGAAAATATAGTTATTTTTCATTAAAATTTGCTATTTATGTTAACGTGTGGAGTTTATTATTATTTGTTTAAATGAATTAATAAATATATTTTTAAACTTCTCAGTTTTAATGTCTAATTTAGTAAGTATCAATAGATAAACAAGATATTTGGGATCCTCAACCATTTTTAAAAGTGTAAAAGGACCCTGAGACCAAAATGTATGATAGCCACTGCTCTAGAATAGGGCTATTCGAAGTGTTGTTTGTGAATTAGCATTGTCAGCACCACCTGGGAAATTGTTAAAAATGCAGTTTCGGGGGCCCCACCCTAGACCTACCAAGTCAGAATCTATTAGATGCAGGTCCCAGAAATCTGCATTTTAACAAGACTTTCAGGTTGTTCTGAAGCTCACTAAAGATAAAGCATTGTTCTACAGCAAACTGTGTTGATCACCTACCTATTAGTAAAAAAATTTGAGAATATACTCTCAGTTCATGTACACATACTTAGTCTATACTCTAGCTCTTCTATACTAATATTTTATGAATTCTAGACAAAAAACTGAAACATGCACAAAAAATTAAAATTAGAGGATGAGAAGTTTTCTGTTCTATATATTGCACCAATATGTAGAGACTGGTCCATATGGGTCTCCAGTCATAATTGCATTACTCCATAAAAAGGCTTCGTAAAAACTCCCTTCTCTCTTGTGATTGAGCTTTGATAAATTAGGAAGCATTGCCTCTTTCTGGTCCTATTCTGTTTCAACCAGTGCCCCTTTCTGCATCAAGCCTTTTCCAAAACACTCAGTGCAGGCTTCTATGTCACTGAGACTCTTTTATAAAAGTTAAGGCAGCAAAGCCCAGGGAAGCCAGACTACAGAGAGAATTTCTGAGTGAGCTGCTTCTCTGATAGTGTATGTTCCCTAGTTTCTCTTGAGTTCATCTGATCTCTCCATGAATGAAAGAAGAAACCAATGAATGAATCAGAAAGGAGTGTTTGCTCAAGTGCTCTGTTGTTTCACTGTAGACTTTCATTCTTGACTTTATTCATGGATGACTTTTTAATCCTGAAGCTTCAAGATAAGTGACTTTGGAGTTTGAATGACAGTTTGCTTGTGATGTTTCCATATTTATTCTGTAGAGAAAATAGGAGAAAACCAAGGATAAACAATATTTTGTTTTTGGTTTTTTTTCTTTTTGTTGGAAGGAAAGCCTTAAAAAAAAAAACCTATTGTGGAAAGACATTTTCACCTTCAAGTTCTCTGTGAATTCAGCATTAAAGGAGAAAGAACTTGATTAAACCATATAAAAGGTATATACTTTCCCACATTAGCCTGATCATAAGGATGAGCTGGAGCAGTTCTTGAATATAGATTTCTTGGCTCTACCCCAGATCTACTGACTATAATCTCTAGGGAAAAGAATAAGGAATTTGTTTTTTTGACAAATACTTCAGGTAATTTTTATGATCAGACAAATTTGGATACTGTGTGCTTGGAAAGTTTGAAAACAGATTTAAGGATAGTGAACCATCTTGCTAATTGCATATTGTAAATGCGTGATGTTTTCCTGCACTGAGCAACATTCCCTGGGGGCTTCATGCACAGAGGTATGAGCTGGTGTATGGGATTTGTGTTGACTCTTCCTGAAAGCATCCAGTGGAGTCAGTGTGGTATAATGGTTTGGAGCTCCCGCTTTGGAATCTGATAAATCAGGATTTCATTTCAGTCTCTGATCTTACTTGCCGTGTAATTGTTTGTGGGCTTAACCTCTCTAAGCTTGAGTTTCCTGAAAATTAGGGCTGATATTATCATCCTCACAAGGTTGGTGGTAAGGGTCAAATATAATACCACACTTTTTCTAAATTTCAGACCTGTCACTACTTTGTTGATCAAGATCTTAGCCTGGATAAGCTTCAGTTCCCTCCTCTATAAAATAGAGATAGTAACAAGAATTATATGGGTCCTAGTCTGCTAGTTGATGCCCAATATCTTTACCTTCTTTATAGGAGAACCCAGATTTTTTGCTGAGTATCAAATGGCACAGCTAAAAAATTATACCCCAACCTCCCTCAAAGAAAGTGTGGCCTTTGCAATGTAAGTTCTAGATCTTAGATAAGTCTCCCAGGGAACTTTCCTCCCTTCTACCATTTGCTGCCAGAAAACAGATGTGAAGACACCAATAGTCATCTTGAATCACACAAAAATCTTGAAAATGGAAGTCACATATGATGAATGAATTCCTAATGATACCACACAAGCCCTGAGCTGTTTACCTTTGAAGTCATTTTCCTTACAAGAGACCTAAACTTCTTTTTAAGCCCCCGTTTCTCCTGCACTAGCAACTTAATGCAATTCCTAATTGTTATACTACCTCATAGGGGTTTGTAAGGATAAAATTAGATAAAGCATGTGAAACATTTATAACAATGCCTGGCACATAGAACATGCTTTAAAAAATGATAATTTTTGTATAAACTGGGCTTGGATTCCACAGGACTTTACAAAAAGATCATGCTGATTCTCCTCTGGACTGTGGACAATGTGATTTTCAATGAGGTTAAGTGACAACCAGAGTGAAAAACAAAGGAACACAGCAGAAGCTCTCTTAACAGACCTCTAACCAACACACCTGGTGAACAGGTACTCTCCATTCCCTCTGTAAACATCCCAATGGAAACCAACAACACAGTGAGACTTCTGGTTAGCAGGCCACTTTCTAGTTCATCTGAGTACTTCCGTTCTCGCCAATTGAGTTGTATACTTAGCAAGGTTCAGTGTTTCCAAACTTGTTCATGCCTGTTGTATTTGCTATTGAAATACATCATTTAATTTTATGTAAAATATGTAATTTACTATGTGGAAAGGCTAAATAAAGGAGAAACATTACCCTTTTGCATGTGGGAAAAATCATTAAAAAACTTGGAAGTATTCTGTGCTCTGCCTTAAGTTCTCATTTTACTTTAAAGAAAACAAAACTGGGCATCAAGGATGATGCATAATAAATGTGGCTTCTGCAAGAATGACTACTTGGAACCTCAAAATCTGGACTCTTAATCCAAGAAAAGTCCTTGGCATTACATTTAAAAATTGGCAAATAAATGTCCATTTAGTTGTTTAAAGTTACACTAATGTGTATAGGAGGTATATGTATCAACTTGTCATTTATTGCTTTCACTGAATTTTTCACCTCACTTCTAACTACCATTTTCCATCATTTTGGATGAGGAGGCACATTTTCAATGCCATCCAGAGTCCACAGTGCTGCAGGCATAGCCCAAGGACAGATATCTAAAGCAACTCAGGGTTGACTGTGAGGGTGCAGCAGGACACATGCTCCCCTGGCCCCACGTGGATCAAGAAAGAAAGGAAATCGAGGAAGGAATTTACATCAAAGCAAGTTAGGCAACGCCAAACTTCCTTCACAGGCTTAGAGAGAAAAGTGATCTCTGTGGACAGTGATTTAAGAGGCATCCTTTGAAGTGCTCCTGTTTGTTCTGCAGGATTTTCCCACTTGCCTCTTGAAATAGAATGATAGTGAACTTTCTTTCCCTCAAGCAAAAAAAGACAAACAACAGACCTTCTCAAATCACATATCACTGTGTCTATCGTTTGTCCAAAGAATGCCTGAAATTGTTCTCCTATGAGATCTGGAAGGAGGGTAGCAAGGCCTACCTTCTTACCCAGCATGATAAGAATTAAAGAGTATTAGTACCAAGTGTGAATAAATTAGGAAAAAAGATAGCATGTTGAGTAGATAATTGCCAAGACGGCCTTCATCAATTCCTTCCTTCTGTGTGCACATACGCTGCTCCCCATGTTGAGTAGTTGAGTTTAATTCCTCTCCCCTTCAACCTGGAATATCCTCACTGTTTGCTTGACCAATAGACTATGAGAAAAGTCATGTTCTAAACTTCCAAGACCAAGTAACATGAAGCTTTGCAGCTTCCTCTGGTATCACGGAATGTTCCTATTGGGATGATCCCTATCAAAATCTTGCTTCAATGCTGTGAAAAGCCCAAGCCATGTGGAGAGGTCACGTGCAGGTCCCCAGTCAACAGTCTCAAAGAGCTCCTAGACAATAGCAGCATCAGCTGCCAGCCCTGCAAATAAGCCATCATGGATGTCTAGCCCAGTCCAACCTCTAGATGACCCCAACTGACAACTGACTGCAATCTCATGAGAGACCCAAGCAAGAAACACACAGCTGAGCCCAGTCAACCCACAAAATTGGGATATCATATTGTTGTTTTCAGCTACTAAATTTTGAACAATAGATAACTGGAATAGATGTTATCAAGCATAGTGGTTAAGAGTGTGTGCTCCGAATGTCAAGCCTGGGTTGATGTGAATCCTGACTCTGCCCTTATTATCTATGTAAATGTAGACAGTTACTTAACGCTTCTGTGTCTCAGTTTCTTCATCTCTATCGTATGGGTAATAATACTACCTATCTCATGGGGTGCTCCTTAGGACCACATATGATTATGCTGCATATAAGAAACACAGCATATAGTAGGACATCACCACCAACATCGTCATCATCATCATCTTTACTATTACCACCACCAACACTACCACTACTCTTGATATTGTTGTTATTTCTTACCAGCTTTTAGAAGGAAAGAGACAGATCTCTGACTAGGTCTTCATGAAAAACAAAAGCAAAAATGGCCACTTTGTACGGTGGCTTTTATATAATAAATGCTAGGCATATATTAGCAATTATTATAATACAATTTTTTTTCTGATTGTCAGTGTTCTTGGGTAAACTATTCCAGTACTCTACCAACTATTCAAATTTTTAAGATGTGTTTTAGACCATTTACCATCTCTAAGGTAATGGTTCCTAGAAGTAACAGGTTTAATTATTTCACATATGATCATTAATTCATTCAACAACTATATATGGAGTGTCAGCAATATGACAGACCTTATGATAGATACTGGGGATATGGCAAGGAAGGCAGGCAGACATTCAACTAGCAATTATTAGGGTACAGTGAGAGTTTAAAAAAGAGAAAAGCAAGGGGGCCGACCCCGTGGCCTAGTGGTTCATGTTCCACGTGCTCCACTTCGGCAGCCTGGGTTGGCGTGTTTGGATCCTGGGCGTGGACCTACTTCACTCATCAGCCATGCTGTGGAGGCATCCCACATACAAAATAGAGGAAGACTGGCACAGATGTTAGCTCAGGGCTAATCTTCCTCAAGCAAAAAAAGAGGAGGATTGGTAATGGATGTTAGCTTAGGGCAAATCTTCCTCACCAAACAAAAAAAAAAGAAAAGCAAGACAAAGCTATACTTCTATAAATTAGAGGAATCTAATATGATCAGGCATTTGTGATGTATCAAGAAAATTCTTTCTGGCTAAGCTGAGACCAAAAGGAAGGATGAGTAGAAATGTTCCAGCAGGTCAAAGTGACACAGTTTAGTGAGTAGAGGCATAGGATGGTAGTGTGCCCGGCAGAAGAATCAGCCTGAGGAAATGTCCTGAGCTAGGAAAGAGCATGCTTCTTCCAGGAAATGAAAGTAGGCAGTGTGTGGCTGGATATAGGGAAAGAAGCTTGACAGGAGCTAGACAAGTGAGCAGGGCCACTCACAAAGAGCTTTCCACACTCAGATAAGGATTTTGACTTTTTCCTAAGGGTATTTGGAATATAGTGAAGGTTTTAAAG